>NC_136065.1:1774759076-1775201576 GCF_964261635.1 Lissotriton helveticus
CTCTCTCTCTCTGCCTCCCTCCCTCTCTCTGCCTCCCTCGGTCTCCCTCTCTCGCTCGGTCTCCCTCGGTCTCCCTCGGTCTCCCTCTCTCGGTCTCCCTCTCTCTCGGTCTCCCTCTCTCTCGGTCTCCCTCTCTCTCGGTCTCCCTCTCTCTCGGTCTCCCTCTCTCTCGGTCTCCCTCTCTCTCGGTCTCCCTCTCTCTCGGTCTCCCTCTCTCTCGGTCTCCCTCTCTCTCGGTCTCCCTCTCTCTCGGTCTCCCTCTCTCTCGGTCTCCCTCTCTCTCGGTCTCCCTCTCTATCCCTCTCTCTCTCTATCCCTCTCTCTCTCTATCCCTCTCTCTCTCTGTCTCCCTCTCCCTCCATTTTTTCTATCCTGGACTCCCTCCCTCTGCCTCCCTCTCTCTCTGTCTCCCACGGTCTTCCTCCTCCTCCGTCTTCCTCCCCCTCCGTCTCCGTCTCCCTCCGTCTCCCTCCCTCCGTCTCCCTCTGCCTGTCACCTCACCCCAGCTTCCCGGGCACACACACACAGCCGCACCCGAGTACTTCACAGGTCTTCAAAAGACCATAGACCATACACCATTAGCACATAATTGCTGCTAATTAAGAGGCATTACTAGACACTCTGTCTAGGAATGCCTTTTAATTTGCAGAAGTTATGTGCTAAGTGCCCGCGACACACCCACCATTTGCAGGCGACACAGTACTGTGTAGCGACACACAGTTTGGAAAGCTCTGGCCTAGATGTATAGAGGTTGGGGTCATTATGTGGGTCGAGATCTGTGTTGTAGTCATCCGAAGGGTCTACGTCGTGTGGGATAGTATTTGCATCATCCCCATCTGGATCTATAGTCCCACCCCCATCGGTATGATCATCCTCATCTGATGTTTGAGGTGAAAAAGTATGTTGTGGGAAGTGTGGTGGAGAAATTAGAAGATTTGAATCAGCTGGAAGAGGAGAAGGAAGTGGGAAGGTGTTAGTACTCATCTCCTTTCGTTTCAAGGTTATTTCATATTCCTCTGAAGTGTCCAGTTTTCTCTTTTTTAGAGGCTTGGCGAAGACTTTGCGAGTCTCTGGGTCAATAAAAAGTGTTTTTTGTTTTGGATCTCAAAAATCAGGTACAGCCTGTGTGGGTAAAAAAAAATATTCGGTGCCGAAGATTTTGGGTCATAATGTTCTTTGGACCGAGTTTCTGTGGGGTCTTGGACTCCTTAGGTTTTGTTTTAGGAGTTTGTGGCTCCGAGACTTTTTTGGCTCCGAAGATTTTTTCGGTTCTGAATGTTTTCCCTTGGTATGTTTAGACGCCGAGGGCTTCGCGGCGAGGCGGTCTTCGGTGTCGACGAAGAAGGGCATGGCACATCTTTGGTCTGGTGCTTCTGTGCCGAAGGTGACTTTTTTGCACCGGAATGGAGTAGGCTCGAGCAGGAGGCTCTTTAGGTTTTTTTTAGGTTTCATAGCCGGGCCTGAAGGAGGGGCGTCTGAGACATGTTGCCGGTGTTGACCTGAGCCCGAGGGTGTAACCGGAGCCTTAGGTTTGGTTTTTGGGAGGGGGGTTTCGGTACTCACGGACTGCTGAGCCGAGGTGACTGTCTCCCCTTCGACGTCAGAGTCGTTGGCATTCTTCATCACCTTGTTGCTCCAGCAGGACATTGGGATCTGCTCTGAAGATGTCCAGAATCGACCTGCTTCCGCAAGACGGGACGTTAAGCCTGATGATCACGGATGGTTTTCTTCGACCTGAACAATGCACAGGCCTTGTGTGAGAAAGTGGCTCTATATATACTGGACCAGAATAAGGTACAGTATGTACAGAGTCCACAAACCCCAGAGGTATAACAGAGGTTAAAGCCAGGTGTGACCTTACTCTCTAAAGTGGTAGCTTGGTCGAGCAGTAAGGCAGTACCAGAGGACAGTGTAAAGCATTTGTTGTACACGCTCAGTCAGCAAAGGGTTTCACACACTCACAGACTGAACTCCAGGCCAAGTGATTTTATATCAAAGATATAGTTGCTTTATTTCTAGAACCAACAGGTATCAAAATATACTGTTCTCAATATGAGAGTTCTCAGATGAGTACTTTGCAGAAAGGCAATAAACTTTGTAAACACAATAGGTACAGGGGTTGCAGCAGGCAACACAATTCTACACACAATTTAGCATTGAGCTCAATGGTTTTTCCTATATAAACACGGTTGATTTCTTTGTAGATTACTTTGGGAGTTCCAGGACTGGATCCTAGATTAATTCCTGGGGTCTAAGCTGAAACCAATTTAGTAAAAACGTTTTAGTTATTGCAGAGATTTTTCAGAAATATAAAGCTATTTTAAAAGTTCACACTTAGAAACTTTTCAACAGAAATCTGGCAATGTTATCCAATGGGAGAAAATTCAGGTTGCAGGTAAAGTACAATCTTGTTACTTTTGTAATCCAGTACTGGGCTCCTGAGTCCAGCACTGGGGTCTCAATTTAAAACAGGTAAGTAATTACGTTTCAGTATTTCGCATGATTTTTAAAGAATATTTCAAGTTTTCAAAAGTAGACAGAAGAAATTTCATAGAAAAGCAGTCAATGGATTCCTATGGAGAAAATACAGATTAAGGGTAAACCCGGTTCGGATTACTTTTGTGGTTCAATAATGGGCTACAAGGTACAGTATTGGCGTCTCTCCTGATCACAGGTGAGTACTTCGGAATCAGTTACCCGGCTGATTTCATAGGAATATTTCAAGATTTCAAAAGTAGGCACTTAGAAGATTTTTCGAGTCAAACCAGTCAATGCTATCCAATGGCAGGTAAGTGAGTTACCGGTTTCCAGGTGAGTACTCGGCTGGTGAAGTTAAGGTTTTGGACATAGACTCAGGGGTCCCCAGGGTCAGGTAGGTACAGTTGGTTCACCCTCAGCGGCACAGGGGCGGCCGGGTGCAGAGGTAGTTGGCCCAATGTTATCCAGTGGGAGGCAAAGGCCTCCAGTGGGTGGCTGCTGGTTAGCCGGCCACGCGGCTGTGGGAGCTGATCTCCTGGTCACTTGCTCAGGGCAAATGGGGTAGTAGGATGGGGCAAAGGTGGCACGGCCAACGGCACTCGGGCGGCTGGGTGCAGGGTGCTTTTGAGCAGTCGGGCGCTCAATGTCATTCAATGGGAAAGGTCACAAACGAACAAAGGCTGCAGGCTCGGATACGGAGACTCTTCACTTCGAGAGGTAAGTTGGGATCTTGGAGCACAGGTAGGTACCCCAAAGGTAGGCACAGGGGGCTTTAGGGGTGTCTTTAGGTGTTGGGAAAGCTTACCCTCGGCTGGTCGCGGTTGGAGGGGCCCTGGTTCGGAGTCTGCAGGTGTCGTCTGGTTCATCGAGGAGGGTCTTTGGGCACTGGACTTCAGGTCCCAGTCGCCGGGGTGACATCCTCGTGGTCTTGGATCACTTGGGCACGGGTCGGGCTCGGCGGGTGCAGAGTGGGCTGTTACGGAGCTTCCTGGCTGGCACCAGGGGTGTTGTTGCAGCAGAGCCTCTGCTGATGGGAGTCACAGTCTTTAAGAGGGTCAAGGCAGGCAGGTCCTCTGGGTGTCCCAAGGTTGCTGTCCGCTGGAGTCGCCGGAGTTTGGGCAGGAGCAGGTTTCAGGATCGACAGGCCGGTAGGGCTGGGGCCAAGTCAGTTGTGGTCGCCCTGTTAGCAGCCGCACGGAGGGTCTTCCTCCTCTTGATCTTCTTTCTTCTTTTCGTATCGGGATCTGAGGAAGTAAGGTTCAGGGAGCCCTAAATACTGAATTTAGGGGCGTTACAGGGAAGGCAAGGGCAGGGACCAATAGGTCCCTGTCCTGGGGTGGGTACACCCCCTAGCCTGCTCCTGTCCTGTGGGAGGGGGGCAGGAGCCTAGCTGTGATTGGGCAGGGCTCCCCATCTTCAAGATGGCCTGAGCCCGGGTTCGTGCTTCACCTCGTCTCCCCCACCTGAGGGGTGGGGTTGGCACAGGCTGGCACCCCCCCACCCCTTCCTGACGTAGTTTTTCCAGCCAGTCTTCCCGCCAGAGTGGGGGCAGGACTTGTGGGGGTCAGTTGCTGGGTACAGCATATGGTCTGGAGAAGCTCACAGAGGCGGCAGGCCTTTGAAGAGTCCCCCTGTCCATCCTGGGGGAGGAGACCTAGCACCTCGCCCAGGATGTTCATTGTTGCAGGCCCATGAGAGCGGAGGGCTCTCCACCCAGGGCTCCAGCAACATGTCTGCTGTGTGGCAGCCTCTCAGTCCAGACGTGGATTGTGGTTAGGTTTCAGGGGGCCTCTCTAAGATGCCCTCTGAGGTGCATTTTTCCTTAAATCCCACACTGGCATCAGTGTGGGTTTAATGTGCTGAGAAGTTTGACACCAAACTTGTCAGTCTTCAGTGTAGCCATTATGGTGTTGTGAAGTTCGTAATGTCGACCTCCCAGCACCATATACTCTTAATGGCATCACTGCACTTACAGTGCCCAGGAATGGCCATGGGTACTGTAGGGGCACAGGGCTCATGCACCTGTGCCCACACCACTGGCATAGGGCACCCAGCTGGAGGGGTGACTGGTGTATGCCAGGGCAGTGGGTTTGTGGGCATGGCACACAGGGATGTGTGCCATGTCGACTCTTTGTTTAGTTCTGTACTTAGGCACTCAGCCTGCAAAGGCAGGGTGTGGGTGCCAGGGTACAGGGCCCCTAGGGGTGTCACAATAAGTGCTGCAGCCCTTAGGGGTCTTCTCTAGTCACCATGGCCTGGGTACCTAGGGTTCCATTAACTAGGGGCTGACAGGTGGCCAGAGATGCCAATTGGGTTTTAGTTCAACACAGTTTTAGGGAAGGAACACAGGCCCTGGGTACCTGGTTGGCAGGAGCCCAGGGCACACTCAGTCAAAGCACATCAGCAGTCAGAAAAAAGTGGGGGCATACCAATGCAAGAAAGATGGCACTTTCTCACACCTTGCAGTTCTGGTCTTCGTGCTCCGGGGAGAGGCAGAGATAACAAACCTTGTGCAAGTCAGTGTGTGGGAACTTAGCACTACACCCGGGGCATTTTTTGAAAGGAGTCCTTTCCATTGACTGCAGATGCGGTCGGCGCAAATAGGCCCAAGTCGAAGATCGAGGAGTTTGTTTTGTATATGCGTGTCGAAAGGTAAACACGATGGAGACACTACCGTAGAGTGGAGAGGGATTGCGCGTCGAAGGGGGTTCAAAACCGACACCGACCCAAAGCGCAGCAAATCACATCTAACCCAATGGCGGAAAAAAACAATCCAGAGATGGAGTAGATGGCCATGGGCTCTATCGCCCTAAGGCGGAGTCACCTACCTCGTGACTACAAAGACTTCTTCCAAGACAAAAACAAAGTGCAAACATCCAAGCCCAACACCAGATGGCGATCCATGCACAAGTATACGATCTACAGCTTCTATGCCTCGAACAGGGTATTTCTCCCTCCCCACCGTAGCCACGGGTTGGTTACAAATTAGACATAGGTTCTCTCGGTATATCCTACTTGAGGGAATAACTATCAAACCCTTCGGAAACCTCAACCCTAACAGCCACCCCCACTTTTTGCCTGGTATTTGATTCAATTTTGACCGAAGTGCACCGAGTTCTTGCTAACCAGGTCCCAAGTGTAAGAAAGTGGCTTAGTATATACTGCACCAAAGTAAGGTTCAGTGTGCACAGAGATCACAGTCCCCAAAGGTTTGGCAGAGGTTGAAGTTAGATATAACCTTACTCTCTAAAGTGGTAGCTTGGTCGAGCAGTAAGGCAGTATCAGAGGACAGTGTAAAGCATTTGTTGTACACACCCAGTCAGCAAATGGTCTCACACACTCAAGAACTGAACTCTAGGCCAATTGTTTTGTATATAAAATATATTGTTTTATTTTAGAACCACAAGTATGTATAAAAATACCTTCTCAGAACGAGATGCTACAGTTGAATCCTTTCAATTAGCAATAGACTTTTCAATGCAATAGATACAGTTGTTGCAATATGCAACACAATAATAAAATTGAGCTCAATGGGAAGTTTTAAGTAAATGCAATAAAATCACTTTACAAATGTTTTTCTTACTCAGGGCTGGATCCTGGATTCAGCCCTGGTGCATTTTCTGTAAAAAGTTGAAAAAATCGTTTTTGTTACACAGGCAATTTTTAAGGAATATTTTTATGTTTTGAAAATCGACACGAAGAAGAAATTTTGGTAAAAACCAAGCAATGTTATCCTATGGAGGAAAATCTGGTTATCGGAAAATCACAGTTGTAATCACTTTTTAGGGTCAGTGGTGGGCACAAAGATCCAGCACTGGGATCTCTCCTGGTAACAGGTGAGTGTTGGACTTGGCCTTTTCCCCCCAAATTTTTCGCTTTTGACCCCCTTATCTAGATTGTCTCCCCCATGGGATTAAACCTGTATAGGCCATGAGTGGTGTGAGACCCCTGGTGAAAAATGTAATTACCTGAAATAATGTGAGCACTTGTAAAATCCCCCATTTTAAAACTGCACCTGATTGAAATGTATTGTTTTTAAAATGGATGCCATGGCCCTGGGTTTTGCCACTGGACTGACATAGGTCAGCGGACTAGATAATATTACCCAGCTACCCCTAGCTTTTGGAGGGAAAGCCTGGCACCCAGGGTGCTCACCCCCTCCCCTAGAACCAGTTTAGGCTAGATGTGCCAACATTCTAGAAGGTCCTGGCACTGCCTGGGAGGAGGGTATAAATAGGGAGAAGTGTCACCAGAGAGTCAGTCAGCGCTGGGACAAAGAAGAGAGGGGACCTGCTGTGAGGTGCTACCGCCACATGGGCCTGTGAGCTGGGCCCTGCACCCCTATAAACCCCCCCTCTGTTGTCCCCATGGGCCCCTGACAAGGGAGGGCCCCTATCCAGGTCACTGACGCTGTTTGGACCGGGTACTACGCCAGCGCTGAGGGAGAGAGGTGCCCAGAAGAGGAGGAATGCTGTGGGCTTGAACCCCCCAGGAGGTGAGGAGTGTGCCCCTGGGGCTGGCTGTGGAACTGTTCGCCCCCCCCTCCGTGAGGTGCGCCTGTCAGACGCTGTCTGGGGAGGTTGGTGCCCCCAGGAGGCTGTGGCCCCTTTGGAAGTGCTGCTGCTGCATTGCCCGTGAGCGTTGGACTCGGAGGAGCTGCGTGTCCTTAGAAGCCCTGGACTGCCTACTCAGCGCTGTGGGAAGAGAAGCGCTGTATTAGTGTCTCTAAGCGCTATCTTGTGTGCCCCTGCGAAGCGCTGTGAAGTTGTGAGGCGCTGTGTTAGAGCGCGCTTCTGTGCCCAGGATTACTGCCACTGGTATCAGCGCTAGAGACTGTGTGCCCTGAAAAGCGCCGTATCCTGTGCCCTGCGGAGCGCTATGAAGTAATTGACCCTTTGGAAGCGCTACTGGTGATTGCTGCCTGGAAGCGCTATGCCCCTGAGAAGCGCTATGACCGCCTGCTGAAGCGCTATGCTGCCCGGGAACTGCTGGGCTGACCGAGCGCTGCATGCCCCCTAAGAAGCGCTGGCATCGTGTGCCATTCAAGCGCTGTGAAGCTTCTCCGCGCTGAAAGCGCTGCTGCCCCACTCACCGCCGCAGCTGAGGCTGCCCTGAGGAGAACAGGAGAGGGCCGCCGCCATCCTGCAGTGGGCTGCGCAGGGCCCAAGTGTGGAGAGTCCTAGAGGCGGCCCCCGGAGCCTTGGAGAGGCCGCCATTAAAATTCCTGTCAAGCCGCTGGAGTTCGAAGTGGGCCGCGCTAGGCCCGAGGAAGCCGTCCCGCTAGCCTCACGTGACGGGGGCGCGTCAAGCCACGCCCCCGCCGCGCAGTGATTGGCCGCGTGGCCGAGCCCCTCGCAAGCGAGTCTCGGATTGGATCTGGGGCTCGGTACACGCCATTGGCTGCCATCCACGCGCCTCCCTCCTGATTGGTCCCCGGGCCCGGCAAGCACCGAGGAGGGCCCGGGATGGGAGAGATACCCACGCGGGGGCTCGGGAAGTGCATCGGAGCCCCGCCCGCCACTGACATCGCCGGAGGGCTTAGCAAGAGGCTCACCTGCCGGCGCAAATCGGAGGAAGGCCCTGACCCGCCAGCGCAGGCCCCCGGAAGGCCGGGGCAACGTTGAAGCTGAAGGGAGGCCCCGAGGGAAGCGCCGGAGTAGCGCGGGCCTCCCCTGACTGGCCCACAATACCCTGGAGGGCCCTTAAAAGAGACAGGTAAACCCCCCGTCCCCCGAGAAGGGGAAAGTTGTGGTTGGGCCCCATTGGCCTTGACTAACTGCCGCAGAGGGAGTTCGCCCTCCCAGGGGGAAACCGAGTGACTGTTGGGCCATGAAAGTAGCCTCTGGCTGGGGAATTAGTTAATCACAGGATACCAGTTAGGCCCTACTGGACTGCCTACAGAGACCCCGGTTAATCATAAAGGCCATGGGGGAAATGTAGAATGTTGTAGGGGCCCCAGGGAAATGTTTGATACGCATAGCCAGGTGATATGCCTAATGTAATGCACATTTTTACCTGTTGCCTGATGTTCCCTAAAATGTGTAGGCCTGACATCTAATCTATATGTCTATACTCCGGGGAGGGTTTGCCCTAGGTTGAGGTTCATAGGCCTAGAGTCAGGCCCAAGTTAAATGCATAAATGCCCCTTGTTGGCCTGACGAGTTATTCCAGGCCCCTGTTCATGCCCCTTGTTAATGAGCCGGCCAGGTTGATTCATGACAGGTGCTCCTGTCTAATATTAAATGTGCTGTGATGCTCTGTTTTCCCTTACAGGGGTGGGGATTGGCGTTATAACGCATGAGGTGTGGTTATGCATAATGTTGGATTTTGCAATTGCAGCCAACCCCCTAAGGATGAGAGCCCGAGTTGGCCCCGCCAGATTGGCTCCAGGGCTAATGTTCAATTAACTAACCTTTTCCCTTCCAGCATGGACTTTGGACTCAACCCTTTTTGTCCCATCTAAATAATTCCCCATGATGTACTTGGCTCTGGCGCCAGTTGGCGCCTTGTTGTGATTACCAGTGTATTTTTCCTTTTTACCTTGCAGGTTGGAGACATAACTAAACTTAATCTTTTTCCAACCAAAGGTGGTGTCGTGACTCTTTTGTAGTGCGATTGGTGTGTCGTCTGTGGGTACTGCGTGAATGCTTCACAAGTCCTCGAAGTTTGGCCTGCCCGCTTGATGCCATGCTTCCCCCTAGGAGATTTGGGCAACCCCCATTTCCAACAGTGAGTAATTCTGTTGATCACATGATTTTTTGTGAATATTTTAAAGTTTCAAAACTCGACACTTAGAAGAAATTCAAAGTGAAAACCAGTCAATGTTACCCTATAGAGAAAATGCAAGCTATCGGTTTTCGTGTAAGTACTCCACTGGCAGAGTTACGGTTCTGGGGTAACACTCAGGGGTCTCCCAGGGTCAGGTAGGTACAGTTGTTACACCCTCAGTGGCACAGGGGCAGCAGGGTGCAGACAGAGTAGGCCCAATGTTAGCCTATGGCGGGCAGGGTTGGTGGCTGCTAGCAGGCAGACCACACGGCTGTGGAAGCAGGGCTCCTGGTCACTTGCTCAGGTCAAGTGGGGAAGTAGGATAGAACAGAGGCTGCACTTCCAGTGGCACTCGGGCGGCTGGGTGCAGGCAGGGCTTTGAGTGGGCCGGGTCCCACCGGGTCTGAGCACCGGCAGTTTTTTAAAGGAGGCCTCGAAATGGGTCTCTATCGGGCTCTGTTTGGTGCCCTGGCACAAGCGGACAGCACTGACAGCAGGCACATCGGATGTGCGCTGCTCAAACTGCTCACTTCTCACTAGTGGAGAAGTTACGGCATGACGTCATGCCAGGTGTGCGTTAGAAGGGAAATCCTTTAAAGAGAGTAATTTTCTCTCTGGATTTCCCTTCTCTTTTTGAAACTCAGGTGCAGCAACATTGTCGTGGTGTCAACAGTGCTTCAGGTGGAAACTTTTTCAATATTATATACAAGCCATAGTTTCTGCTTATTTCTCTTATGCAACTAACAACCATTGACAAAGCCAATAGTCCTGACTTCTTGTAGGTATGTTACTTGTTGTATTATATATCTGGATGCAATGACAGACACAGCAAAATATAGGTCGAGCGGCACACTCTGCTTAGCACAGATTTTTAGCTGGTGTTTTTAAGCCGCGCCCATAATTACTTTGGCCACGCCCCTTTGAGAGCCCCCCTAGTTTTTTCATCCCACTTAAAGCCCTGGGTGCAGGGTGCTTTTGGGCCGTCGGGCGCCCAATGTATTTCAATGGGAAAGCTGCAAGATGAACTAAGTCTGCAGGCTCGGGGACAGAGATTCTTCAGGTGCGACCATCAGCACTTCGAGAGGTCTGCTGGGAAGCTGTAGGTTAGGTAGACACCCAGGAGTTGGGCACAGGGGGCCGTGGGGCACCGGGTGCAGGGGTGTCTTTTGGTGTCGGGAAATTTTACCCTCTGCTGGTTGCGGTTGGAGGGCTCCGTGGTTGTGAGGCTGCAGGTGTCGTCAGGAGCGTCGAGCAGGGTCCTTGGGTGATGGATTTGTGGTCACAGTCGCCGGGGGGACGTCCTCGTGGTCTTTGTTCACTCAGGCACAGACGGGGCTCGGCGGGTGCAGAGTGTGCTGGATTTGCGGTTCCTGGCTGGCACAAGGGGTTGTTGCTGTTTGAGCAGTACCACTACTCGTGGGAGTCCCAGTCTTTTGATGAGCAAGGCAGTCAGTTCCTCCGGGGTTTTCGAGGTTGCTGACCACTGGAGATGCCGGGATTTAGCAGTAGCAGGTTTGAGGGTCGACAGGCCTATAGGGCTGGGGAAAAAGTCAGTTGGTGTTGTCCTCTTGTTAGCAGCTGCATTGCTGGTCGTCTTCTTGTTCTTGTTTCGGAATCGGGATCTGAGGAAGGAAGGTTCAGGGTGCTACTAAGTACTAAATTTAGGGGCGTTACAGGTAAGGAAAGGTCAAGGACCAATGGGTCCCTGTCCTGGTGTGAGTACACCCCCTATCCTGCCACTCTTCAGTGGGAGGGGGACAGGATCTTAGTCCTGAATGGGTAGGGCTCCCCATCCTCATGCTGGCAGTAGGCCAGAGTTGTGCTTCACCTTGCCTCTCCCACCTGAGGGGTGGGGTTGGCAGAGGCTTGCACACCCCCTTTCCTCACTTAGGTTTTCCCGCCGGTCTTCCCGCTAGAGTGGGGGTCAGAACCGGTGGGGACCAGTTGCTGAGTACAGCAAGTGGTCTGGAGAGGCTCACAAAGGCGGCATGCCTTTGAAGCCTCCCCTGCCCATCCTGGGAAAGGACACCTAGCATCTCGTCTCAGGATGTGCATTGATGCAGGCCCAAGAAAGCAGATGGCTCTCTACCCAGGGGTCCAGCAACATGTCTGCTGGGTGGCAGCCTAGGCAGCCTCTCAGTCCAGACACGGGTCGTGGGTTAGTTTCAGGGGGCAACTAAGTTGCCCTCTGTCGTGCATTTTACATTAAATCAGTGCGGGTTTAATGTGCTGAGAGGTTTGATACCAATATTCTCAGTCTTCAGTGTAGCCATTATGGTGCTGTGGAGTTCGTAATGACAACCTCCCAGCACCATATACTCTTAATGGCAGCACTGCACTTACAGTGCCAGGAATGGACCTGGGTAGTGTAGGGGCACAGGGCTCATGCACCTGTGCCCAGACCACTGGCATAGTGCACCCAGCTAGAGGGGTGACTGAGGTACGCCAGGGGGATGTGTGTTTGTGGGCATGACACACAGGGATGTGTGCCATGCTGACTCTGTTTGGTTCTGCACCAAGACACTCAGCCTGCAAAGGCAGTGTGTGTGTGTGTCAGGGTACAGGGCCTCTAAGGGTGGCACAATAAGTGCTGCAGCCCTTAGGGGTCTTCTCTGGTCACAGTGCCCTGGGTACCATTTACCAGGGGATGACCTGTGGCCAGAGATGCCAATTTTGTTGTAGTTTTGGGGAAAGAACACAGGCACTGGGAGCCTGATTGGCAGGGACCCAGGGTACATCAAGTCAAAGTGCATCAGAAATCCAGCAAAAAAAAGGGGGTGGGGGGCGGGGGTACTGCAACGAGAAAACCCACCTTTTCACACCCAGTGCCAGTGCTCTTTCCCTAAGGCAACGTAATGGTTCAATTGTACCCCAACTGGCAAGACCTTTAGCACCTCTGTAAGTCCCTAGTAAATGGGACCCGTATGATTTGACTTTGCTTGGTTAACAGTGCGGTTGGTTGGGGGGTGGATTTTTTTTTAAATTTCTTTTGTATTATTGAAATTGCAAGTCCCTTCAATATTGTATTTCATTTGTATATGATAAAAGTGTCAAAGTCATGATAACTGTATGTTGGTGCTACGGAAGCCTCTGGGGTTACAGAGCTCCGCTCTATGTGTATTTTGACAAATAAAATATGTTCCCAAAAAAATAAAAACCACTGCAGACATCAGCTTTCAAAGGTGAAGTTCAAAAATCTGTTTCACTGTAAAACAAATGACTGGGTCAAGCACATGCAGAAGCCAAAAAGTAGTCTTCTTACCTCTCTGTTAAGACGGAATTTCCGGACTTTGTCAATGGAGTATATAACCATGTTCATCAGTGGGAGCAATCCTTCCATGTCCTTTGGGGAAGTGTTCCCTAAGCCAGGCACTACAAGAGAAACAATAGCAACCTATTGGCACAGACTGAACGATAAGTCTACTGCATTTGTATTTCATAGAGGTGTAGTGCATAATGGAAGCAGTTGTCAGGAAAGAATCTCCAACCACGTTAAAGAACAGCTTTAATGGTGAAGCTTGAATGTGCACGTGGATATTACCTGCCCCAATACAAAAGGATATCGCGATGTATTGTAGCAGGTACATAGGTTGGACATGGACTCCTACCTTTCAGAGACACATACAGCTTTCTTTTATGCCCAAGATAGGATTAGAGAAAGAGAGCACAGTTATGAGGACATAGTGAAACAAACTAGAAAGCCATTAAGTATTCTCAACCACAAGGGTATTGGTAAAAAAAAAACCTCCACCCCAGGACTATAAACATGCTGCCCCCACTGCACTGGTCTAACATCAGTGCACAAAAAGCAAAACAAAAAACACACATGCCTACATGTCACAACACTACTAAGGCCCATAATGATGAATGAAGTATGTACATGTATGCAACTGACATTTTATTCTATTTTTTATTTATTGATGCAAGATGGTGGAAACTACTTGAAGCAGTAAATAAAAAATGCATTAGGAGGTGTAAGAAAATGCTTTAGAAAAGGGATAAGATTGGCAGGAAATGGCAGCTGTCAGCCTCTCCATTTTTTTTAAAGGACAGGGTGCTGAAAGGCAAAGTAAAAGTATCAGCAGAAGAGGCTATGTAGGAAACTGTGCTTTTGTTGCATCCCCCCCCCCAGTACACTTTGAGTGAAGTGTACTTGGTTCCTGCTAACCAGGTTCCCAGTATCTGTGTTCTATCCCTAAAAGCTGTACAATTGTTCTCCCAATTGGCAAAACCTTTAGCACCCTCTGTCACTAGTAAATGGTACCCGGGTCCCTAGGGCCTGATGTTCTAAAGAGGGTCCCTTAGGTCTGCAGCACAAACTGTTTCACCCTTAGGGACCCTTCACCAAGTACATGCAAGACTGCCATGGCAGGCTGTGTTTTGATGCAGACAAAAGTGAAAACACGCCACAGATCCCTGTGTGCCATGTCGATAACACTGCATGTTATATTTGTAAGTCACTCCTACATCAGGCCCAACAGCCCTCAGGCAGGGCTGCTGATTACATGTGAGGGAATACCTGCATGAGCAGATATGACCCTGTGCTGGTCAGTTCTATTACTGCCAGTACAAGTGACCAGGGAAGCCATTTTAGAACATAAGCTGGGCACTGGTGAAAAAAGTTCCCCAGCTACATGATGGCTTCACTGAAAATAGGGATATTTGGGATCAAATATTTAGTATAGATAAACCCACACTGACACCAGTGTTGGATTTATTGGATTCATTACAAGACAGGAGGCTACATTATGCATTAATCTTTTAATGCAGCTCACAAACAGCCGCTTACATCACAAAGACTAGAATAAGAACAAAGTGACATCATAAAAGGCATGAGCCAGAGAAGATCAGCCTCTTTTAAATGCGGCTCTCAAACAGATAAGTTGCCTTTCTTACTGAAGCCTTCTTTATATTTGTTTATTGATATTGTTTAGACCATATGTTTAGACCATATGTTTAGAGCATATACTGTTAACCTACACTATAATTCTTAAGTTTTTGTGGAATTTACTTCTGGTTATTTTCATATTTTAAGTGTTTGCCATGTTTGCCATGCTTAACTCTTCTAAACCCTCGCCTTTGAAGTCTGGTTACCCTCACCGTAACGCCCCTCCCTAAAGACTTCCAATTTATGGTTGTCTTCCCCTCACCTTCGTGACACCTATGTCTCTTTTTTGTTGCATTTTCTCCCTCACGCTCTCATCTCCGCGTTCTGCGTAGTTGCGCGATTTTTATGGTTCATGTTAATATCATTATTAGCAGGGAAATCTTCTCAGCCCTTTACCCGTTTGCCTGCCTCGCGCTCCAAACACCAGATGCCTCGCGCTCCTAGCACCCGATGCATGCAGTGCATACATTCCCGAATTAGAGGAACGACCCTCGGCAGCGGCGGACCTAAGGGTCATTCCTCTTTCCTTTGTGGTTTCCCTGCCTCGAGCACGTCAGTTGCTGCGAGAAGCTCCTCTTTCACTGACGATCAGCTTTTTTCAATCGGTTTCACACATAACTTTGCCCAAATGCGTTTCTAGGGCAAACGGAAAGGTTATCTTACCTTATTTCAGACGTGGAATCGTTTTCCGGAATAATTTATATAAAAAATAAAAATAAATAAAAAAAGGGACAAATTTAAATAGAAAGTAGATTTGATTGGAGTACTTTAACTGAACTTTTGAGACACTCCTAAAAGTACATTTGATTACTAGAACTTGGAGTACACTAATTAACCTATTTGTAACACTAGATAACAAACTGTTTTGTACCACTTTATTCCCTTTATATATTGGTATATATCAGACATATATTGGCATTATGTCTGACTTGGAGTCTGACGACGCTGTCGCAAGCTCCCCTACCCACACTAGCGACTCCTTTAAGAATTTTCTTAAAAAAGAGAGGAGATCATGCATGATTGATACTCTAAAAGAAGTCCTGTCCCACAAAAGAGCGCTAAGTATTGAAGGCGATACAACTCATGAACCTTCCTTATCCAAAGCCCTTAAGAAAGTCAAGCACAATCTAGGCACTACTGGTAGTATCCCTAACCCAGTTGACATGGGAGGTCCTAGCACCTCACGCAGTATGGGAGGCCATAGCGCCTCAAAAGGTGTTTGTGTCCCTTGCGGCAATATCAGGATGGGTGCCCCTGGCGGCACAGTTTTGGCAGGTGCCCACAGCGGCACAACTGGTGACAGTGCTTGTGCTGACTCAGACTCCTACTCCGACGTAGAAGAAGTTTATGACGAGCCTTACGACGAGTTCGTATTTGATCTTAATGATAACGATTTGGACGACATGGATCTAAACGCGCTTTCTGAGGCGGACTCCTCAAAAGACGCAATTCTTGACCCTTTAGGTGGAGAGATGTTCTCCCCTAACAATATCTCGCGCCCAAACAGCTCTAAATGGTTCCCTCACGACCATGTCGCTAAGTTTGTTACAAAGTGGCTAAGGAATACTCTCGAAAAAGATACACGTAATACCATGCGATCCGAATGCCCGAGACCATGGATTGACGATAAGGTTTGCCAGACCCCTAATCTAGACCCAGACCTGATAAAGTTTTTATTTAAACTGGGAAAGGATCCCAGGAAAGGTCTCGAAAGAGCCCTTAAGGTATGCCAAGACCGCATCCTGGATATCCTCGGCCCACTTACCAGAATCCTCGATCTAGCAGAGGAATCTCATATTTCAAATACTCCCCTTGACATTGGGCTAATAAGAGGTTGGAGCCAGAGGGCGATTGTGCTCCTAGGGAACGCTAATTCCAGTCTTAACATGGAGAGAAGAAAAACTATCCTCAACAGAATTAACCCCAAACTTGGGGACCTCGCTGAAAAAGAGCCCTCCAATAAGCCTAAAGGTCTCCTATTTGGAGAAGACATGATCAAAACAATCGGGAAATATGTCGCCACCTTCACGGCTCCAGATAAGGCCCAGAACAACATGATAAGAGTCTTTCCAACAAGTGTTTTTGGGCAGGCCGGAAGAAGGGGCCGCTCTTCCGGCCGTGGAATCTTCCGGCCCTTCTCATCCGGCAGAGGAAGATGTGCCACTGGTAGAGGCTTCTACCCCTCTAACAAGCAATTTTACCCTCAACGAGGACGCGGTTCCCGTGGCAGAGGCTTCTCCTCCCGTGGAGCATCTAACAACAATTCTCAAAGTAAGTGCCCTTTCTTCTCTTTCACCTCCCAGGGTCGGGGGAAGACTCAAACTCTTTTTTTCACGTTTGGAAAAGATTTACACAGGACCCGTGGGTTCTAGAGACAGTTCGGGGATTCAGGATAGACTTTGTAGACACTCCTTGCCAGACCACTACATCCAGACCTCTAGACCTCCCTTTAAAACATCTAACAATCGTCAGAGAGGAGGTTTCCTCTATGCTCAAGAAAGGTGCCATTATCGAGGTACCTTGGTCGCAAAAGACATTTGTAAGTACCCTCTTCTTAGTCGAGAAGAAGGACAAAGGTTGGAGACCAGTGATAAACCTATGGGAAGTAAACAAATAACTCGTTTATCAACACTTCAAGATGGAAGGGATCCATCTTCTCAGAGACCATCTCCTTCACGGAGATTGGCTGGTCAAATTGGACTTAAAAGACGCCTACTTTACCATCCCTATGGCCGAGGAACATCAACCATTTCTCCAGTTTATTTGGGACGGTCACCTCTTTCAATTTCAGGCTCTCCCTTTCGGTCTCTCATCCGCCCCTTGGTGTTTCACCAAGGTCATGAGAACGATCATTTCCATTCTGAGAGCAAGAGGTATTCGACTAATTATCTACTTAGACGACATCCTCATCATGTCTCAAACTCATGCACAAATCTTGGAAGATCTCAAGGTCTCCATGGACCTCATAGAGGACCTCGGCTTCATTATAAACAGGGAAAAATCCATTTTGACACCCTCAAAATCCCTAGAGTTCCTAGGTTTCACTGTGGACACCTCCAGTTGTCTCCTCTTACTTCCCAAAAAGAAAATTGCCAAAATTCGGAGAGAGATCAGGTTTGTTCTGAGACAAGAATCTCTCTCTCTCCGAGAAATGGCCAGGCTCCTGGGTCTTCTTTCTTCTTCAATCCAAGCTATCTTCCCAGGTCCACTGAATTACCGTGCTCTCCAGAGGGTGAAAGCCAATGCACTTCGGTCTGGTCTTTGGTACGGGGACCTTGTTTCTCTAGACCAACAAGCGAAACTGGAACTCTCTTGATGGCTGGACCATTTGGACGCCTGGAATGGAAGGGCTATCTTCGGCTCAACCCCGGACTTTGTTTTGGAGTCAGATGCCAGCCTTTACGGTTGGGGAGCACGTCTCCTCGACCAAGACACTGGTGGAGTATGGACCCATTCAGAGTCTTCTCACCATATACATTTTTTAGAAATGACTGCTGGTCTCTATGCTCTAATGAGTTTCAGACACTCCCTTCAGGGCAGATCCGTTCTTCTGAAGATGGACAACGTTTCTGCAGTCTCTTATATCAACCGACTCGGTGGTACGAGGTCTGCAGACCTATCAGATCTGGCCAAGAAACTCTGGATGTTCTGTCTGGAACACAAGATTGCTTTGAAGGCAGAATATCTCCCAGGGAAATCCAATATCTCAGCAGATTGGAACTCGAGATTCCTTCAAAAGTTCAGCGATTGGAAACTCGATGTAACAATTTTCAATTCCCTGGATCATTTCTGGGGTCCTTTCGACGTGGACCTTTTCGCCAGCCGGTTGACCTTCCAACTCCCTCAATATTTCAGCTGGATGCCAGACCCAGGTGCTCTAGCTGTGAATGCTTTTCTGCAGTCTTGGGCTCCTCACCGCCCTTACGCATTTCCGCCATTCGCCATGATCCAAAGGGTTCTGCAGAAAGTGAGACAGGAACAGTGCTCTCTCGTCCTGATAACTCCTTTCTGGCCGTCTCAAGCCTGGTTCCCCACAGCTCTGGAACTTTCTTGCGCCGTTCCCTTCCTGATTCCCGCAACTCAGGGCCTCCTCATAAACGCAAACGGAGAGGATCACCACCTGGTTCTTTCAGGGAGTTTGAACCTTCTTGCCTGGAAAGAGTCAGGCAATCTAACCAATTGCGTGGACTTTCTTCATCTGCTCTCACTCTCCTTGGAGAATCGTGGGCACCAGGAACCCACTACAGATATAATAACATCTGGAAAAAATGGTATCGTTGGTGCTTGGAGAGGAACCTGGATCCCGTGGATGCTCCTATCGTTAATATAGTAAATTGTTTGGTAGAACTCTTTGACAGCGGTCGCTCCTATAGATCAATTAATTGCTTTAGATCCGCAATTTCAGCAGGACATTCTCTCGTCAATGGTAAGACGGTAGGTAAGAATGTTATAATTTGTAGAGTTCTAAAAGTATTAGGCTCAAAAGGCCTCCTCGCCCTAAATACCAATCTGTTTGGGATGTTAAACTTTTGCTTGACCTTTTTTGTTCATGGCCTGACAATTCTCTCCTTAACAGGAAATGTCTTTCTATTAAGCTTGCCTCTCTCTTGTGCCTAGTTTCTTGCCGCAGAGTTTCGGATGTCAAAGCTCTGGACATCTCTAATAGATGTTATGACATGTTTGGTGTAAAATTTGAAATCTTTAGGAGAACTAAAACCATGTCCGACTATCTTTTATCCACGTTTTGATTTCTGCAAAAAACTCTGGGTTGTTGATTGCATGAAGGAATACGATTCCAGGATGTCGAATCTTCGTCCTCCTGATGCCAATCAACTTCTTGTTTCCTATGTCAAACCCTTTAAACACATCTCATCCTGCTCTATCGCAAGGTGGGTTAAATTAGCTATGAACTTTGCTGGTATCGACCTGTCTAAATTTCAAGCTCATTCTCTGAGATGCGCAATGGCCAGCAAGTCTTACTGGTCTGGTGGTAAGTTGGATGTTCTCCTTAAGGCTGCTGATTGGTCAAATGCCTCTACCTTTGCCCATCATTATTGTAAACCAATTGAACATGTTTCTGACGTTGTTTTTCAAGGCTACCAACATGCATAATGTAGTCTCCTATTAACATGATCAGAGAATCTGGATTTCATTAAAGACACAGAGGCTAACATTATCCTTCCCGTCCCTTCCTGGAGGGAAATTGAGGATTGATTTGCTTTACAATGTTTTTCAATGTTTCATGTCCTTTTAACCTTATGTTATGCTTTTCTTATTGTACTTCCTCTGTAGGTTACTCTGTGCCTTTCTTGATTTGCTTTATTTTCTTCCAGACAATTCGAATTGATGAATCTCCATGGATTTTCCAAGGTTCGCCAATACTTCATTCAAGTTTAAAGATGTATTCTTCGTTTGCAGCTTAACTGGTCGTTCGAGGCATTTAAAAGAGGCTGATCTTCTCTGGCTCATGCCTTTTATGGATACTATGATGTCACTTTGTTCTTATTCTAGTCTTTGTGATGTAAGCGGCTGTTTGTGAGCTGCATTAAAGGATTAATGCATAATGTTAGCCTCTGTGTCTTTAATGAAATCCAGATTCTCTGGTCATGTTAATAGGAGAATCGCAATTTACCAGTACATGCACCCATAGGCACCTTAGTGGTGTCCCCATAAAACCTACTAGCCTCTGGTGTCCTCCCCGACTGGTTTCTTCCAGCCTACCACCTGAATAGCGGTTCTGACCTCCTAGGGTAAAAGCCTCTGCTCTCAGGGGACCCAGAACAAAAGTCTGACCAAAAAAAAGGGTGCAACATCCCCTCCCACAGGATGGCTTCAAAGAAGCTGTCCCCTTTGGTATTCAAATCTAGCTCCCCTCAAAGGAGAGGAAGCCACCCACCCCCGTCTAGGGTCCTTTTGGCACCTAGACAGGGGGAAAAATTAGCTAGTCAGGTAGGCGTGCCACCTCCAGGCTAGTACTACCCTGAAGGTGGACACGATTTTTCATTTGTGACCATCTTTGTGATGGCATACTGAGGAATTCTGGGACAAGTGGTCATATAGTGGTTGTTGTGACCCAAGGGGTCAGAAGGAGTAGTTTCTGTCCTGTAACTCCAGTTCTGTAGTAGGGGTATCTCTGTTATAGTCATAATCTAGTGAATAGTCCCGCCCATGTGCGTGGACCCCGGAGCAATCAAAAATAATCTCTTAAGGTGTCGAAAAATGCAGAACTGCACAGACACTGAAGAGAGAATTTAAAGACAGATAATGCAGCCTATATCCACAGGCTACACTGTCCAGTACTTCAACTAGAAATTCCACCAAAAAGCCACAAACAGCAAAGCCTGTCGAGATTTCCCTTGCTTTAACAGCAAAAACCCCTCTGGAATGATAGAGAGGAAGACATGGACAGACAAGCCCCATAGGCTGCCATTATGTGGCTCAGAACAGGATACTGTGCCTTTAAGAGAACTTTCCAGAACTTCACAGTATCCCAGAATGCACGTCCGGTCCCTTTTACTTTCAGTTCTTTTTGAAGGCGTAAAAACGCCAGACCTGTAGCATTCCTTACATGAATATCTCTCTCCACCGGGAAGGAGGGCGGGCTCTTATGACTATAACAGAGATACCCCTAGTACAGAACTGGAGTTACAGGACAGAAACTACTTCTTCTGTAATAGGGATCTCTGTGTATAGTCATAAACTAGTGAATAGAATGGCAAGCCCATCCCCCCACCAAAGCGGCGGTGGAGAACAGAGAAATAATACCACTATTGTGCGAACAGATTTTGCAGCAAAGCCTGCCCAACCTGAGCGTCTGCCCTGGCATCAGTATCCAGGCAGTAATGCTTAGCAAAGGTATGGACCGACTTCCAAGTGACCGCCTTGCAGATTTCTGAAATTGGAACATTACGGAGCAAAGCAGTCGTGGCAGCTTTTCCCCTGGTGGAATGAGCCTTAGGCTTACCCCCTAAGGTCTTATTAGCTTTGTGGTAACACAATTGTATACAGGACACAATCCACCTCAAGATGGACTGTTTAGAGGTAGCAAGACCCGTCCTGACTGATCCATAATTGATAAACAATTGGTCTGACCTACGAATATCCTTGGTTTTATCCAGATAAAATTTCAACACCCTCCTGACATCCACGGAATGCAGGGACCTTTCCGCTGGAGAGGAAGAATTCTGAAAAATCGTAGACAAAGTTATGGTCTGGTTAACATGAAAGTCAGATATAACTTTTGGAAGAAATTTAGAGTGAGTACGCATAACAACCTTAGCAGCATGAAATACAGTATAAGGTTCTTGGCAACACAACGCCTGAATTTCACTCACCCTGCGGGCCGATGTAATGGCCACGAGGAACGCCGCCTTCCAGGACAGGTGCTGCAACGAAGCCTTATGAATAGGTTCAAAAGGCTCCTTCATCGATCTGGACAGCACCACATTCAATTCCCATGAAGGCGAAGGCAGCCAGACAGGAGGGAACACTTTCTTCAAGCCTTCCAAAAAATCTTTGATCACAGGGATCTGGAAGAAGGAAGTCTGTGAAGGGCATTTCCTGTAGGCAGTCAATGCAGCCAGATGAACCTTAATGGAATGGACATTAAGGCCAGACTGCGCCAGATGTAGAAGATATGGAAGGATGACATCTTCCTTACATGTCGCCGGGTCATAATTCTTGGACTTGCACCAGATGCAAAACCTCTTCCACTTGTAAGCATAAGAAGTCCTAGTGGAAGGTCGCTTAGCCTCCTTCAGTATGTCAATGCAATCCTCTGGTAGATTCAGATGTCCATATTGCACTATCACTAACTCAAAGACGAGAGGTTAGGGTGCAACATCTGCCCCCCGAACTTCGTGAGAAGGTCCGGCCTGCACGTCACCCGTATGTGAGGAAGGAGAGACCGGTGAAGCAGGTCCGTGAACCACCACTGTCTGGGCCACTCCGGGGCAATCAGGATCATCCGCGCCCTGGACTGGGACAGCTTGATGAGCACCGCCGGAATCAGGGGAACGGGTGGAAAAGCATACAGAAAGCTGTTCGACCAGCTGATCCATAAAGCATTCCCCAGCATCCCCGGCTGGTAGTACCTGGAGGCGAAGTCTCGGAATTTGCTGTTTCCGGCGGTGGCGAACAGATCTACGTCTGGAGTCCCCCACCTTGCGAAGACTTCTCCTAGTACTTTATCGTTTATGACCCATTCATGGTTTTCCTGAATCAGTCTGCTCAGTGCGTCTGCCTGAACATTCTGCACACCTGGTAGATGGGTGGCCGTTATCGTCAGTCCTCTGGCCAGAAGCCAGTGCCAGATCGCCTGCGCCTCTTGCGACAGAGTGTGCGATCTCGACCCCCCCCTGCTTGTTGAGGTAATACATCGTGGTCGTATTGTCCGTTTGAACAAGCAAAGATTTGGTCCGGAAGGACGCATGAAAGGCCTTCAGTGCCAAGTGAACAGGTCTGAGTTCCAGGAAATTGATGTGGTACGTGGACTCCGTCGGGGACCACGACCCTTGAATCTGTAGGTCTCCGGAGTGCACCCCCCCCAGCCTTGGAGCGACGCATCCGTCACTATAGTCTGCGTGGGAATGTCCTTGTGGAAGGGAACCCCTCTGAGGAGATTATCCGCTGAACACCACCACTTCAGAGACTGACGAGCATGCAGAGACAGTCGTATCTTGTCGTCCCAAGATCCTTTCCTCTGATCCCACTGATCCTCCAAGCACTCCTGCAATGGTCTCATGTGCAGCCGTGCATGTGGCGTGAGGAAGATACAAGAGGCCATCGATCCCAGTAGAGAAGACACCGTGCTCACTGTTGTAGATGGAGTGGTCATAAGAGCCTGAGCCTTCCGAAGGAGTGATAACCGTCGCTCCTCCGAAGGAGACACGCTTGCTGACAGCATATTGATGGAGGCTCCCAAGTACTGTATGCACTGGACCGGAGTCGGGACACACTTGGACATGTTGATGTGCAACCCCAGCTTGTTCAAGAGAACGCACGTCTTCTGGAAGTGTGCTTGAGCTTCCGAAAAGGAGGAGGCCTTGATCAACCAATCGTCCAGGTGCGGGTAGACAAACACCTTGTTCTTCCTTAGGTGTGCGGCTACCACCGCCATGCACTTCGAGAACGTTCTGGGTGCAGACTTCAGTCCGAATGGCAGTACTGTGTACTGATAATGATTGGCGCCGACTTGGAATCGCAGGAACTTCCTGTGTTTGTGTGCAATGGGCACATGGAAGTACGCATCCTGTAGGTCTATGGCACACAGCCAGTCTCCCTGTTGCAGCTGAGTCGATCCATCGGCTCTCCTTATCCAGGGGCACGGTAGACGACGGAGAGGTAGAGTGTTGTTTTCTGGCTGACGTCACTATAACGTAGTCTGGAACAGGGTCAATCCTCAGAAAAGCCGGGTAGGAATCCGGGGCCATGTACTTCTTAAGAAGACGGGATGGAGCGGCTTTCGTCACTGCAGGCGTGAGGAACAGCTCCTCCGCTGGCTCTACCAATCCTGGCACGAGTGGTAGTAGAGGGCGAGACAAATGTTTCTTGTGAAGTGTCTCAAAAATCACAGACATCGTAGGTGTCGGAGCCGTCACCGTGATTCCCAATTTTGCTGCACCCCTCAGGAGAACATCCTGGAACGTGCTGATGTCATTCACCGGAGACACTCTCGTCCCCGGGGAGTCTGACAATGTCTGGGAGTAGGACCTGGTTCTGGAAGAGTCCGTGCGGGACCGTGATCCGCGCCTCCTGTGGCGCCGTCTTGACCTCGTAGAGGATCTGTGACGACTGCGCGACCTCCCCCTCCGTCCGGAGCGGGAGCGCGACCTCCTGGGCTTCGGTCGTCCTGCCGGTTCCACCGGGGTGGGTGACCTTGGCTTGGATGGGGCCCTCGGCCGAGGGGTCCCCTTAGGAGGAGTCGGAAATCGTGTCAACAAACCTGTCCTTGGAGGAATTGGAGGAGGCTTGTCAGCCGGCAACTGAGGTTGAGGTTGAGGCCGAGGTTGAGAAGGAGGCGGAAGTGGAGGCAGGGTGGGAGCCCGCGGAGGAAGTCCTCTCGGTAACGGAGGAGGCGGAGGCGTAACTGTCTTCGGCCTAGCAGGGGTATACACAACAGAGTACACCAAGCCCGGTGACCCGCCCTCCTTACTAGGCAGGGACTTTGGAGAGCCTCCTAAAGGCACTTGACGCCTGCCAGATTTACTCCTGGTGCCAGAACTCCTTCTGCGCCTTCTCGGCGTCGACGAACGGCGACCGGACGGCGAGCGTCGAGCTTCGTCTCCTTGATGGCGAGCGCCTATCCCTCGACGGCGAATGCCTTCGCCTCGACTGCGACCTCCTACACCTAGACGGCGACCTCCTACGCCTCCACGGCGACCTCCTACGCCTCCACGGCGACCTCCTACGCCTCCACGGCGACCTCCTACGCCTCCACGGCGATCTTCTCTTCGATGTCAAGGATCCCCTCGACGACGACCTTCTCCTATTCGCCGACGGCGAAGTCGCCTCGACGGCGAGCGCCGACGCTGGGCCTCTCGACGTCGAGTACTTGACGACGCCGCCGACGAAGACGACGAAATCGTCACCGGAGACTTCGACAGCGGTCTGTTCAGTTCCCTTGACGCCGAGCATCGACGTCGCTTCAACCCAGAGCCCTGGGGAGACGGGGAACAGACTGCAGTCATCCCTCTCGACGTAGTGGTCGGTGCAATCGACACAGACGGAGAATGGGGGCGTTTGCTGGTCTTCCTGCCCCTGGTTAGCCCCCCCAGAGGCCTCAGCATGGGCAGAGGAAGCCCCTCCAGACCCACCTTGCGCCTTCAGCCTTCTGGCCTCCAGGCCCTGAAGTCTGATCTTCATTCTATCCCTCAGGGTCCTGCCAGAAAAGCCCTGACAAATGTCACACTCCTCTGGGACATGAGAAGAGGGCAGGCAGATACACACCTCGTGTGGGTCCGATTTGGCCTTCTTCCTGGAGCACTCTGGACATTTGTCGAATAATGCAGGCATAATTCAATCAAAGAGTGCACCAAAAGACAAACAGGAAGAAAACCACCAAATTACTTCAGAAAAGCACTCAAATAACTTTGAAAAAGTGAAAAAAATCACCAAAAACCCCTTGAAAAGGGAGAGCTCAATGCTCCAGGGTCCTGCTTGCAGGAGCCGGAAAAAAGAACTGAAAGTAAAAGGGACCTGCAGTGCATTCTGGGATACTGTGAAGTTCTGGAAAGTTCTCTTAAAAGCACAGTATCCTGTTCTGAGCCACATAACGGCAGCCTATGGGGCTTGTCTGTCCATGTCTTCCTCTCTATCATTCTAGAGGGGTTTTTGCTGTTAAAGCAAGGGAAATCTGGGCAGGCTTTGCTGTTTGTGGCTTTTTGGTGGAATTTCTAGTTAAGTACTGGACAGTGTAGCCTGTGGATATAGGCTGCATTATCTGTCTTTAAATTCTCTCTTAAGTGTCTGTGCAGTTGCTCCGGGGTCCACGCACATGGGCGGGACTATTCACTAGATTATGACTATACACAGAGATCCCCTACTACAGAAGTCCATTGTCTACTATCCTAGACTCACCAAACTCCCTAAACACAGTATTCAGGGGAGTCCCTTGCACCAGAGAAGCAGCTCCTGATGACCTAAGAAGAGAGAGTGTAATGTAAAAAATTATTATAAAGCGTGGCTTACACCGGACGGTTTCTTGGCGCTGTTCACTCAATTAGAAAGAGGCATGGAGGGGAGAAAGGAGGTGCTTATGTATAAAAGCTGCGGAAGAGGTGAGTTTTAAGGAGGGACCTAAAGTGAGGGTAGGAAGGAGAGAGTCTGAGTTCCAACGGGAGTGAGTTCCAGAATGAAGGAGCCAGGGAAGAGAATCTAAGACCTCCGTGTTTTTTGCGCCTGAACCTGGGTGTCTGGAGGAGCGCATCACAAGAAGATCGGAGGTGCCTGGAAGGAACGTAGGGGTGCAGAAGAGAGGAGATGAAGGAGGGACCGATGCCGGCCAGAGATTTATGGGTCAAACAACCTAGTTTGAACTTGCAGCGCTCCGATACGGGGAGCCAATGAAGGGCTTTGAGCAAGGGGCGGACGTGGTGATGTTTGGGTTGATGGTAGATCAGGCGGGCTGCCTGGTTCAGTATCAGCTGTAGTCTTTTAATTTGATATTGTGGGATGCCTGCATACAGGGCGTTAGCATAGTCGATCCGGGAGATGACTAATGCAAGCAGTGCCAAAGTGAGGGCTTCAGTGGTCAAAAAATGAGCTATTTTCCGGATCTTCCTAAGTTGGAAAAAACAGGAGGACACAGTGGCACTGACCTGGTGCTTCATAGAGAGATCCTGGGAGATGTAAACTCCCAAGCTTTTCACCTTGTCCGCAGGGCGAGGAGAAGGGTCAGAAGGTGGAATTCCAAGGGTTGGATGGGCCTCCGACAAGAACAAGCTCTTGTCGGGATTAAGTTTAAGGTGGTGAGCGCCCATCCAATTACTGATGTGGCAGAGGGTGGACTGAAAATCTTGGGCCGCTTCGTCCGAGGAATCGAGATTGAAGACAAGCTGAATGTCGTCTGCATAATTAAATGCAGTGACATTCCTTCCCCGGAGGGAGCGGATCAGGGTGTGAGGTATAGGTTGAAAAGGAGCGGTGACAAGGATGAACCCTGTGGAACGCCGCAGGTGAGCTTCATCCTGTCAGCCGAGAACTGGGAGAGTCGGACAGATTGATGGCGGTTTGTCAGAAAGGAGCGGACCCAACTAAGGGCCGTCCCACTGATGCCCGCCTCTTTGACACGGTCGACCAAGATGGTGTGGTCGACCGTGTCAAAGGCCGCCGACAGGTCCAGAAGAATCAGGGCTTGACTAGTATTGGAGTCGGCGCCTCTACGAAGTTCCTCCATGACAGAGAGGATGACCGCCTCCGTCGAATGGGCGGGTCTAAACCCGGCTTGCTGGGAGTCTAGGAAGTTGGAGTCTTCAATAAAAGAGCTGAGGACGCTGGTCACATATGACTCAAGTACCTTACTCAAGTAAGGGAGAAGGGAGATGGGACGGAAGTTACCCATAACCGCGGGGTCAGCGTTGTTTTTTTTTAGTATGGGAACCACCTCAGCATTCTTAAACTGGCAGGGGACCTCACCGAGCAGGAGAGAATTGTTCAAAAGGGCCAGCGGAGGGGCAGGGCAAGCCGAAAAGGCAGCACGGAGAATCGCAGGAGGGCAACAGTCCGTGGGGGAACCAGATGAGACTTTATTCAGCAGAGAGACAAAATCTCCTTCTGGTATGGGGGGAAGCTGGGTCAGGGAATGGGGATTAAAAGAGGGAATGACCTCTGTGAGGGACGACGCCGGGGATCCAGAGGAAATACTGTTTTTAATTTTACTAATTTTATCTATAAAAAATAGATTAAGGGAGTCACAAAGTGCCTGAGAAGGGAGGGGTTTGATAGTCACCCTATCCGGGTGTGAAAGCTCCTCCACAATGGCAAACATTTCTTTAGATTTTTGCGCGGAATTAAGAATTTTTGTAGAGAAGTAGGCAGTTTTGGCGGCTGAGATTGCCTGTTTGTTTTCTCCAGATAGTTTTAAAAAGTGTAGTCTTTCTGAGGGGTCATAGTTTCTACGCCAGCGACGCTCGGCTTGGCGGAGTCCTAGTTTTAAAGATTTAAGGCTATCTGAGAACCATCGGTGTGCGTCATGGGGACGCTTAGTTCTAATTAACTTAATGGGGGCGACCTTGTCGCTCGCGGACTCTAGCCATTTGACGAGTGCGGCTTCCTGGGAGTCTATGGCACCGGGGCTGGGCAGGGCCGAAGATATTAAGTGGACACTGAAGAGTAGCAAAAGCAGAGAGGAGAGAAGAAGCAGCTGACCTTGTACCAGCCCCACCGGCCTGTTTGCATCCCTCGTTAAAAACTGTGCCAAAGTGGACTTGTCCTGCAGCTATTGACTCTAGAATCATGGGAGGAGTGCCTGCATTTGAAGGAGACTCAAGAACTCCTGTGAACAGTGGACCTGTTCTGAAGAAACTCTAAAAGAGAGGCCTCTGAGGCCTTTGAAACTGCCAAACTCAGACACCCGAAGTCACCACTGCACCCGTTGCCTCCGGCCTGAGTTGAAGTGGGTCAACAATGTTCCCCAGCCCTAGAGTCCATTCTGGTTTCATCTATCCTGGTCTCCACAACATGGCCTACAGCCTCTGCAGGCAGGTCCCCTCAACCGCAACTGGTCTAGTAAGGAAATACCAGACGCCTAAGGACACCCCTGAACCTGTCAACCCTTGGCCAGGAAGGGCCAAAGGTACCCCCATGCCAGAACATCGCAAGGCCTGAGCCCACCGGCTGGTTCAGCCTGACTGGTATCATGGCAAGAGCCTGCAGGCTCTTTCCGCAGTGACCGATCTCCATTGAAATACACTGGGCTCCAGGCGCCGATTTGCACCCTGCACCTGACTGCTCTAGTGCAGCTGGTGGTGTACTGTTGGTGCTGCCTTGGACCTTGCCCACCACTCACCTTAACTCACAGAGATTGGTCCTGTAAGTGTTACAAATCAATAATGCACAGTTTGGTCTTATGGCTAGACATGCTGACTATTTAATGGAAAATTAATAAAGTCTGTTTAAAAAAAAAAAAAGAGATTGGTCCTGTAAGTTGAGGTACTGTACTTGTATGCAGAACTTGTTCTTACGTCCATAGGGTACCATTAAAGAACACGGAAATTGCACTGCGTCCACCTTTTAAAGTGAAAAGATTTTTTTTTTTTAAACTTACTTACCTGAACAATTTTTCTCTTATGCCTAACTAAACATGTATGAAGATACTTGCTATTTTTATAAATTGGTGTGGCTCTACTTCTTGAGATATGTTGTCATTTATTAATCATTGTGTGCATTTGAAAATGTCTTGCACTCGTTAAGTCTAAGGCTGCTTGACCACGCTACCCCTTAATAGAGCACTTTGGGATTTCATAGGAAGCCCCTGTCCACTCCTAAGGGAACCACTGGACTCTTTACGCTGTATATCAACAACACAAGACAAGCACTGGCAAAATCAATAGTTCTAGCTATATTTAGAAAATACATTATGGATTTGATAAGCCACTGGACATAGTTATGTATAGGGGGTTATCTGAAAATGTGCATGTATACCACTGAGTGCAGATAGATGAGCGGGTTGCGTGAAAGAAGAATAGAGCAGTACCAAATGGCTTGTCACCAAACCGGTGCAGACCATAAAAGGGCATGTCCATAAGGCATGATTGTGCATCCCCTGAAAAGCATGTGGACTGGAGCCAGGCATAGCGTTTAAGAGCCGCTTTGGAAGCCCACTGCCCTGTCAATGGTATCCGTTGTGTCCAATCCACACCTTGCAGTGAATTTCGCTGCATCCTGGACATCGGATATGGCTTGGGTAAGAATCACTCAAGCTTCATTTGGAGCCAACAATGTGTGTGAATATCGGCACAGACGGCAAGTGGTATCAAAAGACCCCAGGCCAAGCTTTTGAAGAAAAACATCTTCCGAAATGTGAACAGCCTCTTGGTCTCTGTCCAGGGAGCCAGTGCAGAAAGCCCCTAGGTTGACCCTCACTGAGGAAGCCTGCACCACCAAACTCTAGGAAGTGGGATACTGGGTCAGGAAGTGGGGTGCCACGGAACTGAACAATGGCGTTGGGCCACTTGGCGATTTGCCAGGGCCCCAGGACAGGGTTTGAACCAGGACTCCAGCACCCAGGAAGTCTGGGAAGCACAGAGCGGGGCTTAGAGCGCAGGGTGTTGTGCTCCTTTTGAGGATTTAGAAGAGCCCAGAAAAGTCAAATGGTGCTTCAACTCCTTTTTCAAGTTACCTGACGAAGACTTGGACTTTGACTAAGACCTGCTGGGGTAAGTGCTCCGGGAATAAGCCTGTAATGGTCTGTGGGATCAAAACAGTCTTCGGGAGCGACGCAGACACTTTTGGCACCACGACACAAGGAGCTTCATCGCTCTCCCGAATCACCTGTAGGTGCATCAAGAAGCAGTCCGAGCAGGCCTTGGGTTCATGGCTCAACCCTAGGCCCACAAGCAGACCCAGGTGGGACAAGTCACAGATATCTGTGTGTGGCATTCTCCACACGGTTTGAAACCCATATGTTTCTGAGGGCGTGTAGCCCTAGCACACTGGAAACCAAAACAGCTAAACAAAAGTTCAGAAAAAGTTGGTAAAAAAAATGATCAAGTTAGCTCTACGGATTTGCAAATGGTGGTTCCGAAAGAAAGGAGCGCCGGGTGAGGCCTATATAGGCTCTGCATGCATCACATCCTGGGTGGATGACGTTAACGCAGCACCATTGGCACCATCTACTGGCACGCAGAGGTGCTGCTGAAAATTTTCTGGATTCAGTCTGTAACCTGGGGAATATTTTAAGGTAAGGAATCTGTGGTTCGAAGTCTCTTCCAGAAATGTTTGCACATTAGCATTCTGGTATAAACATCAGCACTCTCAGTCACATTTTTAACATTTTATTGTCATCGAGGGTTGAAGGAGTGGTAAAGGGCAGACAGTTCCAAATATTTTCAATTTCGAAATCAGGTAGCAACATTCTTCCACAATGAATAAACACTGACTAAAACATGTAAGCATCAAGCCAAGCTGCAGTAGAGGTGGAACTGGTGCCAGTGTGTCTGGGGTCAATAGAGCACCTAGAGTCGCCGCTTGACAAGGCAGGCCGCAAAGGGAGAGAAGGGCTTTGCAGTGAACAACTAACTTTCTGAAGAGGCTTCTCTCTGATAGCCACGGGCTATGGATATGAACATCTTTCAATAGTGACCATTTTTCTCAATTAGAATGGTAACAAGACTAAAGAAGAAAACCATGCAACAAGATTACTGTGATCAGTAGATGTAAATTACCATATTTTTTAACACCAAACATACAATTTAGTCAAGTTGTGATCCGTCTTTTAGGTTGGCATGAGTGGAACTGTATGTGATAATCAGAAGGCATTTTTGTGTACATATTTGAAGATGCATACGAATCAAGTGAACAATTCTAAGTACAGATAATCCTACGACAAACAAGTTACCTCGGAATATGTTTTTTAAACTCTAGAAAAACACAACCTCCAGCAAATGTATGTGTTGTTATATTGAATAAACACTGATAACCACTAATGTTCATGGGGATAGAAACACTGGGAAATAGCCACAGGAATTTATATATAAAAAAGTAACCGGCATATCAACATACAAAACATTTAAAAGGGAGAACAAACTCTCACACCTGATGAGAACATTTCTTGCTCATGGAATCAATCCATTTCCAAGCCACATCTGGTGAAATGGATGAAGATGAAAGAGGAGGTGTGCAGACAATCCAGCAATCAACTGAAGTTTGCCAAACAAGACTGTCCAGCACAGGATTAGAAGACAGAAAAATCAGACAGGAGCCAGATGGTAAAGTCATGCGACTCTGTAGCTGACAGTTGGTGCAGAGGTGGAATCAATACCCGAATAACTTCAGTCATAAATAGAGATAAATCCAAGACTACAGTAGCTGTGTACAGGGTCTCATGAAAATAGGAAATGCCTTCAAAGGTAGACTAGGGGCCCATTCTGTATCCACCTAAGAAATGTACTACGATCCACTGGCATCAAAAAAGGCACAATAGAAACATTCCAGAGACTATGAAGAAAAGGAGGCACAAAATGTTACCTTGATATCTACCACATAAACACAAACCTACCAAAATGCCATAGTGGACTTGACAGGGTCCATGGAAGAGTAAACCAAGTGCCTGGGTCTCTGGGTTTTAAACCGCGAGGACATATACCATCAGGTTAGCCTGTAGTGTCCCAGTCGACTTCGACTAATGGCACATCAAACACCTGGAAACTGGAAATATTTTTCCTTCTGCATTGAAAGAAAAATATTTTACAAAACGTTTGTGGCAGTGCGGAACATATCCGGGTCAGTACGGTTTGGACTAGTCATCCAAAACCATCCAGGGTAAAAACAGCAGACAGCGGGGCATATGCCGGGCCCAGAAGCACATTAAGGCATGAAGAAGCATCAGAGAATGTCAGTGACTTAAAGGGGGCCAGGAGAGTGGTCCTGAAATAGTCAAGCCAGCACCCGGTTCTGGAATATCGTGGAGTAGGTCAACCAACAACAGACCGAGCCCTGGAACACAGGAACAGAGGAGGACACTGGAGTCAGGGATGATACCAAACAGAAGACCTGTCCCAGGGTCAACAGCTTGTCCAATAGGAAAAACACCTCTCAAACAGACTAAAAGGTACCCGAGAGGGGAAGACCCCAAGAAAGAGGAAGAATCAGGAACATTACATCAGAAGCTGGGTCCAGAATGAGATCAGATGGCATCCCTGCCTTCACAGGAGTCTACAGAGAAAAAACCCTGAACCACACAGGATCCAGGATGGCTCAGAGTTCGGACTAACCAGGGTGATGCAACCGAACAGCAAGACACTGAAGTGGGGATAAAGCAGAAGGAAACCAAGCTTACAGCACAGCAAAACCTTTAGAAAGAAGAAAACTTCAGAGAAGACCATATCGGAACCATGAAGAAGGAAGTGAAAAAAGATAACTGAAGTCAGAGTGACAAGTGGCACCTTTTTTATGCTCTGTGGTGTCATATCCAGGGATGTGCTTGAGTCGAGACATGGTGCTACCTATTGGCACAGGGTAGCTAGTACGCGTTTTCCAGATCCCTCTAAAGGAGATTCATGATGCAGCTGATGGTTGTCTTCCCTGTGGACTGGGATCATATACTGGGCCCCGGACACTGTTGCTGCGAACACTTAATTGCACGGTGAAGAGAGCAACTGCTCTCCTGACTGAAAGGAAAGTTACGATCAGGCCCTACTAAAAAATGTCTAACTGGAAGAAAACTCTAAGTACTCAGTTACCGTTAGACCTGGCATCCTTGGTGTGGTTTCCCCCATTTTTTTGCCTCTGCCTCCTGTATTTTTGCTAAGTGCTGAATTTCGTTTTGCTGGGCTAGAGCCAACGTGCAAGTGCTCCCTCTATAAATTGTGAATATGGATTGGTGTTTCCATGATTAGCCTGTTGACTTACTACTAAGTCCCTTATACAGTGCACTGTGTGTGCTGAGGGCCTGTAAGTCAAATGCTGCTAGTGGGCCTGCAAAACACACAAGATGATGGACGGAATGTTGCACAATGGCAAAACATTCACCCCCCAGCCACAGATCTGGGTCCAATCCATCGTTATTTTGCTCACCAAGCCACCCCAGTTCAGACATGGCCATATGCAAATCAGTCTTGAACCTGTGCCTCATGGGAACAGTCCAGCCCGAACTGCCAAGCCATGTCTTTCCTGGACCGGAATCAGGCATCCTAGGACTGGTTTCGGGCTATCAGCCGTCTTCAGCCAGGATAGCTTGACTCCAGTGGCGTAGTGAGCACGGGACCCACGTCTGGGCATACCCTTCCCACATAGGGTGAACAGACAAACACACAAGATGATGGACGGAATGTTGTACAATGACAAAACATTCACCCAGATCTGTGACTGGGGGTGAATGTGTTGCCATTGTGCAGTGTATGTGAAAGGTAGGGCATGTACTGATGTGTGTTAAATGTCCTGGTAGTGAACTACAGTATATTTTGTTTTTCACTATTGAAAGGCTATCTGTCCCATAGGATAGAATGAGAGTTTACTTATAACATCTTATAAGTATAACTTCCCATTGGGACAAGATAGAAAGATGGAGTGGAGTATGCCTGAACTCAGAAAAGGTATCTTTTAGTAAAGATGATTTTTATATTTGTGCATTTAAAAATACCACTTTTAGAAAGTGGATATTTTCTTGCTGGTGTAAAACAAAAGGAGAGAGAAAGGGATTTCCACTATGTGGAGGGGAATACTCCTGGTCCCCTTAATGGTCAAATAAACAAACAATTGGAGGAGTACCACCACAAGACCTATCGAGGTCTCAGAAAAGTGGGGAGAGAAAAGATGCACAAAAAAAGAAATTGTCCTGTTTAGGTCTCGACTATTCTATCCCGTTAGGGATTGAATAGGCAAGATTATAGTAAGCAGTCCAAAAAGTCTATCTAGCCTGCGGATCGCGTAAAGTTCATGTGAGGCAGGCGCAGGCCCGGACTGGCCATAGCGGGCACCGGGCAATCCCCCGGTGCGCCGCAAGGGTGGGGGCCTGTTTTGAGCCCCTGGGGGCCGATTTTGTTACAGGGCAGTTTTTGCAGCATAGCTGCAAAATTGGCCCTGCAACAAAATCGGCCAAAAACTGGCCCTAGCAAAGCGCTCTGCGGCACCTTCACCCACCCCCCCCCCCCCGAGTGGGGAGGGGGGCTGGCCGAGCACTTTGCCAGGGCCGGTTTTGGTTCCCAGTCCGGCCCTGGGCAGGCGTGTGAGGCAGGCGCGTGCACATCAAACACCATCGGCCTCAGACTGGAAGCTGCTCGCACACCACCATTTGTCTGAGTCTTGGCATCAGACTTCAAAGGAATCCGCTCCCAAGCCGCTCCCCTGCCGCCCCCCCCCCATCAGACTTCAAAGGAATGCGCTCCTGCTCCCCCGCCCCCTGTCACAGCAATGCCGAGAGCTTGGTTTTTTTTGCATCCATTTCGTGGGGAAGCCATGTTTTGTTTGGCGTTCTCTGCACCTTTCTCGTTTTTTTCTGGCCGAAAGTGAAAGCCTACCGTGCTTGTTTATAGTAGCCTTGACCCTCAAATGCTGTTGCTATCTCTCTAGGGACACAGCTTGAAAACACTCATCTTGCTAGCTGCAATGCTACATCCGCTATGCTTTGCCTCTAGGCACGTTGATCCCTCGCAGACTGTGCTGACTCTGCCCCTCCCGATTCTGAAACTGACCAACGAAGTCACCACGCAGTCTCTTCTCTCTGTCTTATGATGTCTGCCCTGCCACCATTTACTTTGGACCCTCACATCTCCTCACCCTCTCACCCTCACACCCCTACACCCCCTCACACACCCTCACACATTCAGACCCACCCTCAAACCCCCTCACCGTCACACCCCCCTCTCACTCACACCCCCTCACACACCCTCACCCTCACACCTCCACACCCTCCCCAACCTCTCACACACCCTCTCACCCCCTCACAACCTCTCACCCTCACCCCCCACCCCCCTCACCCCCTCACACCCCCACCCCCCTCACCCACCCTCTCACCCTCACCCACCCTCACCCTCACCCTCACCCACCCTCACACCCCCACCCTCGCACCCCCTCTCACCCTCACTCACCCTCACCCCCCTCTCACCCTCACCCACACCCTCACACCCCCACCCCCTCACCCTTACACCCCCACCCTCACCCCCACCCCCTCACCCCCCCAATCTCACACACCCCCTCACCCTCACACACCCCCTCACCCTCACACACCCCCTCACCCTCACACACCCCCTCACCCTCACACACCCCCTCACCCTCACACACCCCCTCACCCTCACACACCCCCTCACCCTCACACACCCCCTCACCCCCACACACCCTCTCACCCCCACACACCCTCTCACCCCCACACACCCTCTCACCCCCACACACCCTCTCACCCCCACACACCCTCTCACCCCCACACACCTCCTCACCCCCACACACCTCCTCACCCCCACACACCTCCTCACCCCCACACACCTCCTCACCCCCACACACCTCCTCACCCCGACACACCTCCTCACCCCGACACACCTCCTCACCCCGACACACCTCCTCACCCCGACACACCTCCTCACCCCGACACACCTCCTCACCCCGACACACCTCCTCACCCCGACACACCTCCTCACCCCGACACACCTCCTCACCCCGACACACCTCCTCACCCCGACACACCTCCTCACCCCGACACACCTCCTCACCCCGACACACCTCCTCACCCCGACACACCTCCTCACCCCGACACACCTCCTCACCCCGACACACCTCCTCACCCCGACACACCTCCTCACCCCGACACACCTCCTCACCCCGACACACCTCCTCACCCCGACACACCTCCTCACCCCGACACACCTCCTCACCCCGACACACCTCCTCACCCCGACACACCTCCTCACCCCGACACACCTCACCCCGACACACCTCCTCACCCGAAACACCTCCTCACCCCCACTCACCCCCACACCCCCACTCACCCCCACACCCCCTCACACCCTCCTCTCACTCACACTCACACCCCACCCCCTCACACCCCCTCACCCTCACACCCCTCACCCTCACACACCTCACTCGCCCTCACACCCCTTCACCCTCACACCCCTTCACCCTCACACCCCTTCACCCTCACACCCCTTCACCCTCACACCCCTTCACCCTCACACCCCTTCACCCTCACACCCCTTCACCCTCACACCCCTTCACCCTCACACCCCTTCACCCTCACACCCCTTCACCCTCACACCCTCACCAGCATAGCATAACAAAACATAGCATAGCATAACAAAACACAGCATAGCATAACAAAATAAAGCATAGCATAGCAAAACATAGCATAACATTGCATAGCAAAACATAAATAAAGCATAGCATAACAAAACACAACAAAACGTAGCATAGCATAACAAAACATAGCATAACAAAACAAAGCATACCATAACAAAGGAAAACAAAACATAGTATAACAAAACATAGCATAACAAAACACAACAAAACATAGCAGAACAAAACATAACATAAAACAAAGCATAGCATAACAAAACATAGCATAACAAAATATAGCAAAACAACAAAACATAGCATAACAAAACAGCATAGCATAACAAAACATAGCATAACATAACAAAACATAGCATAGCATAACAAAACATAGCATAACAAAAGATAGCATACATAACAAAACATAGCATTGCAAAACATAGCATAACAAAAAACAACAAAACATAGCATAACATAACAAAACACAACATAGCATAACAAAACAAAGCTTAGCATAGCATAACAAATCATAGCATAACAGCATAGCATAACAAAACAAAGCATAGGATAGCAAAACTAAACCTAGCATAACAAAACAAAGCACAGGATAGCATAACAAAACAAAGCATAACATAACAAAACATAGCATAACAAAACACAACACACAGCATAACAAAACACAAGACAGCATAACAAAACATAGCAAAACACAACAAAACATAGCATAGCTTAACAAAACATAGCATATCAAAACAAAACATATAATAGCATAGGAACACATAGCATACCAAACACAACAAAACATAGCATAACAAAACATAGCATAGCAAAACAAAGAATAGCATAATAATGCCTTAGCTGCGGCCGTTATTTCAGCGCAGTGCTGGGCGTTTCAAAGAGTGAGCGGGGCCACGTCGGCCGTTGAACGTGCGCAGCACCAGCCAGGTAGTGCTACGAACATTCAGCGGCCGACAGCAGCAGCTATGAGGTTAAAACACAACAAAACATAGCATAGCATAACAAAACATAGCATAACAAAGCATAGCATAGCATAACAAAGCATAGCATAGGAAAACATAGCATAGCAAAACATAGCATAACAAGACATAGCATAACAAAACACAACATAGCATAGCATAACAATTCAAAGGATAGGAAAACATAGCATAGCATAACAAAACAAAACATAGGATAGCAAAACAAAACATAGCATAGCATACAGCATCACTCCGGGGCACCACAACATCACTATGCGCTACCACAGCATCACTGAACGCCACAGCAACACTCGCTCGCCATCAAAACATCATTCAGCGCCACGACAGCATCAATCTGTGCAACCATTCAACAACACCTGGTTCAAATATGTTCTCTCAATGTTTCAAGCTTTATTACAAATTTAACAAAAATATGTTAATATTTCACTTCTGTTCTTGGATTTTCGTCACAATAAAATACACTGAACATAATCTTCACAAAAGTTATTTACAAAACTTTAAGCTATTGCCATTATAAATTATAATAACTTTTATTTAAGTATTAATTATTGAAAAAAATTAAAAGCCATTGTTATTTGTAATATCAATACATGTACGTCACGTAAATACAACACATATTGCATTACAAATGCTATAGGTATCACATTTGCGAAAGTTATAACTATTGGCATTGTAAATGACAAAGCTATTAATTTCGCTATTTTCAAAAACAAAACAAATAAAAAAAGGTGTCATTTCCAATACCAATAGCTCAAACTGTCCTAATGAGACCTATTGCATTGCAAATGCTTGTTTAAGAAGACCCCTCACTCACCAACCTAGTTGGTGACATGCTTCATCATCAGGGTCTGACCCGAACAGCCAAGTGCTATCTGGGTGTGCTGCGACACCTGAATACAGTGGAGCGGGGTTTTTTTTTTTTGTAAGAGTGTAAGTGAAAAAAGTGAGTTAAAAATTGTCCAGATATAACTCTCGAAAATTCTTATTCTGGAGCTACTGGACAATATTAAAGGAGTCCATAAGATACTTGTATCGGTTAAATTGACCCTTAGTATCTGTAAAAGGTGAAGAACTAGTGCAGAGAAACGGTCTACATGTTCCAACCTGTATCAGGAATTTCCAGGTATTCGTCGGGACCACGTGTGTGTAACCTGGGCGGTGTACACACGCTGAGGTGCACCCAACCCTCGATCACATGAATCCAACCATATACTTACAGCTGATGCCCTTTCATCCAGTATGAGAAAGAGAAAAAAGCAAACAAATTACGTACCTGTAACGCAATGTCAGGATGATCAAGTGCTCCTTGCTCTCCCAGTGTAGTATAGTACGTAAAAATGATGAATATATAATTCCTAGTGTCTGACTCCTCAGATGAGAGACAGTAACAATTTACAATATGTGCATATTGTTTCTGTGACCAAATACGTCACTTCGGTGATAACATCCACACGTAGCTTGGATGTGGTGGAAAATTGTGCAAAAAAGGCAAGTCTTGATGTGAACTGCAGTTGTTATAGGTTACTCACATAATATCAAATCAAATCCGTGAGTCTATTTTTATCACACCACTTTCAAACATTTATAAATTGGGTGACTACGCTCTCAAAAACTGCGAGCCGAGGACAGTGAAGGAAGATCGAGGCGGAACAATATTCGTGTCACTGGACTACCGGAGGAAACGAAGGGGTCCAACATGGTCAAGTATCTGGAAGACTGGCTGTGATCCGAGGTGGCCCCGGAAGACCTCTCCCCCTTCTATGCCCTGGAGCTGGCCCACAGACAGCCGACTAGGCCACCAAAACCAGGGGCCCCTCCCCGACCAGTGGTGGCTAGGCTGTTACCCTTCCGTGATAGAGACCATATACAACAGTGTGCCCGACACCAACATTCGCTCCGCATAGACAATGTTACAGTCATGATCTTCCCAGACTTTACACGGGAGGTGTAACAGAACAGGGTCTCGTTTTCTGCTGTCAAGGCCAAACTTCGCAAAATGAACTTATCCTATGCGATGCTGTTTCCAGATCGGCTCAGAATGGCAGATCCAGCGGGCGTGCGCTTCTTCAATTCCTCACAAGAAACCTGGGATTAGTTGGAAACACAAGGCGCACGGGATCGACCTGCCTCGACTTCGGGAACCCCACAGCAAAGCCCTAATGGTCCTGGTCTAGGCTCTGGAGCTCCTTCACCCAGGGAACTCAGTCTTGAGCGCCGGAGAGCGATGCAGGCCGTGGTGTCACACAGTCGGGCCGATCCAGGCTCGTCTCCGGAAGGGAGGAAACGTCGACTCAGCCGATCAGAATTCTCATCAGGCCACATTGACAGCTTGAGAGGTCACATGCCGGTGGTAACACCCCAATGGCAGATGATCTTATGTAGGGATAGTGGCATGCCTTTTATCGTCCGGATCCTTCCGAGACCTGATGTCCCTGAGACGCAAGTGCAGACTCCAAGACCTGATGGCCTCCCTTTTTCTGGACCCTTAGGTAACATCCAGCTGAAAGGGGGCATACTGAGTGGAACACTCAGCGGGGAGGTGCTTCACTGGGTGCATAGCGGGGGGAGGGGGGTTCAGCGGAGGCCGTCCCACCTTGGTCATTTGATGATGCTACGATGCTTGGAGTTACCACAGTTTGGATGGTGACACTTTATTGGCTACCTGTCCTGGGGAGTGGGGGTTGGGGTTGTTCCACTAGTTGGGGTGGTTTACAGGGATCTAGGTGTGTCACAGGAGTACTTCCTAAGGACTACTTGAGCAGAGAGCGGCTATTAGGATTGGCATTCTGGTGGGGGTGAATGTTTTGCCATTGTGCAACTTTCCGTCCATCATCTTCTGTGTTTTTCTGTTCACACTATGTGGGAAGGGGATGCTCAACTTGGGTCCCATACTCACTACGCCACTGGAGTCAAGCTTTCCTGGCTGATGAAGGCTGATAGCCAGAAACCGGTCCTAGGATGCTTAATTCCGGTCAAGGGAAGACATGGCTTGGCAGTTCAGTCTGGACTGTTCCCATGAGGCACAGGGTCAAGGATGATTTGTATATGGCCATGTCTGAAATGGGGTTTGCTTGGTGAACAAAATAACGATGGATTAAACCCAGATCTGTGACTGGGAGTGAATGTTTTGCCATTGTGCAACATTCCGTCCATCATCTTGTGTGTTTTGCTGCTTCGACTAAAAGACTTATATAACAAGGGCACACTCAGAAAGAGATAAGTCAGGAGCCTTTTTGGCTTGGCTGGCGAATCCGGCTAGGCGAGGGTCAACCATACCGGAACTCAGGGATCAGGGGGGGTATTGCTAAGTAAGATCAAAAGGGAATCAACAATCTATTTTTTTACTATTATACTGAACTACGCCGAAGCAGATTGGCCCCATCCGACGCTGAGATGCACGAGTTCATGTGGGAGGTGGACTTGCCGACGCTTGAAGACGCGGCAACTCTACTGGGCCGCGAAATGGAGATTCGGGAAGTGCGCGCCGCCATCAAAAGTATGGCCCGTAACAAAACCCCAGGCACTGATGGCCTCCCGGTGGAATTTAACCTTACCTACATTGACCTCCTGGCTCCCCAACTTACTCGCTTATACAATGATGCCAAGACGCTTGGTAAATTACCGGCCTCCACTAGAGAGGCGATCATAATCCATCTCCTAAAACAAGGCAAGCAGGCATGGGACAGAACTGCGTATCGCCCCTTGTCTATGCTCAACCTCGATTATAAAATACTAGGTAAGATCCTAGCCTCCCAACTGCTCCACCACATGCCCACCCTCATCCATGCTGACCAGTCCAGTTTCATTCCTCGCAGGAACACCGCCCTAAATGTCCGAAGACTTTTGCACATTTTAGAGGCGGACTCCTACAACGTTGACACTGCTGCGATATTTGCAATAGACATGGAAAAAGCCTTTGAAAGTTTAGAATGGGCGTTTCTGTTCCATGAGTAAAGAGCATAATGGTACTTGGTCCCGAGTTTGTGAAGTGGACAGCTCTTTTGTACACTGATTCCACCGCTAGAGTTAGGACGGGAGGAGTGATCTCAGAGGCATACCATGTGGGACGGGGCACACGTCAGGGGTGTCCCCTCTCCCAGCTGTTCGCACTGGAACCCCTGCTGGCGCGTGCTAGAATGGGGTGAGCAAACCAGGGACTTGATGCTCACGGACAGATGCATCATGTAGCACTTTATGCAGATGATCTCCTCCTCTTCCTTGCTGACTCAGGGGAGGCCTTACTAGAGGCCAAGAAGCTGCTTCACGATCTCAGCAGAGTTGCAGGGTTAAAAGTGAATTGGTCAAAATGATAACTCTTCCTGGTGTGAGGGAATAGGCTAGGACCAAGGTGCACGGATGGAATGAATTGGGAAGACAGATGCTTGCCCTACCTGGGCACCATTATTTACCACGACCCTGTGGATATTCTTGAAGGCAACATTGGGAAGGTCATCAGAGGGACTAGGGCCAAGTTCGAATTGTGGGGCTCCCTTCCCCTATCTCTCGCCGGATGTGTGGCACTCCTTAAAATGGTGACCCTCTCGTGACTCCTGCATCTCTTTGGGACCCTCCCGATTAGGGTTCCGGCTCCCTACTTCAAACAACTCTGTACAATGATTACCGCTTTCCTCTGGGGAAAGTGCAGGCGCAGGGTAGCCCTTAGTATACTTAAGCGCCCCTGAGCAGAGGGGGGTTTGGTGGTTCGAGACTATGAAACCTTTAATTTAGCGGCCCAATTCCAGTGGCTCACACAATGGGTCACACGGGCCACTAGAGGAGGGGTGGAGCCAGGAATATTTTTTGGGCCCCTGATGGTTTAGTCCCACATTGTACTGCGACTTCTGATTGGTCCTCAACCCCTCACCCTAGAATTTGCCACAGCGCCAAAATGCTGGAACAGGTACCTGCGGATGGCCTCAATAAAATGCCCCTATGCTCCAGAGATACCAATGCAGATGTGTAGGGCCTTGCCACATGGGGGTACCTGGCAGAAATTGGAGGATTGGGCACAGCATGGGGGACCTTTATGAGAGGGGAGCTCTTCTCTAGTTTGCTGAGCTGCGGGCCAGTTATGACTTGCCTGGAGGAACGGGTATGATGGAACTGCCCACTTCTATGGGCTCCCAATACGTGGTAGTGGTAGCAGGCACAATAAAAGCAGTGACATGCCTCAACAGACGCATGAAACTGAAATCCTTAACACCCCCCCCACACACACTTTTCCCCCTAATCAGCTCTAAACCTTAAATGGGAAAAGGACCTAGGGACTGCCATCCCGACAAGGCATGATGGGATGAGCTGGTGGAGAGAGCCTGGAAGGGCACAAGGTATGCGAGGTTCCAGTTAATACACTTCTATATTCTACACAGAGCATACCTTACCTCAGGGAAGCTACATGCATATTTTCCGACCAACCCTGCGACTTGCCCGAGATGCGTGGCAGATATTGCAGATTTTAAACATATGCTGTGGGAATGCCCGCTCCTAGATAATTATTGGGAGGAAGTGACCGACAGGGATTTGGACCCATCCATGGCTCACTGCATCCTACACTGGTTTCATCATACCGCAAAAAATAAAATCACCAGTAAATTTATAGACCTAGGCTTCCTACTATCCAAGAGAACCATCACCACACATTGAAAAGAACAGCAGGCTCCTAGGGCCATTAAGTAGAAAGCGGACCTACTGAAATGGGCTGAGTGTGAGGAGGTGATTAGATTACAGGTTGCAAACCGCATGGGGAGCGAAAAGGCATGGAAAGGGCGAGAGCTTGGGAACTGCTTGTAATGGCGCTCAAAACTCCTGACAGTGCGGAGGATGAATCGCCTGCGAACAACCTGATGGCAGCGGTAGATTAGTGCAGGGTATGCTGGGCACCCTCCCAGTCTTAGCTCGGGATGGGTGGCCTGTCCTATGTTTATCATTTTCCTCTTGAATTTCCCCTCATTCCAACAAATTGCCCTTTTTGCGCCTTCGTCTCCCTAGATCCTGTGAAGCCAGTACTTAAGTGACATGCCAGGGAAGGTGGGGCGGGGGGTGGAGGGGGGAGTTGGGGTTTACATTTTTTCTATGACGGGTCCAGGATTTTTTCTCAGGGCTCTGCCGGGACTGTAGGGTGGGGTAGCACATGGGGGGAGCATTTTTTCTCCGATTAAATATAAATGGCAGGGATTTTTCTGGATTGTTAAGAAGTCTGTTCGAAAATTGGTATGAACCATCTTCTGATGCTATAACTATGCCTTAACTAACTTGCTTGAAACTGGGCAACTGATGATTGTATGGGGCATTTAACTGAAACCCCTTGTTTCTTTCCATGTTTCATGACCTCTCTGGATGTACGGAAAACCAATAAAAATATGTTAAAAAAATAAATTTGAGTTTTTAACTACCACCACTTTCCTAGGGTAAGTGTTGAATGCTAAACGTCAGTACAGCTGGATAATAAAATGCCCAAAGCAAGTAATGTGGTGCAATAGTATCAGTAGTACTCGGACACAAGTGCTAAACAACAGTTACCACTATGTCTAGTGCCATTATATATTTTGTGCCATACACCAAACACATGAAAGTAGTAACTTATTACACCTATACAGAGTATTCTTGCTTACTGGTTTTGTTTTTCAGGTCAAACAGCTAGCTCTTATATCTTTACTCTGCCTACTGGGCCGTAGACAAGCCATCTCTCTTTACAGTGCTCTTTGGTCTAACAAATCAGTGTAATGAAATTTGCTTTAATTTCTGTTTGGCCTTTGGTAAAAACATAAATAAAAAAATCTGTCATACACAGGAGAGCTGATGGAAGATAGCGGAGTATCCATTATTTAGAAGTTTTTCACCACACTCTTTAATTCATGGCTCGTCTGTATTCTACTAGATAAGGTCAGTCTGTTAAAATTCTCCCACTCTCATGGCCATCGCCTCCTGGTTCACCCAAGTGCCCCATATACTCTATATAAAAAAAAACACAATCATGGGAAAAGCAAACAGGTCTCGTAATTGCGACCTACTGGCTTTGCCAATGTTTTTTTGCTGCACTGCACAGCACAGGTGATGATCTGATACTGCTGTGTGTGCCTACAAAAACGGACATGCACCTTTTTTTCATTCTAAGTACCGATCAGAGGTCGATCTGTAACTAAAAACAAAATAAAAGATGCCAAAGGTTTACATTGTTTATTTTATAAAGCGAAAGGACGGGGGAAACATGGTTGAGGATAGGAGGAATGGCAAAGAAACATGAGAGAATGTGTTTTGGGAGAATGCTGAGTCAACATAGTATGAGGTCCAAAAGCAACCGGGAGGGCAGAAGGGGAAGCCAAAACAGCAGGAGTGGAGTGTGAAGGAGTAAAAGCAACATGGGGCTTGGAGGAGAGTAATGCAGATGGAACATGTGGGGAAGGGATACAATGGAGAGAAGCAGACTGACAAGTGCAAGAAAAAGGAGTGTGGGAAGAAGCAGGCGGGCAATGAGCACGGCATGGAGTGCAGAGTGAGAGATGTACATGAGGGAGATGGCTCAAAAGCACACACACTCTAATGGAGTAGAAATAAAGTAGTATTTGAAAAGTAAGCAGTGGAAGCAGTGATGCCAACCAATCAACAAGATTGTAAAGAGGCAATGTTCCATTGGAGGGACACACAGAAGACTGTCAAGCTCGGACACGAAAAAGAAGCAGGCAAATGAGTGACAAGGAAATCAATCAATCACGAAATTTATATAGCACGCTACTCACCTGGGAGGGTCTCAAGGCGCTGGGGGAGGGGGTGTGTCACTGCTCGAACAGCCAGGTCTTGAGTTGCTTCCTGAAGGAGAGATGGTCTTCGGTACGTCGAAGGGTGAATGGGGAGGGAGTTCCAGGTCTTGGCTGCCAGGTAGGAGAAGGATCTTCCTCCGGCGGTGGCTCTGCGGATGCGTGGTACGGTGGCGAGGGCGTGGTTGGTCGATCGTAGCTGGCGGGTGGGCGTGTAGAAGGTCATGCGGTCGTTGAGGTACTTGGGGCCCAGGTCGTGTAGGGCCTTGTGTGCGTGGGTGAGGAGTCACCCGATGGTAAGCAATGAGTGGTGGGAGTATCGGCAACCTTTTCCCCCACTTCAGGGCTGGAGACCGGAGGGGGCGGAGCTTCCACACAGTATTTCGGATGGATGCCTGATCTCCCGAGCAGCAGACACACCGGAGGCGTGCCAAAGGCAAGCCAGGCTGCGCCCGGCCGGGCCGGGACCAGGGGCCACAACCCCTGTTCGTTCTCCAGGAAATGTGATGTCCTATATCCCCATACCCTCTATACGTTGAGGATGGACATCAATGAAAAATGCTTGCACTCTCTGAATGTTGCAGACTGGGTCCCTCACTGCTCCCACTGTAACTTTTCCTTTCTGCCTGGTAGTCAAGCTCCTATGCCTTCTGGCAACTCATTCCCTTTTAGGATGTTTCTATTGAATTGTAGATCATTCTCCAAACACTCGACTGAACTTACTATTTTGCTGGAGGACCTAAAGCCCAAAGCCCTCTTTTTGACAGAGACGTGGCTTCACAAAGAATTGGAGCCTAATCTTGCTCAAACCCTCCCACCCCGCTACTCTATATTACGGGTGGATCCTAAGAGTGGGAAAGTAGGAGGTATAGCTATTGTTCTTAATAACAAATTCAACTGCCTCATTTCTGCAGACCCATTACTGAATTGTGAAAGTCTAAGTGAGGGAGTGATTAATCATGCCAGTCAACAGAGCGTAATATTAGAGGTACCAAAGAACAAGGGGGATAAAAACGAAACGCCTACTCGAATTTCCAGTGTTGTGTGCCTCATGGGAGTCTGGCCTTTTCACTCAATGTTTCACCTATGAACACTATCTGGTATATTAATCTATCGCCCTCCTGGTGCCTCAGGACATTTTCTCACTGCTCTTCCGTCTACTGTCGCTAATTTAGCCTATGCCCCATCCAATTTCACGGTGCTCGGGGACCTTAATTTTCACTTAGATGACCCCTCTGATCATATGGCGAAAGAGCAGAGAGTCAACCTGCAGGTCTCCCAAGAGTACTTGCATCCACTCATATTAAAGGCCACCTTTTAGATCCTGTGTTTAGCAATTGTAACAAGCTCACCGTAGGAACCCCTGTACCACTTTCCTGGTCGGATAATTGTTTGATCCCCTTATCTTGGGAAATTTCTGACCCCCTGGCTCCCTCTAGTATAACCTTCACCTTGGATAGAAAATGGTTCAGACTCCCTATCGACCCAAACCCCAACGAAGCCATTGACAATTTTAATCACTGGAACGATAGTTCCCTGCAGGTAGTACTCCCTAAGACACACACCCTCAAAATATCCAAGCTGAAAATGTCCCCCTGGTTTTCCCCCAAGCTAAGAGAACTAAAGCAATCCTGCAGAAGGCTTGGAAGAAGGTGGAGACAGAATTATTCAGACTCTAGTAAGTTAAAATATGGGGAGTCAATCAGAGTCCGAAATTAAAACTGCCCAAGCTTTCCTTTATGAAATGAAAATCAATTCAGCCGCAAACTGCCCCAAAGTAATTTTTAAAATGGCCGAAACTCCCTCTAAATTGCCTCAAAAACAATCTATGCCAGAGGGAGCACTCATGCCCTGTAAGGATTTGGCAGAGTTTTTTCAGCAAAAAACTCAAACCATCTACTTGTCCTTCTCGGTCACTCAGAATCTTCAGCCTAGGACCTCTATCCCGGATCCACTCTCTGTAACCCAAACCTCACTTGGGCAATTTCCCCCTCTGGACCTCGCCTTACTGGATTAGATTATGGCAAAACTCAAATTGGTCCTCCCTTAGACCCTGGCCCTCCTCAGGCCCTTACATTAGCTGCTGATACCATCTGTCATGTAATCCTTGATCTTATAAACCAGTGATTCCCAAACTGTGGTCCGTGACACATTCCCAGGGGGTCCGTAGGCAACAGTTTTAAAAGCACAGAAACATTTCTTGTATAATTAGCAGCTTTCCAGCAACAATAAAAGTGTCAAGAGAATGCCTGTGATTAATGTACCTACTGGAGAGCAAGGAGAGTTTTGTTCAGTGGCAACTTTGACTTAACTAATGTAACACAGAGGGTTAATGTGCCTACTTCAAAGAACGTGTAACATGCATCTTAAAAAGTAGTATTTTATGTGCCTAGGTTCGTGGTTGCTGCTTTTGTCACAGAGTTTCTTTTGTTACTGTGCACTCCATAAGTGGTAATCTTAATCTAGCAGAGGGACCTATAAACTGTCAAAGAGCTGCTTTCAAACTGCATGGTACCAGTTAGTAACTTATATTTTGGCCCAATTATTCATTATCTGATGGTGCTAAAAAGATATATTTGGGTGGAAATACATTTTTAATGTTAAAGTCAATGCTAGCCACTGTGTTATGTTCTGAATCCTGGGTTTGTGCTTTTCCAGACCAAGCAGTCTTTAAACATTTTATATACACACTTATTTACATGTATGATTCAATGTCTCTATATGTGTGTGATGTAAAGTGCTCTGACATCCTACAATGGTATGAGAGATGCTATAAAACAAATGAAATACATGTGACAGAGGGGCTATTACTTCAATATAAAATACTAAGGGCCAGATGTACGATCTGTATGCGCATGCAAAAACCTATTGGGCCATGTACATAGCCTATTTCACGAGTCGCAATTTGTTTGCGACTCTCTAAATAGGTTTTGCAACTTGCTATTTGGAAGGGGCATTCCCTTCCAAATAGCGAGTCTCAAAACCATGTACAAATGTTTTGCGGTCACTAAACAGTCACAATAACCACCTACTTCAAGTAGATGGTAATGCATTCCCAAATGGGAAGGGGTCCCAAGGGGACCCCTTCCCCTTTGCAAATGCATGCAAAATTATTTTCTAAGGGCAGGCAGTGGCCCCAGGGACCTCTGCCTGCCCTTAGAAAATGAAACGAAAACGTTTCATTTTCTTTTTTTTTTTTTAAATGCATGGTAAACAGGCTGCATTTTTTTCCAAAAAACTGCTTTATTTAAAAGCAGTCCGAGACATGGTGGCCAGCAGAGCCCAGCAGGCCACCATCGCTGGGAGAGCTGGCATTCCCAATGGGCTCGCAAATTGCGAGAGGCTCATTAATATTAATGAACCTCGCAATTTGCGACCCCATTGGGAATCCCAAACAGTGTTAAACACACTGTTGTACATTTCATTTAGCGACTCACAATTTGCCACTCGCAATGTGTCGCCAATTGCGAGGCGCTAAATGAAATGGTCGTACTTTGAGTATTTGTTTTGTGTGCACACGTGTGTATTTTTTTCGAATTACTGTTTTAATGTTTGAAATTTAACTCATACAAATTGCTTGGGGGTCCCCGGCTTCCAGTGGTGACTCAATGGGGGTCCTCAGGAGTCAAAAGTTTGGGAACCACTGTTATAAACAACTTCATTGCATCAAGCACAGTACCTGATGCCTGGAAAAGTGCAATGGTTAAAACCCTGCTAAAGAGGACATGTGTGTACCGATTGCCGACAAGTTAGTAACCTTGTGTGGGGGAGGGGGGGGGTCCGGGTGGGGGGGGGGGGGGAGTGGGAGGGAGGGTAGTTCATTGCATTGGGTCTGTTCTCTTGTTACTTATGTAAAAATCGGGATGGATTGCGATGTCATTCATGCATACACTTGACTGGCAGATGCCTCTGGGGTACAGAGCTCTGCGATTTGTTTGTGATCTGTCATTAAAATCTGTTAAAAAAAAAACCCTGCTAAAGAAACATAATCTTGATCAGGTTTATGTGGCCAACTACCACCCTATCTCTCTCCTTCCCTGGTTGAGGAAGATCCTAGAAAAGCCAAGAAATACTGTGCTGGTAGAGTTCTTGGATACAAATGAGCTGCTCCATCCCTCCCAACTCGGGATCGAGACCGCTCTTCTAGTGATAACTGAGGACGCGAGGAGGATACTGGATCAAGGAGGTGCTGCAGCGGTTATCCTCCTCGAACTAAGTGCCACATTTGACACTGCTAATCATAACACGCTGATCCTCAGACTCACGAGTGTGGGAGTGTCCGGCACTGCAATCACATGGCTACAGTCCTTCCTCAGCAGGCGTTCCTTTCAAGTCTTTGAAGGTGATGTGGTGTCTAAGAGGTTGCCTCTCAGCTGTGGGGTTCCTCAGGGCACCTCCCTGATCCCCACTTAGTTTACTGTGTACATGAGACCCCTAGCGGAGATTGTCCATCCATTTGGCATTAGAATCATCACCTATGAAGATGACACTCAACTTGTGGTGGCATTAAATCACACCGAGGGGTCATCTAGCACCCTGGACTCTTGCCTAGAGGAGGTGGCCAAGAGGATGCAACTCCCCTGCCTTAAATTCAATTGGGATAAAACAGAGCTGATGCTTCTTGGCAACTCCGCCTCCTTCAACTCCACCCTGCTCTGGCCTAATTGCCTTGGCCCAGCACCCGCCCCGAAAGATCAGAGTAAGAGTCTTGGATTCTGGCTCGATTGTTCGCTTAATTTTAACTGTCAGGCAGCAAAGCTTTCTGCCACATGTTACGGCCTGCTGAGGATGTTTCATGAGATCCTCGCCTTTCAGGCCAGAAGGATTATGGTCCAGGCCCTCATCCTCTCCTGCCTGGACTACGGGAATGCCCTTTATTTAGGAGCCCCTCATTCCACCATACATAAGCTCCAGGTCATTCAAAATTGTTCAGCCTGCCCGTTACTTCAGATTTCCTGTCGGCGATCTGACAAACCAGCACTTAGGAGCCTTCATTGGCTGCCGATCTGGGAGAGGATTCAGTTTAAGGCCATGTGCCTGGCCCGTAAGGCCTGCTGGAAGAGGAGCCCAGCTGTTATCCAATCCCCAATCACCCCGTACTGTCTGAGCAGAAACCTTTGTTCAACAGCTAATTTTCTGGCCTTACCCCCTAGAATAAGCAGAGCCAGATGCAGCTGGCGCTCCTTTTCTCACAATGCCGCCACCCAATGGAACGCCCTTCCTCTACTTCTCTGTAAGGAGCCCAACTGGCTAGCATTTCGTAAACTCCTAAAAACACACCTTTTTAAGAACTGTATTTAACTTATCTCCTCTGTCCTTCTGTGTCCCGTCCGCAGCGCTGGGAGGCCTCAGGGTAGCCATTACGCTTTATAAATGTAATTTCATTTCATCTAATTTCATTTCACAATGTTCTAATCACTGGATTACTATTCTGTTTCTTTTTTCAAAGCCAAACGCTTATCAAATCTAAAAGGAATTTAAAAAGAATTTAGTAAGTGGATTTATAGTGCAGAAGTGAATAACTGTAGTTTCCTTTTTGAACTACACTTGCTCTGGGTTTTTACTTATAATTTCTGTAGGAAAAGTGCCCCTTTTTGACATGGTCACCCCCACTTTTTGCCTGGTATCTGCAAATTTGACAGAAGTGCACCGGGTTCCTGCTATCCGGGTACACAGTGCCAGATCTCTTTCCCTAAAACTGTAAAATTGTTTCCTCAATTGGCAATACCTTTAGCACCCCCTGAAAATCCCTAGTAAATGGTATCCCTAGTACGTAAAGCAAGGAGGCTAAAGGGGCTCCCTAAGAGCTGCAGCATGTATTGTGCCACCCTAAGGGATACCTCAGCACCAACATGCAATCTGCCATTGCAGGCTATGTGCCATTTTGCAGAGAAAAGTGAAGACGACATGGCACACCTCCTGTGCACCATGCCTGCAGACACTACATGCAGTATAGGTAAGTCGCCCAAACAGCAGGCCTTACAGCCCTACGGCAGGGTGCACTATGCTATATGTGTGGTACTATATGCATGAGCGATATGACCCTGTGATGTCTAAGTCAATTCTTAGATATTCTAAGTGAACAAGATGAACATTTTGAGTACAGCTACAGGATGGCTTCACGGAAAGTAGAGAAGTTTGGTATAAAAAAGTTCGTATTAATAAACCACATGGATTCCAGTTATGGTTTTATTAATACATGCACCCAGTGGACACCTTAAAGGTACCCCCTGAAAGCCTACCGACTACTAGTATGCTGGCTGACTGTCTTAGACCAGCCTGCCACCACAGACAGGGTTCTGACCCCCTACAAGCGAGCGCTTGTGCGTTCTGAGGGCCGAAACAATGCCTGCTCCAGCTGGAGGTGTTGTCACCTCCTCCAAGCATGATGGCTAAGTGCTCAGCATATCAAGACAGGAGGCTTCAAAGACCTCTGCTGCCTTTGATATGCGACCCAGAGTTTCCCTAACGGAGGAAATGCCACACACTGCCCGGGTCCACTTGGCACCAGGACAGGCAGGAACATTGGGTAATTAGGAGGCATGTCCCCCTCTAAGGCTATTTCCATCCCTTAGGTGGGCTACCAGATGTCAAACAACTTTTAGAATAACACCATCTTCGTTTTGGTAGAATAAAGCTCTCTCAATCAGAGTTATGCCCCCTTCCCAAAGAAGTCATATAGGCGGTGTAGACACCCTACAGCTAAGTAGCCCATTGGCTACTACCTGTCACTCCACCTAATGTCCCAAAATTGAGCTTTTAGGTGATACCCCTGACACCAGGACCTCAGATTCTACAGACGTAGAAGAGGAAGAAGAAGACTAGGATTAAGAAGAAGAAGGAGGACAAAGAAGAGCAGCGGGAAAAGCGAGAACTGAAGACTGCTGTGGACTTTTGGCGCCAAACCCTGCCTGCCTGCACCTGTCTCGACAATCGTGACCAGGGACTTGTCCTGCACCTGACCAGCTTCCAAGAACGCCGCAAGACTGCCAGCCCTTTGAAAATGGTCAGTAATCTCCCTTGGAGTAGGGGAGGAGCTGCTCCCCTGCAGTTCGCAGGCACTGACACGCTAAGTCCGGTTGGCCGAGTTGCCACTCCTCAACAACAACGCAACACAGCAGCCTTCCAGGAAGAGGATTCTGCACTCCTGAAGATCAGATCTGTCCCCCCCACCAAGTGAGAGGATACCAGGACCAATACCCCGGGAACCAGATCCCTTGCAGCAAACAGAGCCCATGAGAGTCCAATCCAGATTCCCACTGCAGAGGGACTAAGCAGCCGTTGAGGAACGAGAACACCGCAGAGACCCACTTCTAGAGTAGCTCAGATGCCCTGATTTTGTACCCTCAACTGACAATGACTGACAACTGCAAGGCCCTAGAAAGCACACAGCCCATCTGACTTTTTCACTGTGCACCCGTGCGCCGCAGCCTGGGTACAAACAAACCAACTGTGCCCTCTTGTCCCCAAGACACTTGTGACCCGATCTCCGGTTGGGAGCTCCCAGACTTGTCCCCAAGTCCCCTTCTGCAGTCAGTATCTAGGTGGCCCCCCTTCTTTCCACCGGCGCTGCGAGACCACAGCTACCAACCCGACCAGCACCTCTGCACCCGGACGCCCCAGAGCAGGTGACGAGTAACTGCTGGTGATACTTTGGACCTTGGCCCCGTAAGACACTAAGGAGACCCCCAGAAACCAAATCGTGAATAACTGTATGCAACATTTAAGTGAACTATTTACTCACCAGTAAAAAAATAATGTTTAAAAAAGTACTTATTTTATGACGAAGCTTTTGGTATCAAAATTTACATAAAATAAGTTATTTTTCTGAATTGGTCTCTGACTTATTCTTGTGTGTGACTCATTTATTACTTCTCCGAGTACATCAAATGCGTAGAACTACACTCTGACAAGCCTAAACCGCTCACCCATTTAATGTTAACATTTATGCCTCTGTAAACCAATAAGGGTTGCCTAGACTTTCTACAAGGTGTACCTCGTTTTGGTCCACTATGTAAAGAGCAAGCTACCTACAAATTCAAGCTCTTTGGATTTAACGGATTAGTTATCAGTCCAGAAAGAAGAGTAAAAGTAATGCACAATAACAGTCACTAACCATCTCCACAGAGTTTATGAATTTAGATGAAATACAGATAACCTGTTCCCATATTTGTGTCCATTTAGATGGATCGAGGGATTAACGGTCTACTTCTAATAAGTGGGCTGTAGATATGGCCATAGACTTCTGTCCCAAAAATTGGGCTGCTTTCCTGTTACCTCGTTGCTTAAGCTTTTTTTACTTGTCTTGCTATGCATAGTTGGTCTTCCCGGGAGCTTTCTCCCATTTCCTCATTACTTTCAATGCTTTACCTTGCTTTAGGGCTCTTCTCTACCTTATTTCCTTGCCAAGCACTTACTGTGAAGTGGCTTCATCCCCCTCACCATTCAAATGCTAGCTTTGATACCTTAAGCTAATTTGCCTGAGCTCGTAAAAAACGAAAGTAATTGAAAATCTGACATCCTTTCAGTTAAAACAGATTGGGGAGAAGAAGCATGGTAGCAAGAAAATGTACTAATCTCTCAAATCAGTAACCTTAAACTTCACTTGAAAAATCTAAGGATTAGACCAGGTAAAGAGAGGCCTTAGACATTCCACAATTTAACTTATAATTGAAGAAGTATCTGAAAATCATTAGAGGAGAAGACAAAGTTTTAATCGAAGAAGTGGCAGGGCAAGTTAGCGAGGAATATTCAAAATGAAGGAATTGTAGGTGAATTTCAGTCTCAAGGTTGGTTATTTCAATGGGGTGCATACTGTAATGCTCGCAGATTAAATACATCACTGAATGGATACATTAATAACAGTGCCTTGATTTCTACGCTAATTATCTCTGAAAACATATGCCGTGGAAATTAAAGTTGAAATTTCAACTATATGATTAGATCTTCACAGAAAAAAAAAATCAAGAAGTTTGTATTTTAAAAAGCCACCCTACTCTTTCTGCAATTTTAGGGATTGCAGGGTCCTGATATAAACAAATAAATAAGGATGACAAAGGATAGGACCCCTGCGATTAAGACACATTGAACGGTAGATTGAAAGACAAGTGGCCTGCTAAGAAATGACCAATGTGGTAAATGCAGGCTGCACATACATGTAGAGAGAGAGATACGGAGCATGCTGTGTGCACCTAGCTCTCTTTGCTGTAGAACACAAACCAATGATATTAACAGTGTCTACGATAAAAAAAATAAAGAAATAAAGAGGACAAATAGATTTTTGACCTCCCAGAGGAATCAAATGTTGTTTTCTCAATTTGAGTAAACAAAAGGTTTTAGGTGGGGATAAGTATACTGTTCTTACCATTAAATGTAAAAAGCAGTGTTCTCTTTGTGTCGGGTAACTTCAAAGGCTGACCCTCCCTGTCAAAAAACAAAGTAGATTATCCAAATGATCAAACGAAGCACAGCAACTACAGAACATTTTATTTTGGCATGCACAGACACATTCCATGGTTTTCTAAACAGTGGCAATACAGTGTTGGCACCATTTGAGCTCACAAGGCCAATGTGAGTAGCCAGTATTCAGTTTACTGGCAAATCTCAATACAATGCCGCAAGTTGGGTAGAGGCAACGTCAACACAGACTGACAGACTGGTATAAGGATTGAGATCTCACTTTGTGCTCCAAAATCTTCCCACTCTCTACACAAGAATTATGTTGTAAAAAACACAAGTCCTGCTAAAGATTCTCAAGTGCAATCAACCCTAACAGGCTATTCGTTTTCCATGCAAAACCCTAAGTTATGGAACCAATGTCAAGAGTCCCACCCTCCCGCCCCTCTGAAGGGGTGATGAATGGTATCTAAATCCTTTCAATCAACCTTACTTTCCTCTGAAGACCCAACTGTAAGATTACAAACCCCAATAAATGCAGCCTACCCGTCTTCACAGCCTCTCCCAGCAGAAGAGAGAAGCTGAAATGCTGGTTGCGCCGTTTGGTTCAGAGTTATGTAGGCTGGCCCTTAACCGGATTACAGATTTAAAATACAAACAATGAGAATCAACCAATAAACTACGTGGAGATTTTCCCCAAAATTACTACCAAACAAATTCAACCATTTTTACTGACTTGAAGGGTTTTCTCTTACCCTTCCTTATTATTGGTCTGTCAAAATTGAAAAAATGCTCTGAACAGGAAAAATTCAAGCTGGTTTCCTAGAAGCCAGGGTTTCAGATGGGTTCCAAAACTTCACTAACTACCCATCCGGGAAACGGCCTTTACAACGGGGAATGAGCCATGCGTGCTCTTTCCCCGCAGGCGTAACAGTGTTTCTGCCTGTCTGGCAGTCTAGCTGACCGGCTAAGTGGGGAGAGGAACAGGAAGTATTGGGACAGGAAGCGCAGGGTGTGATCAGGCAAGTGGGGCTGGGGGAGCCTAGTTTTTATGGGTAGTGGTCAGTTTTAGGGCTGGGGCAGGGGGGTGTTGGGTCATGCTTTTGTTAGGTGGCAGGGTTTTAGAGCTCAGGGGGGGTAGAGGGGGGGGGTCGGGTAGTTTTAAGGGTTGGGGTAGGGTTTTAGGCCTCAGGGCAGGGGAGAAGGGAAAAGGGTAGCTTTAAGGGATGGGCGGGGTCAGTTTTAGGGCTCAGGGTGGGGTTGGGGTAGTTTTTTGTGACAGGGACCGGGCTAATGTTAGGGTGAGGGGTCAGAGTAGTTTTAAGGGCTGGGGCAGGGTGGATTACAGGGCTGTGGTATCAAGTGTTAAGGCGCAGGGCAGGTGGGCTGGGATATGCAATTTACCATGCATATCCCTTAAGCAAAATTGCCTTTACAATGAAATTTGTTATAAAGGCATGTGTGGTAAAGGCATGGTCGTAGTTCAGACCCCGTTGTTAAGGCACGGTATAGAAAACAATGGTCCTCAAACCAATGATTTAAACAATTGATACTATTACAGTGTATCCTTAGTAAGGAGCTAAAGTAAAGTTAGTACTCCTTGCAGACAAACGTGTCCAACCATATACCATTCCTTGTTTTGTAAATACATCCGAGTGTAAATGGAACATACATTTTCTAAAACATGAGAAAGTGGATGTGCAGAGACTTCAATTTGGTAAGTCAGCAGCATGAATTTATTTTCATTCCAAAATTATTTGCATTTATCAACGATAATATCAGTGGTTGCTCCAAGGGGAACGTGCAGAGAAGGAGTGCTCGAAGGTTGAGTGGGTGGGGAAGTATTCCCAATGTGGGATTTAGAAGAAAAGGTAGAAAGATTCAAGGTGAGATTGATCAAGTGTATCAATCAAGGTGTCCTGACCCAGTGGTCTATTTTACATGGTCTATTTACAATTGTGGCACAGCGGACATCAAGCTTTGAACAGATCTCGTCAATTGAATTGACTTCAGGACTGACCTTCCAGGCTTCCGATTGAGATTGAATTAGTCCTACTATACGGCTACCCTTCCCACTATGACCAGTGAGGATGAGGGTTATTAACCACGAGTTGGTTGCCCCTTCCCACCCCCATGCTTTCCTGAGGAAGACTCGCAGGCAAAGGCTCAACTCTCCCATAAGCCACAAGTCGAGTCGAAATGTCGACCAACACATCCCCCTGTACCTGGACCCAGAGCCCCCAATGAATACGTGCCACAGATGACTACAATCTGTGATTGTTTGATTTGATTTGATTTATCCATTTGTAGAGCGCGCGAATGCCCAAGGGCGTCTTGGCGCTGTGAGATACCTCTGGCTCTTGAAGATGTTGATTAGGGCTATGCTGAGAAAAGCCACGTTTTAACTTCCTTTCTGAAAGATTTCAAAGATGGACTATTTTTTATATCTAGCGGTAGTTGGTTCCAGATTCTTGTCGTGTGCACCAGGAAACTTCTTCCGCCCCAGTTAGCTCTCTTGAATCTTGGGACACTGACTGTTTTCTTTTGGCTGGACCTAAGAGGTCTATTTGGCTCATATAGTTTTAAATGGGATTTTAGAAATTGTGATCCAGTTCCATTAATTGCTTTATATGCTAAGCATAGTGATTTGAATTGTATCCTTTTTTTCAATTGGCAGCCAATGTAGATTTTTTAGTATGTGGCTGATTTTTTCAAATTTTGGTATCCCTAGTTTCAGCCTGGCTGCTGCATTCTGCAGGCGTTGGAGTTTGAGTAGGATTTTCTTCCTGGCTCCGGCATATAGGCCGTTCCCGTAGTCCAGTCGGGACAAGGCTAATGCTGTCACCACTGTCTTACGTGAGTCATACGGTAGGTAAGGTAGGATTTTCTTAATCATTTTCAGGATGTACCAAAATGATGATGCCAGTTTACTGGCTTGGGCATCAAAGGAAAGATTGATATCTAGCGTGATTCCCCGGTTTTTCACCTTTTCTGTTGGTTCTGGACATCCTACTAGTTCTTTTGGCCACCATGAATGGGACCATATTTTTGTGTCCCCTCCTAATATCATGACTTCACTTTTATCCCCATTTAATTTTAGGCAGTTTGTTCTCATCCATTGGCTGATTTGTACCAGGCAGATATGACATTTTTCTGCTGTGTTCTTTACGTCTTTATTTATTGAGACCACGATTTGGGTATCGTCAGCGTAGGATATTGGGGTGAAGCCACAGTTCCTTATTATTTGTGCAAGGGGAGTAACGTACAGATTAAAAAGAGTGGGGCTCATCGAGGAGCCCTGCGGGACTCCACATGGTAGGTTAAATTGATTGGATTGTACAAACAATTGTTGTTCTCTGCCACAGATCAAAACGTTTACTCCTAGCGCTCAAATGTGGCCAGAGCCAAAGCCCATGTCTAGTGATGCTCACATAATTGTCTGGCGGCCGCTGCACTGAAAATTCATATTCGTACAATTAAAAAAAGACACTACTTGATAGCCCATTACATTGTGTCTCACCACACCTCCCTTGAAATCAATTCAGCCCCCCTTGAAAGGCAGCCCCAGTTTGAAGATACTTGCTCCAAGGGGACTTTCGAGCCTGCAGTGAGCAGCAGACAATTTACCCTATAATTAAATGACAGATCATATGTACATACTCTTGCATTACTTTTGCACCGGAGAACTGGTCCGAAAAATGGATCGACTCAATTTTGTCAGCATAGTGTGTGAGGAAATGTGCCATCTAAAAAAGAAAGAGAAAAGCGGGCATGAACAGCGTCACAAACACTGTGGAAACCAGCACTTTATTTTCAGGATACACACACTAGCTCTACATAATTCTGTCTAAATTGGCTATTGCATTAATGCTTTCCTAAACTCCGATGTGGATGAAATTAGAAATGGAGTAAAGACTACTGGCGAAACACAAAATGGGTACACTTCCGACCTATCTTGTCACAACCCTCTTAGCCCTTCCCTGTCACCAACCAGATACAACTTGCTGCTAAGCCCTCCTCTGCTAAACTAAATGCTCTCAAGTAACCGAAAAGTGACTAAAAATGCTATATAAAAATTACACAAGTTCCTGTACTTGCTGACACCCAATCCACCCACCTGTGCACTGGTTAGTCTTGCAAACGTCAAGTCTACAAACAACATGCACCACACATGCAATCTACAGTGCCAGATCTTATAAAGAATCTGGTTATTTAATAAAGTTTGTAGAGTTTCGTAATAAGAATCAACCACAGGTACATCATACATTGGCATATGGTTTCCAAACAAATTGGTTGACTGATTTTCTGTAACCCAATTTATAATTAATTGAGTTTGCCAACCTTAAATATAGAATGCCAAGTAATCAGGTCTGCTTTATAGTGCTCCCTCAATGCTTTAATCAGTTCTGTTAATTCTCATTGTGAACTTGCTTGTCCAAGGTGAAAAACAGATTGTGAGCACTGGTGACTTAAGTCCGTCCAGAAAAGAAAAGCAGCATTAGAGCAAGCGAAGATGCTGCAAACAGAGGTACAAAGTACTGTCATTTATGACCCAGTCCACTGTGAACAAGGCTAACAGCCCATTAATTTTCAAGATCAGGCCTGACTGGCAAATGATTAAGTAAATTCACTAATGATGCATAGGACCACTGAGTTGCAAGCCTGCAAGACCCTAGAAATACTTGTAAAAAAATGTGACTTGAATCAGAGGGAACTTTGGCCAATTATTTTAAATCCAAGTCCAATCAGCATCCACAGTATAATACATGTTCCATCTCATCTAATTACACAAACCGAGCATCCTCCCTTCACTGTACCTTTGTGTCCATAATTCCCTCGGTGACCTCTCCCATTTCTGAAATGATCGCCAGTGACTCTGGAAGCCCATACTTCGCCCCAGATTTGGGTTTGTCGCTGCAGAACTCACCCTGCATAAAGGAGAGGAGATAGACAATCATAAGTACATGCAGAGAAATCCAGGGAGCAATTATGTAGGCGTGTTTACAAAGAACAGATGTGCATTTTTGGAATTTCTTAAGATTGTGGCTGGATTATTTTGCATTGTACAATCGAATGTTAGTCAAATTATTGGTTGTAAGGAAAATTTTGAAGGTTAATGGAAGGCAATTACATTAAGACTGCTCCAATTGAAACCCCACAAGCAGGAACAGATGAGTCACATGACAATAGTGTCTTCGGAAGATGCCTGCATCAAAGCACTAATGCAACGCCATGTGCCTTAATCTTCTGAGGGATAACAGTTAATTAACAGGAACATTATCAAACTCTCTCGATCCATGTCAGTCTACTAGTCATCACGTAAGTCCTACAACAGAAAAGCTAGTAGAATAATTCACAACTCCTTAACTGCTGGATCTTTACCCAGCAGCAGCTCCTCCGCAATGGCAGAGGAGCGTCGCCCCACTGGCTCAGAGCCAGCAGTTGAAAAATAAAAAATAAAGCAATAATAAAATATTGTTTTAACAGCTGGCTGAGCCAGCATGTGCAGGGCGGGCCATGGCATATGGGGCGGAATAACGTGCACTGCCTGCTAAGCAGGTCTTAGGTTGGCCAAACGACTGGCGCAGTTAGGTTACTCCAACCCAGCTGTATTGCCCAGCCGTGTTGAAGAAACGGTACAGATTCCCTGTGCCTGAGCGATCGCTAAACAAGCCCGCTCAGGAAAATCCCTGCACTGGAAACAGAGGAGCGCCGAGGCACAAGGCGGAAGGAGCAACATTAGGGAAGCTTTATTTCTTTATTATTAAACCAGTGCCGCCCCCCCCCCCCCCCTCCCACGCTCCCCGTGCCCCCTTTACCTGCCCCACCACAGTTTGTTGCATTGGCTGCCATTGACTTTACCCCCCACAGCTGAGCCCTTTCTTGGCTATTTGATGTATTTCCTGCTTAGGGTTCCATGACTTTTTCCCCACATAATGTATCCATCCCAAATTTGCGCTCTTCTTTCCAACATCCAGGGGATTCTGAAAGAAACCAGAGTTTGTGCATCCCCCTGGATGGGACAGCAAAAATAGGCAAAATATAGCTACATTTTGAGTTTTGGGGGGGGAAAAATAGGAAAAAAAGGTCTCCAGATAAAAGTGCTTTTCCCTAAAAATGGCATCAACAAACTATTTGCTGTGGGGCGTGGCCAAGCCGCCTAAGATGGCGGATCGTTCCTCCTAGAGCTCCGGCTGCCGGCCCACATCAAACACAGCCCATGGAACCCCCTCAACTTGTACAGGGGCTGTGAAGGAAGAATCGATGACCGGAACACCTCAGGGCAGCCTCGACTTGCCCAGAACTCCCGGACGAGGTCCCTGAAGCGTCCGCGGCGCTCCGCTGTTGCTCCCCGTGCGCGGCCTGACAAGATGGCGGCCACCGGGTAGAGTGACGGTGCCAGAGCGCTGCGGAGTTCGGGGGACGTGTGACCGGAGGCCCCCAGGCGGCGAGCCCACGTCAACTCCTGAGGTGAGGAGGTGGCATTCTTGCGACCTGGCGCTGTTCGTTATCTGCGGAGTCGGGGCGGCCCATGCAGACCACGCACGGGCTGGAACACCGCCGCTGCAGCCCCGACCACGACATATAGCGACGGCGAGTGGCGCACGAGGCCATTACGAAGGGAGATACTGCTGGCTGTCTTGAAGTAGTGAGAGCGACTGCCCCCCTCCTTGTGTGACCCCGGCGGGGCTCGGCGCTGCCCCGGCTACAACAACGCCCCCCCACGAAGAGCCCCCCTTGAGGAAAGAGACGGGACAGGCCGGTACCTGGGAGCGCCCGGCGGGGTGCGATGCGGCTCTGGGGCGCTGAGAGGGACGGTCGACATACGTGAGAACGCCGGGGATGGCCCATCGCTGCTGAGCCTCTATTCCGGCCTGATCACCACCCCGGTTCCCCGTCAAGTGAGAGGGGCCTGGTCTAGCACTCTGGGGATAGCGCGACGCACATGTGCGACGCTGGATCGCCACCCCCAACTCCCACCTGCTGACAACACACAGACCACGAACGCGTGGGGTGAAACGTGTCGACGGTGGCTGACCGACTGAGAACAGTACAAACCCAGACGACCATAGAATTGGGAAGCCTATGCGACGAGCCCCCCCCCCCCCCCCCCCCCCCCCCCCCACCGCGTTAAGACAAGGCCCGGATGAACAAATAGGGCCATGGACGGCTGCGTTACTGAAGGTTGCTGCACCACTGAACCACCCCTCCCGAACCGGGCATTTATTGACACTGGGCGGGGTAGCGCCCAGACATATTGAATCAACATAAAACGCGGACGCTGGACCTGACGACGCTGTGAGCAGCAGCGAACGCCCGACCCCACCTGCCCGCCATTGTCTAAGTGGACTCCCCCAGGGGATCCATAACCCCCCAAAATGGGCCGCCGGGCAGCGGGAACCACACACGGAGCGGACCAACAGAAGATACCGCCTCAGACACCAACCCCGACCACACTGCGGGATGGACAAGACAGTGTAGACTCCACGTCCAGAAAGTTGGACCAAGTACTCGCAGCAATAGAACATTCCAGAGTGGCGATGGAGAACAAATTTGACACTCTAGCTACGGATCTCAACCTTCTCCGCGATGACCACAGGAAGCTATCGGACAAAGTCATCCAAGGAGAAAAGACGGTGCAGGCACTGGACCCGCAAGTACAGCAACACCACTGTGACATTGCAGACCTCCAATCCTGGATCAAGGCCTTGGAATACAAGACGGACGATTTAGGGGGGCGCTCCCAGAGGAGCAACATCCGAATCATGAATCTGCCGGAGGGGGCCGACCCAATACAATTCATCACGGACTGGATCGCGACCTTTACACCAGCCAAAGACCCGACTCCCTACTTCTCCATTGAGTGAGCGCACCGGGTCCCAATGCGCAAACCTAAACTGGGCCTGCCCCCGCGACCGTTCCTGTTGAAACTCCTACACTTTCGAGACAGGGACGCAGTTCTCCGAGCAGCCAGAACGCACAGGCGGCTACAGGTGGAAGATAAACAAGTGATGCTGTTCCCCGACTACTCCCGGGCCGTAGAGCAACAGAGGGCCACCTTCCCGGCGATAAAGCGAACACTTCGGCAGAAGAACATCCAGTACACCCTCCTGTTACCGGGCAAACTTAAGATTATCCACGATGGCGCCACACATTTCTTTACAGACCCGAAAGAAGCGGACACCTGGGTGGAGCAACATGTCTCTCGGCGCCCGGCGATGACGGGCACACAAAACCGTCAACCTAGGCGGCAACCACGGAACCAGGGCCGCAAAGTCACCCTGACACAGCTCAGTGCCCTATCTACTCAAACGGGGAGCGGCTCCCCAGACCTTACCCAGATCATAGCGGACCGTAGGAGCGCGATCCAAGCAGTGTCCGCACTCGGCCCGGTGGGGGGGGGGGGGGGGGGGTCGGATGTGGACAGAGAGCCCCACCTGTTCAGCTCTGAAGACGAAGCTAGCGATGCTCCGGCCTCCCACGAGGGTTCCATGTCGCCCCCGATAGTGACACCCCAGACCGCGGATCTGTTGATGTGACAGTGATATGAACACCGACACCTCTTGGTACCACGGCTCAACTCGCACTGGACCACCATGCATGCCTTTGGAGGCCCTGACGACCGTCTATTGGGATGGGTTCGCTGGTGGGACTCCGGACGATCGCGGATGCCTGGAGAGTACAGAACCCGACGGCCAGGTTATATTCCTTTCACTCCATCCCACACGACCTTCGGGTGAGACTCAACAGGTTTCTGTGTTCCGCAGATGTCCTACCAAAAATACAACACACTGACTATCTGGGGCGCATAGTGTCGGATCATGACGCACACACGGTGACCCTTCGCTGGAGACCACCCTACCCCCGATCCCCACATGGAGGCTCCCCCAGGAATGCCTCACTGATCAGGCCTTCCGTCAAACACACGGGGACTTTATCCGGGAACAGTTTCTGCACAATGTGGGCTCTGCCTCCTCCAAGGCTATGGAGTGGGATGCATACAAGTTAACCGCACGTGGACACTGTATTCAACAGGTGGTCGGGGTGCGGAGAACACTGGAGCAAGTGCTGCATAAGTCAGAGACTGCGCTGGCAGGCATGTCCCATGACTCGGACCAGGGGAGGGCCACCTTAGAGCAGGTTGTGGCGGCGAAGCTCGCACACAGGGAAACACTACGAGACCTACGGAAGTATAACTTCCGTATGTATGCTACGCAGGCACACAGGGAGGGCAACAGAGATGGGGCACTCCTAGCGTGGATGGCCAAACAGGACAACTTCACAGCCCATCACGGAACTAGTGGACGAGACTGACGACCCAACACCTCCCAACTCGACATCCTGAGCATATTCCGCACCTACTACGCAGACGTGTACCGCAACCAGACGCCACGCACATTAGCACACTTTATGGGCACACACACGCTCCCCACAATCTCCTCGGCGGATAAGAAAGAATTAGACAGTAAAATCACATCCTCAGATATTAAGCACGCTATTGGGTCCCTTGCACGGAAGAAAACACCAGGGATGGATGGGCTCCTGTTGGAATACTATAGCACATTCGCGGCCCAAATAGTACCCCATCAAACGATCACATACGAGGAGGCCCTATCCAAGGGGATTCTGCCCGCATCATTCCGCGATCCACGATGGTGGCCTTTCTAAAACCCCACAGGGACCCCACACACCCTTCCTCATATAGACCCATCACACTCCTAAACACGGATTGTAAAATTCTGGGGAAAATCTTAGCCGACCGCTATAGCCAAATTCTTCCAGCCCTAATACATCCCGATCAGTGTGGATTCGTGCACAGGCGCAACACATCACATAATCTGAAAGGGCTCTTCCACGTCCAGGACAGTGCGCAAGACAGATTCCCCCGCGCAGCGTGCCTGATCTTCGACCTGGAGAAGGCGTTTGACACCTTGCTGTGGCCTCACTTGTTTGCGGTCCTCCAGAAACTGACTATCGGCCGGGTTTTAATGGCATGCACGCGACTCTTATATAAGGAACTCACCTCTAGAGTAAGAGTCGGCAAGCTTATCTCCACTCCATTCCCGGTAGAGAGAGGTACCAGGCAGGTGTGTCCACTCTCTCCCCTCCTTTTCGCACTAGCAGTTGAGCCCTTGGGCACGCGGCTGCGACTGGAGGGAGAGGCCTGGGGGATTCCGATCGCGGGGACGACACACTGCGTATCATTGTACGCAGAGGATTTGCTGATTTACGTCCGCGACGTGACGGGGGATCTTACCTCGATATGGGATACCCTGCAGGCCTTCGGAGCCATTTCAGGTCTCAGGGTCAATTGGGAGAAATCAACCATTTACCCCTCTTGGCCCCCACCTGGTGCCGCACAATGTGATGCTGGGCACTCAGACCTTAAAATGGAGCGGGGCGGCCCCCAGGTACCTGGGAGTGAGACTATCATTCCCCGGCGGATTTATACGAGGGCAATCACCGCAAAGTGCTGGCGGGTCTGCGGTCGGTGGTGAGCTTCTGGAAGACTGCCCCTGGCACCCATCGGCCGGGTGGCCATAGCAAAAATGATAATGGTGCACAGATTGCTCTACCGTTTTGCCAATCTCCCGGTGATTCCGCCCCGGTCATTCTTCCGGGAACTAGATACCCTACTCACAACGCTAATATGGGGTAACGGCCGACGTAGAGAAGCATTGCGCACGCTACACTTGCCCACCGCAGATGGAGGTCTGGGAGCCCCGTCATTCGAATCATATTTCCTTGCTGCTCAGCTTCAGTGGCTGTCCCACTGGACGGCGGAGCGATGCGTCGGGGAAACGATAACGGAAACCGGTAGGATACCTCTTCCGGTGATCAGGAGCATGCTCTTACCCAGAACCAAGCCGTCCCGCACTCACCCGGTTAAGGTCTCCATTGCACGCAAATGCATGATGCGCATTCATCGAATGTCCAAAGACCGGCCATTTTATTCCCCACTTCTGCCCCTGGTGGGTCTCCCTTGCGGGGAAAAACATTACACTACTAGGGCCCTACAAATCTGGACCGATCACGATGTGACGGAGGTGGAAGCGTTGTTCCACGAAGAGCAATTGCGAACCTATGAGCAGTTGGTTGAGTGGTATGACCTCCCGCGAGGGTACAATTTCTCATGCACTGGCAACTTTTAGATAGTACGCGACCGTTCTGGAGTCTGCGAGACGGAGAACCACCCACACACCCGGTGCTCCACACGATACTCCGCATGGGGCTGGCAGGCACCTAGTTACATGGCACTATAAGACCATCAGGGAATTAACAAATGTTTCCCCTAGATAATTTACGGCAATCCTGGGAAGACGATATCGGCAGGGTATTCCATGACACGGAATGGACGCGCGCTTTGGAATATACAAAGAAAGTGTCCAGGAACGCGTGGTTCAAGAACATACAGCTTAACATACTCCATCGGGCCTACTTCATGCCGGACAAACTGCACCGGTACTATCCAGACACACAATTTAACTGCCCACGTTGTAAAATGTCGGAAGCGAACTTCATAAATATGTTTTGCGACTGCCCCTCCCTGCAACAATACTGGACCAAGGTGCACCAAACACTCCTTACACTGGTCAGCCTGCCGCACATTGATACCTGGGAAGTCTTTGCACTAGGGACATACAAAAGGAAGAAATCCGAAAAACTGCTCTGGCAGTTTGCATCCCTTGCCCTGCTACTGGCGAAGCGGGCTATCGCTATGCACGAGAGGGCCCCCTCGGGCACCCCCGGAAGCAGCCTGGATAGGAGCCGTGAGCAAGTGAGGGGAGTGAGGGGCGGCAGAGGAGGATATTCTACGGGAAGAGGAAGTGAAGGGAACACATAGGCACCCTATCTCCCTGGAATGGGCACAGTTGCTCATACAATTTAAACACGAGACAACTCCGGACGACACACCAAGACCATCCCCACCTCACGCCCAGGCTTCCCCACAGCACTCCGACCCACCTAGTCAAATGCCCAGTGCCTGAGTTCTCTGCCAACTAGACGGGACAGAATGAGGGTCGATCCCTCTTGGAGACATGGCCCACCACTCCTGGCAGAATACTCCCCTCTTTCCCGAGAGCCCTCGCGACCCCAGCCCCCTTGGACCACAGACCCATGCACCCTATGCCCATTAGCCCCAGCCGGCCCGCCACGCGCTCTCCCACCACACACGGACCTAGGAAAAGTTTTCCCGGCAGTTCCACGTTTAGTTTCAGTCGGTAGTTCGGACACCGACGCACACTTCACTTGACCGCAACTGCCAGTTTGGTTAAGGTTCACAAACACACACGGGGATGACATTCACACCTGCCCCCGCCAGCACGCAGCTCTAGGGACAGGACGTAACAAGTCATACCATGATACATTCAGATCCCAAGTCTGCAAACCCGAGGGCATCTATGTACGATCTTGCTGGACGTGGTGGCATCTACACGCTGCAGATGAATTCTAATTGTGAATTTTATGTAACCCTTCAATGTGTGACATAACTGATACATGATTGCTGTATTACCCCCAACGGGGGCTTGAACTGAAAAACCTTAATAAACAGATTTAAACAAAACAAAAAAAACGATTTGCTGTGCTAAAGTCACCATCTTCCCAACTTTCAGGAACATGCAGAGTTGAATAAAAAAAAACTGTAATTTAACACAGTTTTGGCAGTTTTCAAAGAGGTAGCTCATATTTCCCATTTTTCTTGCTCTCAACCTACTTCCAGTTTATGGTGGAAATCAGTGTGAAACCTTTGGGTGATCCAGGAAAGCTATAGATTTCTGAAATGTAGACAGAAGGCCTTATTATGATGTTGGTGGGACCGCCATTGACAGGCCGTCAGTTGTGGTCCCACCGACATCCAGGCTTGCGGTCTGTCCGCCACAAATATGCGGTCGGTCAGACCACAACGGTCGGAGGGACAGACAGGCTCAGGGTTGCCGTTGGGGCGGCGATTGGACCGAAATCCCTACAATGGAGGTGGTGCAGGCACAGGCACTGCCGTAGGGATTACGATGTCTATTTCCCTCAGCCTTTAGAGGGCAGTTCCACCGTCATTTAAAGACAGATACAAAGGGACTTTGGGGCCCCAAGCAGGGCCCCCAACCCCTGTGGGCCACTAATCAGTGGCCAAGGGGGCACATGTGGTCCCCCTACACATATCATTGGACCGTGTGTCAGACACCCCATGGTGCCTGGCACACGGTTGTGCACAAAGTGCTGAATAACACTGCGGTTTGTGTTACGGGCCTTTTCCACAGCACACACAAGCCACAGTGTCGCTGAGCACTTTCCGACTGTCGTGCTCGAGGTCCTATTGTAATATGGCAGGTGGGTCCTCAGACTCCTTAGGATGGCACCACCATCGTTAAAAACCCCAGAATTCCGAATTCAGCAAGGGGTCACATGTGTAGATTCCCCAAGGTTTTCCCATAGAAACTGTTGAAATAAAGAAATATTGAAAATACCTAGGAAAAAACAGCCATTTGTGATAACATTTTCATCTGTAACTTCCTTGTCACAATTACTGATAAACTTTTTTAAATAATAAAACAAACGCTACATCATTACGTTAGCTAGGCCCTTCTGGTTGCGGGAATATAGAGTTTGTAGGTTCTTCAAGAATCCTAGGTACATAGAGGCAACAACGGGGCTGCACCATACAATGCGTTTCATTGTGTACCAATTATAGACCAACTCATGGTAAAATAAGTGTAGTGAAGAATGGGTATCAAGGTAACATACGTATTTCTGAAATGGCCACACGCTTAAGAGTTTGAGCATGTGTTATTTGTACATCTCTGATTTTGTGTGCCCCCGTAGTAGCATGTGGTTAAGAGGGTAATTTTCGAACTGTCTTCTTGCTTACATACTGGCTTACATTTGGAAGCATTTTATCAATTGTCCATATTTTGCAATGTCATCCGGATGCGATGGCCTCGACGGATGTGTGTCAATACCCTCCTTGGGTAAACTAGTCTGGACATTCTGCCGCTGAGTCTCCACATACTCAGACCCCTTGGTTTCCTGAAACATACCCAAGGACTCAGGCTCATGTTCCTCGAAGAAAAATAATTGTTCTTCCTAATCTTTCTGTGGCTCTGGGGGTCATAGGAGGTTTGAGTTCTTCAGTATCCTTGTCAATTTGTTGCTTATCCTTCAAAATTTTCCACAGAATTTGAAATTCTCAAAGGAATGCATCAAAGTCTTATTTTTTGTAATATCACAACCATTTCGGCCTCGAGGTGCTTCTTCTTTCACTCCATTTCAGCATCCATTTCCTTGTCATCGTCAAGAATTCTTTCTTCAGTGTTTCGCTTAACCCTTTTTTCCGGATCTCTTGACTTTGTTCTTCTTTCGAAGTCGACACTTCCCGATTTCGATCATTTTTCGACGTCATTGTCTTTTCGGATATGCGCCCACTTGGGGTGTCCTTGCTGTGAGACCAGAGGGGTTCTTTTGACCTCAGCTTGCCTTCGGTCAGTGAGTTTTCGATGCAGAGACAGCCCTTTGTGATTTCGAGTGATCAAGACCCCATTGAGTTGCTTTGATGTTACCTGGGCTAACTTCTCCTTGTGTTTATTTGGCATCAGAGTCTTCCCCCTCGGCGATGTAATCTTCCTCCTCGCGTGAGGACCCCAGGTCTCTCAGCGGTTGAGTCTCTTTTTGCCCCTGCATGGCGTAGTGTGCTTGCCTTAGTTTTTCTCTTGCCTTTAAAGTCTTTGGCTTGAAGTTTACGAAGACCTCACAGTTGTCGCTCTTAGATCTAGTGGAAGACAAAGGTTGAAGACTTGATGGTTGTTTTTTGGTGCGAATTTATGGTGGCACTTGAGACAGAACTGGAATGGTGTCTTCTTCATATCACGCGGAACAGGACCCTCCCTCCCCCCTGGGAATTCTCCAGTTCACCATAGACTTTTGTAAATCAATGAATTGTTATTTGGTACCTCTTTTCAGTGGTCTTCGCCAGTATTCCCTCGAACTTTCATCCAACGACTTCTTTTCATGAATTGAAGAGCCTTCAGCTATGCTTCCAGCCCAAACAGCAGTAAAAAAGAATCTGAAGATGGCGACCACGAAGAGAAGGTTCCGGGGAGGGCATATGACGTCAGAGGAGGCTGGATCAGACACCAAATGACGGGACAGTCGACACCACCCCCAAACAAAAAACTACTACTATCACATTGGAGAGAATTCCAGACCCAACCACTAAATGGTGGAATAATGCACAGCATGGGAATCCAGAAAAGATTCACACAACAAAAAGGAGAAAACTTACACAACCACCCTTATTTATTGGTACCAATACATTACTTTCACTTTTCTGTCCATAGTTTGATACAGAAATCCAGTATAACTCCTGAGTACCAATAAATTTGTCCATGAGTTTAATCTTTAGATCTGGATGCATTCAGGTCTCATTTTTTATAGTCAGTCGGGTGTTGTCCATACTCCGGTTACAGGGATGTGTCTCCTTCCTCTGTGATGTTTAGGATTGTTTGCACCTCCTGTCTTGATTTTACAAACACTTCCTTTTTTATTCCATTTGAACATTATGCTAGGGGGAAAATGCATTCGTTATCTCACGCACTTTGCGTTCAGCATCTTCTCGACTGATCTGTAGAATCTGCATTTCACTATAGTTGATGGACCTACGTTCTGAAATAGCATCTTGCTGCTGTCCCCACAGAGAATAGTTTGCGTACACCTCACAGTAAGGACCAGCTGCTTCATTTAGTAGAAAGACATCTTTGTTACTAGGCTGCACGATCATGCACTGGCGCTTTTCTTTCTCACTTGGTCAGCCCTTTCAATACCTCTGGGGAAGTCTTCACCCTTACACAAAATCATTCCAAAGAGCTCTTGTAGACACTGCGCAATGTTGTATCTCTTTTTGCCCTCTCTCAGACTCCAGTTTCAAAATTAGCCTCTACTTGACCTATTTTCCTGATCCTTAGATTTGTCCATCAGCTATTTTACTTGATGCTCTAAGGAGACTATAGATATCGTAACTATTTGGCTTATGTCTGATAAGGATTCCAGATATTGTTCCGTGGAGTCAGTTCGAGAGTCTCTTAAGATCCGATATTGCAGTCCCCAAGTCAGATAGGAGTTTGAGGCCATGAGAACTTTTTTTTAATTACTTTGTTGAGGTTGGCTAAGCAGCTTTGCAAATACTCCTGCGGTGGGGGGGAATGGGGATGTGCACCGATCTTGCAGTCATCTTGGTGGTTTCCCCTCCCCTGCCTCCACTAAATAGGCCGATCGGTCAACAATATAGTGCAGTATGGCTTACCTAGATACTTTTCCAAGATAGTCAAGGTCTTTTGTTCCTTTAATTTGTGGGCCCCATGCTTGCCTGTGTTGGTTTATTGTAAAGGGCTGCATTGGTGTGTGCTGCCCCACAACAACTTTTACATTGTCTGTCGTCTCTCTACTTTTATCTCATACTCAGTTTCATGCAACTGCTCCCCAAACCCTGCTGCTTTCAATAAATTGTATTTTGTTGTGGTCATCCGTCTCCTCCTCACCATCATACAAGGTCTTCTGGGACACAATTACTTTAGAGGTCAGCAGGGTGACTGCTTCTGCTCCCATATACTTCTCAACATGCTCTTGCTACCCGGAGCCTGTGGGAGTGAGGGAGCTCCACCCCATGTGCTCAGGCTTCACTCCGGCACCCCCTGCCAAGCTCGGCTTCCCTGAAAAATGGCTCATCTCCTCTCTCGTAAGTTGCACCCAGAATATCCTGCTGGTCAGTACGACTCTTACATTCCCACCACGCGGGCCCCTTGTTTCATGAGGTGGCAATGCTTTTCCATAGCTAGTTTGTTAGCGGCCACTATTGACCCCATTCTGTTTACCCTTCTATAGAGTGTCTCTCAAGTCCCATCGCTTGACATATGTACCTTTTAAGTGCCGAAATCTGTAAATCTGCCACTTGTTGCAATCCCTTGGGATCTGACCCACCTGCCCATCTCCTTATGACTATGGTTCACTCGCGCACCAGGGAGTGACAGGCCACAGCTGCAGCTCCACAGCAATCTTAGCTCTGACTCCTTCAGATATATTTATAACATTATTAGATCTTTCAAATACTTCAGTCTGTGCTAGCTGGAAATGGCAATGTCGAATGTACCTGCCAAGCAGACATATCACATCACGTGTCACCTTCACCCAGTCCCAAATTTTAGCATTCTGGGACTTACAGTTTTGATCTTAGCACTTAAGTATATGATTGAAAATTCCAGCATGGAAAGAACTGATGGATATTTAAAATCTTGTGTTGCTCTTTTATTGGGTTACAAATTTTTAAATAAACTTGTGTCTTCATGTGTCTAGTTATATTTTTAAATAATAAAATTAGCACCATTTATTTCATTTCTGAGCTTTATAAAATATGTTGAGCATAACAATTATTTTCATGTCTAGGTTTGTATTTTGGCACTTAGAGCTAAGGCAGACCCACGCTCGTCAGAAGCTTGGCTCTCCACATGATTATTTTGGCCTGCCCACCTTGATAAAGGACATTTGGTGTACACATGTTGTAGGAGGGATTCTGCAAAGGGATTCTGCACAAAATATATTAATTAAATGGCCATTGAAGGCAAGACTAAAATTGTTTAGACATTATGAACTGGAGCACTTAGAGAAAATAGGTGGCAAACACTTACTTTAGGGAAATGCCAGAAAGATTATAGTTAGATGATATAGTCTTAGAACATACATCCATCTTACTTTCCACTGTCAAGGTGTGTTGGATATTGGTACCCGAGACCAGAAAAACAACTGGAAAGGAGTCCTGGAGAATAGTTGGGTCCACTTGTAGGGTACCCATCAAAATGGCACTGTGGCATCTTAAAAAATGAGTCAAAGTTGCAAACGTTCTTGTATCTCACACTGATTTCATGTGAACACTGGAATACTGCAGAGTCTAAAAACTAGGGAGAGGGGAAAGAACACTATTTTCTTCTTTATACTGTACGCACGACGAGACACCCAACAACATAAAAAACAGGGAAATAAGATCCATACACAGTTTATATGATGGGGGCCTACCCAGGTAGGTCTTATGAATCCTTAAAAGGAAAAGGAATTTTTGACCTACAGGGTAATCCAAATGACGTTGGCCCCTAATAGGAGGAGCCCTCTATGATGCCTCTAGAAATAGCAGCCCCTTGGGACACCCAGTGCTCATCCATGATATCGAGGATGCTCCGAGGGGAAAAACTGAAAAATGTTTCTTTCGAAGGTAGGGTTCAGAGAGACATAGGTAAGAGCCTATCTCCAACATATAGGGTATCCACAAATAATTAGGTTTGGGAAAGGAGAAACTAATAACTCTATGAACAGTAAATGTTGTATTTGTAGTCCACAGAGGTAATCATATTTAATAACTGATCCAAAGCTCTTTTTAATACATCCATTTAGTTTCGTAATATTATCTTTTTCACACTTTTCAAAATATACCTTCTAGAGAATTGGGGGCGTGGCTTGGTAGTCGAAGATGGTGGGCGAGTGAGCCGAGAGCTCCGCGCCGGCCGGCTAAATTATCCTATCTTATCAGCGACGGCTGGGGCCCAGGGGCGCCTTGGTGGGGGCCTAACCCGCCCAGAGAGAGCCGGCGTCTAGGTTGACTTGCCCGGAGCCTGGGAGTGACTGGAGGAGCAGAGGCCTTGAGGCGAGTCTTCTGCCAGAGCACATGCTAGATGGCGGCCTAGGCCCAGGAGGCAAGTGCAGCAAGGAGAAGGCCGGGGCTGCGGAGCGCTTGCAGGCGTTCCGCTGACGAAGGGCAAGGGGCAGGGAGAGAGGAGCGGAGGGCGACTGTGGAGAGGCGGCTCGAGAGACCGGATGACACTGCGGAGGCGCTGCATCATGGCAGGAGCCTGGAGCGCGAGTACCCCTGCTGGGGGAGGCGCAGACGCGGGACTACAAATACCCAATATGCGTACCCAGTGGGGGTGTAAGTCTGGAGGCAGAGGGGCTCATGGTGATCCTGGCAGTGAGATGTCTGTGGCTGGCAGAGTGGCCCCGTGAAAGAGGGGAGGCTCACAAGACCAACAGTAGGCACGGGTGAAGGTGGCAGCCGGAGGGCAAGTCGGTGACTTGCAGTGTATGGGAAATGGACCTGGAGCTGTGCAGTGAGCTGACTGGGTCCATGGAGCCGGAACAAGGTGCGGGGGGAAGCCCCGAGAGGAGGCCCGGGCTGGTGACAGGGAAAACATCGCTGATGGGACACAGAAGGTAAAAAAGTCAGTGTGCACACCCTAGCTGACCCTAGTGAAAGGAGGGTTTACCCAAGGCCGGAATTTAAGTGCCCAGAACTGCACGGTTCTGGGGGAGTGTATGACAGGGGGAAGGCTGTCGGTCCTTGGCACCCTTACAAAGGAGAGGACTTGGTTCCCCAAAAGGGTGGACCAGGAAGCGCAGGACGGATGCTTAGTGCCGCTAAGAGTGAGACCACAGGGTGTGCCGCGGCAACAGTAAACTGAAGGAAGTGAAGCCCAGAGGCAGACTGAGGCTTGGAAGACCAGGCATTGGAAGCCCAGGGGGGGTACAGGCCAGACTCTCGGTTGGGCACCATCCCCTCCTTATGATGGAAAAGCCCAGAGAGAAGCAACCAGGGCCCGCCCTGGAACATGAGGAAACTTTGCAAGAGCAGGTGCAGAAGGAATCGGGGAGCCAGCTCTCGGAAAATCCGGTTCAACAGAAATTGTCCCAAATACTGGAGGCTATTGCTGACACTACAGCAACGCTCCACCAGGACATAAGCGCAGTGGGTCTGGGCCTGCTGAGAGCAGAGCATGCCAAACTGGCTGACAGGGTTAAGCTTACTAAATCCTCCCTGGCGGACATGGCACCGGCGCAACAGGCTTTGACACTCCAGATGGGTGACTTTACTAGCAGGATCTGCACGTCGGAGTGGAGAGCAGAGGATGCGGAAGGGCGGAATAGAAGGAATAATGTGAGGGTCCTAGGGTTGCCTGTGGGAGTGGAAGGAGACAATATGATTAAGTACCTGAAGGGCTGGCTCCGAGAGGTGGTTGTGCCAGAGGGTTTGTCACCTTTCTACACGTTGGTGAGGGCGCACCACGTCCGTGCCAGGCCGCCGGCCCCGGGCAGGACCCTGTGCCCAGTGGTGGCCAGTGTCCTCCATTTTAAGGAGAGAGACACTCTTCTGCCAACGGCACGCTCTGAGGGGCATTATGTGGTCGGAAACAGTAAAGTTTCACTCTTCCCGGACTATGCTTTGGCGGTCCAGAGGCTGCGTACTTCCTTTCTGGAAGTTAAGAAAGCTCTACGGAAGGAATGGATCCAGTACTCATTGATGTTTCCGGCTCGGTTGTGAGTTCTTTTGGATTGGAATGCACTTCTATGAGGATCCCAAAGCAGAGTGGGACTGGATTGAGGCCTATAGAACGGAATGCCTATCTGCAGCGCAGAAGACAGGGGCATCGCCTTGGGAACAAGAACCCAGGAAAAGGCTCAGGAGACAAGGAATCTCCAAGAAGCCAAGTTCCTCGCAGATGGAGAATGAAAGGGCTGAGGCGCTGCAGGATGTGGCAGCGATGATGCCGGGCAGGAGATCATCATCAGAGAAGGGTTCCGGCTCAAGGAGGGGGACTGAATGGTCTGATTAAGGCTTATCCCGTAGCGGTAGTATTAAACTGCCGGTGGTGACCCCGAATACAGCTGATGAGATTATTTAGAATGCTGTCCAACACTTTCCCCTTCCCTCTTTCTTCCTATTTTGCTCTCTCTCTTTGGCTCAGGGATCCGGAAGGGGCAGGGGCGGCCGGGATGGCCCCTGGGGGCGCGGGCGGCCGGGATGGCCCCTGGGGGCCGGCCAGATCTGCAAATCAAGGCTGACGCGCCAGATGCAAACCTTATTGTCTTGGTTTCCTGTGGTGACTACCACTCTCCCTTTGGGTTTTACACGAACTGTTTTGGACCTTTACTAGTTGATGCAGTCTTATCTGCGGTTTGGGCGGATGGCCGTTGCTAGACTGTTCTGGGGTTGGGGTGTTGTCCTATGGGGATTTGTTGTTGTTGATTTTTTGTGTTTTAAGTGCCGAGGGGGGTGGGAAGGTATGACTGGGAGAACTAATAGCTGAGAGAGCAGCAGGAACAGACGAGGGGGTGGGGGTGGTGCCCAGCCACCATGCCGTCTACACATAATACACTAAAGTTTATAACGTGGAACATAAGAGAGATTGGGTCTATGTCTAAGAGATACAAGGTGTACGCATACTTAAAGAGGAGAGACGTTCATATAGCCCTCTTGCAGGAGACTCACCCGATTGGTAGAGAAGTGGAAAAACTACGTAGGAGATCGAGGGGTCAGATATACGCTACTACGTATGCCAGAGGGTTGTTGATATGGTCAAGACCTGGGGTCCTCTTCAACCACATCTGTACCAAGATTGATAGTGAGGGGAGGGGAGGGAGGTGATGCTGGGGAGTGTGTATGCACCCAACACAGAGCAGGTGATGTTCCTTAAGGCCCTTTCAATCCATATTGCTGGCTGAGTAGGAGGGTACTCTGTGATGGGGGGCTTTAATTGCTTTGCAGACATCACTGCGGACCGCTCGCACCCACCTCTCCCGGTAGCACAGGCCCACAGCATGGCAGCAGGGATCCGGGGTTGTATAGAACATTGGGGCTTAGATGATATCTGGAGAGTGCAACATACGACTGACGTAGAATACTCATACTTCTCCCCAATGCACCAGGTACACACTAGGCTAGGCACCTTTCTGTGCATGCCAAGACTTTAGTGCCTCAGTTCTACATACAGAACACCTGGGTAGGACCTTTTCAGAACACAGTCCCTTATTAAGGACACATCAACCCTTAGGGAGACGCCCCCCGATCCCACTGTGGAGATTGAACCCTTTGATGTTAGAGGATGTGCCCTTCTGAGATTCCTTGAGAGCCCTTATAGACCCGTTTTTCCCGATAAATGCCTACTCAGCAATCTCGGTGTTGGTGGAGTGGGAGGCATTTAAGGTGGTGGTGAGGGGGCACTGCCTGGGCCAGTCGATTGGTGCACAGCAGTAAATCAGGCAAGAGCTCTTGGATCTGGAGTCCAAGATCCGACAACTAGACAATATCCAGGAGCGTGATGCCACCTCTACAGCGCGAATGCATGAGGCCCATGCGAGCTATAATGATACACTGGAATGGCTGAGGTGCCACAGCTATAGGGAATACCTAGACAAAGTGGAGGGGGAGGAAGGGAAGGCCGATCACCTGTTGGCGTGGCTGATTAAACCAGAGAGTAGAGCTTCACCGATCACCGAAGCCCAGGCGAACACCGGTGAGCGGGTATATGACCCTGATGCCATCAATGATCTGTTCCGCACATATTACGAGCAGTTGTACACTGCACCCGCATCGGCTTCTCGCTCTAGTATCAGGGACTTTCTGCATACGATACCGCTCCAGACGCTGGATGAACAAGTGCAAGAGGACCTGGGGGGCCCAGTGACCCTGCAAGAACTCCCGGCAGAATTTTATGCAAGATACGTGGACCAATTGGCGCTATGATTAGTGACCCTGTACGCGGAATCTCTACACCTCGGGGGTTTTCCTGAATCCACTCAGAGCGCACTGGTGATCCCCCCTCCCCAAGACCAAAGAGACCAGTGCCCCAGTCACAGAGTACAGAGCGCTATCTATGCTCAACCTAGATTTCAAGATTCTCAGCAAAATAGTGGCGCTCAGATGGCTCCTGCACATGCACACCCTCATACGCTCAGACCAAAACGGTTTCATCCCTTCCCGTAACATATCCTATAATCTATGCAAGCTGTTCTCTGTCCTTTTTCATGACGAGACAATCTATGTCCTCAGCAGCAGTACTTTCGGTCGACTTAGAGAAGGCCTTCGATAAGGTTGGCTGGTACTACTTTTTTGAGACAATGATACAGCTGGGCCTGGGGAGGGTTGGGTGAAATGGGTAAAACTTTATTCATCCCCCACGGCGATGGTTTGGACGGGGAAGACTGTGTCCTTCCAGTACCCTTTTTTGCTAGAAACCCGACAAGAGTGCCCCCTTCACCTTTATGGTTTACCCTGGTGATTGAACCACTAGCAGAGCTGATTCGGAAAGGCGGGGAGGGAATGGGTCTCAGACTCGAAGGACGGATACCAACTATTTCCTTGTATGCGGACGACCTGTTGGTTTATTTGGGGACAGATGTAACTGGCACTGCAGCTGCCCTTACGCACTTGGTGCGACTTGAGGCCCTATCGGAAAACGTACCTCTTTCCGCTGGCTGGACCTACGCCTAGGCCGGCAATGCTACTGGCTGACATGAACTGGGCCCCACACTCTTTAAATACCTAGTCATGCATGTCTTTCATACTATGGAAGATTTGAAAGAAGGGAATTTGGGTATGGCGTTGCGGTCTCTCCGAACCTGTGTATCTTTCTGGTGCACTTTGCAGCTGCCCATTCTGGCACTGATCTCTTTGACTAAGAATGTCAAGCTGCCTTGGTTATTATATCTCTTTGTGAACTTACCGACCCTGATGCCCCGAGGATGGTTCAGACCATTGAACTCCCTAGTGCAAGATCTGAAATGGGGAGACGGCAGACGAAGAGTATATCTGAGGACGTTACAGCTTCCCATGACAGAAGGCGGCCTGTGAATACCAGATTTTGAGCTGTATATGCTAGTCGCCCAGTTGCAATGGCTAGCACAGTGGAGGGCGTGAATGTGGAGGGAACTTGGTTGATGGCACCAAACGATAGCCCTGAAGTATCGTTAGCAAAATTACTGAGACCAACGGTTGTCACCCCCTATCATTTGGCGTTACAACTTACTGCCCTGCAAACTTGGAAACGCTGCGTGCGCAGGCTTCGGGGGGGCCCCATGGTACACCCCTACGCTGCCCTTAGATGTCACATGGGGATGCTGTGACAACGTTCACGACCGAGCAAATGATACCTTGGAGGGATGTAGGTCTGGATACTGTGGGCGACCGTTACCAAGATGTCTCCCTAGTCCCGTTTGCTGACCTGATGGACAGCTGTGGTCTTCCCCCCCAGGCCAGTTCCTACAGTGTGAGGCTTTGGTCCGCACCTTCGATCTGTTGTGGGGCATGGGAAGGGAGGAGCCGACGACCCACCCGGTGCTACACACACTGATCACTCGGAGTACCGTGAGGCACCAAGTAAAGTGACATCATGAAGCCTTGGTCTCCGTGTCCATTGCCCCATTGGGGGAACTCCAGTGGAGGTGGGAGAGGGCGGTGGACAGAGGGCTTACAGATGTAGAATGGAGTATGGTCCATCAGTCCCCCAAGAAGATATCCTGGAACACTAGACTCAAATATACACAGTTCAACTACAAACACATGGACTATATGACACCTCACCAACTCAATACTATGTATGGTGGAGAAATGAGGAACTGCCTGAGGTGTAAACATGCGGACGCTGACTTTATACACATGATTTGGAGCTGCTGCATCATTCACACATGCTGGGAGAGGATTTTAGCCAAGATCAAAGGCGCACTGGGGAGGGAACTAGCCCCATAATAGAGACCTACTTACTAGGGCTTTTCCCACGACCAATCAAATGGAAGGTAGGGAACAGATTAATTGATCTGGCATTGGGACTGGCCAAGCGAAGGATAGCTCTAGAGTGGAAGTTCTCTTTTGGGCTGCGGGTAACCAGCTGGAACTGAGACGTCCTTAGCTGGGCCGGAGTGGAGGGTAGAGCTCGGAGCTGGGAGGAATCGAGGGGCATACAGAGGTGGCCTATAGCAGACCTTTGGAAGGAAGCCCTGGCGATCTGGGAGAATCCAGAACAAGAGCAGGATGCGGAAAGGAGACTGGGAAGGATAGTGGGTAACCTACATTTTGCTACAATAGATGCCCAATTTTTGTCCGGGACTGGCATGCGCAGACAAACACCAAAAGGAAAATAAATACCTTTAAGTCAAAGTCAAAAAGGCTTTATTTCGATAAAAAATCATAAAAGCAGCACAAGAATCACAATAAAACAATTTTTAGAAACAAACAAACATACAATAAAGATTTAAACTATTTAAAAAGGATTAACAAACAAGACAAAACAGTGCATTAAGCAATCAATTTTAAAAAGTTTAAGCAAACGATACTAGCCTTTTAGTTCATTAAGTTTTTACAAATTTACAAAGCAGTTCATAAGGCAGTTCATTTGAACAATGAATTTAAAATAGAATTAAACAGTCAATTTTAGCCTTTTGGCTCGAATGGACCAAGCCCATGATAAAAATTTGGCTAAGGCACAAACGTAGGTCGCACGGCTGTCAGAAATTAGTATCCTGATTGCTACCGCATGGCTCCTAGTGCCCAGCTGCCGACATAAGTTTTTGAGCCAAGCCCTCCTGGGTATTGCGTACTCTCTGCACTCAAACATAAGATGTGCCAATGTCTCTGGCTTATCAAGGCATGCTGGGCAAAGCTCTGTAGTTTGCACGCGAGATTTCCAACGTGAGGTGAAAGAATTGAGGGGAAGGGTTCCTGTTCTAAATCTGAAGTACAAAGCCCTGTCAAAAGGTTTTTCAATAATGTCAAGGTACAATTCCCGTTTGGGTTGATCTTTGAACTTCAGGAAGTCCTCCGTGAGTCTACCCATGGTGGTACTAGTATTCCTCTGAGAAAGGATCCAATCCCAATAGAGCTTCTTAAGAACTAACTTCGGGGGTGAAGTTCTATTCGTCCATGCTTCATTCAAGCCCAAGTTCGTTAGCAGGATCTTCATATCCCTCAGCCATTTAATTTTATGCCAGCCTGGTAGTGACATGATTTCTGCTAGGCCATGGGCATATCTGCTGAGTTCCTCCACACGCCAGATGCGTGCCCATAACAATAATGGACGGAATTTTGCAACGACATCAATTGGGCGGCAGCCTAAATCCAACATTAGCGGGACTGTAGGGGTGCCCTGCGGGAGAGACATAATCGCTCTACAAAATTTATTCTCTGATCTTGGCAAAGCGTCAGTAATGGATGAGCCCCAAAGTTCGGCCCCATAGAGAGCAGAACTAACACCTTTGGCTGAATAAATCTCAAGGACTGTAGCTATTGGTCTTATTATACAGGAGCATTGTTCTTTCAAAAGGGCTCCTGTGATCCTCTTATGAGTTAGCAACATTTTGTCCAAGTGTGGGGTCCATTCCATTTTGTGTGAAAGACGTATCCCAAGATAGTCGAAGACCTCTACCCTCTCCAAGAGTTCAGCATTCAGGGTAGGAGAGCGAGCTTGTTTTTTTAGGAGGATTCAGCACAAGGTATTTAGTTTTGCTTGTGTTAATTACCAGACCTCGTTTAGTGCAAAAAGATTGAAAGTTGTCCAAGAGCCTTTGGAGGCCCCTGGGGGTTTTAGAAATTAAAAGCGTATCATCCGCGAAGAGGAGGGTTGGTAAACGTTCGCCAGCCAGGGATGGTTCGTCTGAAGGTGCTCAACCACCCCATTGATGTAAAGAGAAAAGAGGGTGGGAGCTAGGACACATCCCTGGCGGACACCTCTCTCAACCGGGATACTATCTGTTTTTTCCCCCCCAGGGCCCCACCTAACCTGGGCAAAACTATTGTGATGTAGCCTGACAAGTAGGGATAGCAAGTAGTGGGGCAACCCCATGTCAGCCAATACACTCCATAGAGACTCCCTGGGTACGAGGTCAAAGGCAGTCTTTAAATCGATAAACGCGAGATAAAGACTGCCCTTGCCTATGACCACAACCTTCCAATACACCATCATGAGTCTAAAAGCTTGCTCAATTGTCCCAGTACCCACTCTAAAGCCTGCCTGATAGTCAGAAAGAATTTTGTTTTCTTCTACCCAGTTTAAAATTCTGACCAGCAGGACCTTACCGACTACTTTTTGGCTAATGTCTAACAGGCTAATGGGCCTATAATTAGATGGGTCATCTCTAGAGCCTTTTTTATGGATAGGGACCACCTCAGCCCCTTTCCACGAATAGGGGATAGGGGCGCCTTTACAAATAGCAACAAGTAGGGAATGGATCAGTTTCCCCCACTTCAAGGTATCGGATTTTAAAAGGTCGCCAGGAATGCCGTCCGGCCCAGCCGCTTTTTGGGGAATAATAGTGCTTATTGCGTATTCCACTTCCTTGATTGTAAAATCAAAGTCGTTGGACTGAATATCACAAATTTGAGGGAGCAATGGTGGGACCCCCTCCCCACCATCCGGATCGTCATGACGGGTATAAAGCTTTGAAAAGTGTTTGACCCACGCCTGACTTGGGATATTACAGGTTATCAGGTCGCTATCTGGCCTATTACGAGCTCTTATAGTATCCCAAAACCATTTCGAATCTTTCTTAGAGCTAGCTTCTTTAAGAGTAGACCAATAGGCCTCTTGCCACTCCCTTTTTGCTAACCCCAGTGTTCTCTTATGTTCTTTCCTGGCTATCTGTATTAGGGGTTGGGACTTGCCCTTAACTGCCTCAATTAGCCTTGTCTTAGCTTTCCTGCATGCTGCAGTATACCAATCATGTATCCCTTTAGATTTATTCTGGGACATGGTCTTCCCTGCGGTACCCTTTACCCAAAAAACTTCCCCTATAGCTTTTATAGCTGCTTCAAAAATGGATGTTGCCCTGTCTGCTGCCATGAGTAGATCAATAGTACTAATCTCTACTTGTGAGGCTTTTAGGACCTCTTCTATGGTAGAGAGTTTGTCAACATTGCTGGAAACTTTGTTCCACTTTAGGCGTCTTCCACAGGAGGAAACAGTGACCCCATGTGTACAATTAGGTGGTGCTAATAATGCTCCGTTTGACCAGGGATTCGTGGTAGTTAGGGAAAGTGAATTATGGTCACTCTCTACGGTCGGTATAATTACCATATCTATGACCGAACTCCAGAGCCCCAAGTCCAACAGAATATAGTCAATCCTCGAGGTATGACCAGCCCTGTTGAATGTTGGAGCACCCATCCGGTCAGAAGATGTACGGCCATTGGCGGCTCTTAGCCCAAACTCCAGAGTCAGTGCATTTAACTGCACTGCACTACGAGTCCAGCGTTTGATAGGAGGGATGGAGAGTGTGGGAATACCCCATCTACTATCTTCTTCACCTAGATCAGGTATTCCATCCAGGGGAAGTGGCTCGTATGTGCAATTAAAATCGCCTGCTGTTAGGATGTGGTCAGGTTCTTTATAGTCCCTAAGTTGCACCTCAAGATCAGATATTACAGGTGAGTTGCACCCATTTTTAGTGCCTCTAGCATAGACATTGTAAAGATCTAAAGTCAAACCTCTACGGTGATTAAACAGAGAGATACCAAGAATATCTGGGTTATCTATCTGCTTAAGGGTTATTCGGCAGTTAAGGGAGATGCTTACCCAAATAATGAGCCCCCCTGAGGGGCGCCCCTTCCCTTGCCTGGGTTTTTCTGCTGGAACAAAATAGGTGACAAACCCAACTCGGGAGAGTGGCTCAGTGCTCCAGGTCTCCTGAAATACACAGATCTTATGTGCTTCAACCAAATCGCTCCACTCGGGCAGACCTAATTTCCTATTGATCCCCGCAAGATTCCAACTGAGAATTTTTATTTCATCCTTGATGGTTTCTCCTCTAGTGTCGATAGTATCTCTAGAGTTAAGGGAATCTACACAATCCCTATCTAGGGCATAAGGTATTAGTTTAGTAACCGCCACAGTTGGAAGATTAGGGCAAAAGGGATGGGATATGACTGAAGAAACCTCCTCCTCACCCCTATTAATGTCAAGATGTATGGAGGAAGCTTCGTCGGAATTAAGTCAGTCAACCTCATCCAACGCACAAAATCTGTTCCAGTGGGCAAACTGTGAAACAAAGGGGTCAAATGGAGGAGGCAATCCTTGCCATGGTTGCTGCCACTGATGGGTAATGTGTTGTGGAGCGTGTGTATACCCTCTATTAATTGGGAAGCTAAACCTAGGGGGATTTTGTCTTGGGGGCATGGGTAAGAAGTAAGACAAGGGAAGTGGATTGATTTGAGTAGCAGGTCCACTACTGGATGTATTACATATATAATTCACTGCCCCTGTATCCCTGAAATTAACAGTAATAACATCTCCTGCTATGGTCTTAGTATTCCTGCCCACCCAATCTCCTCTACGTACAGAAAGAATTTCACCGCTCATATGGATGGGTAGGGGTTTGTGTAACTGAAGCCACTGGGCACATTTGTTTCTCAATTCAACGGAAGTTTCTCTTCTTCCCTCCTTCAATGGTGGTACACCCGTCAGAACAACCACAAAGGGAGAGACTTCCGGCGGCAAGTTAATTGTCTTAAAGCGAGCCTGCCTTGTCTTTGGTTCCTGAGTCTTATTTACGGCAGAAGTTGTTGTTGAATTGGTGACCAAACCATTGGAACCCTTGGCTGGTTGGTTACTCGCTTTGTTTAGGCCAGAAGGTGTTTGTATAGTCGGGATGGGACCAATCGCACTAGGAGTGGGTGGAGATACAGCAGATTTACCCCCGATTTGAGTCGAGTACTGTGTTGCTGTTCCCTTACTAGCTGGTAAAGTATTGGCCTTGGTAGGAGGGTCTCTCAAGGGCTTGGTACTAGGTGCATTTTCCAGAGGCACTTCTTTTGTTGCCCCGTGCGTCTGTACAGGCACATTCCCACTTGCCTTATTAGCCCATTTCGAGTTGATTAGCGACGTCAATCTATCAATTTTTGATATTAAGGGCTTGATTTGAGCCGCTATTGTAGCTTCAAGATCCGATTTTAGGTCTATTACCATATTTTCAACCCAGCAGGGTATGCCTGATGCAGAGTTAGGGGTAGGTGAGACAAGGTTGTGGTTCCTAATTTTAGGCTTTTCCTTGGTCTTAAGCGCATTCTTAGTAGTACCTCTATTCCCTGGATCAGACAATACAGGGATCGTTCCTACATTTGATGCATGGGGATGTTTGTCTACACTCAGCTCTGACTTTTCAGATGGTTGACAGGCTTCTAAGTCTGGGGTGGCCTCAAGATCAACATATGACGGGTCAGAATCTGATTGAGTTACTGATAGATCGACAGCATTTGGAACTGTGTATGTGCCAGCAGCAATTGAAGGTAGAGGGAGGGAACAATTAGTTAAAGGTTGCTGGACAGGTGAACTTGCAGTTGCCAAAAGGCCCAAAGACGAGCGTTTGGCATTCATAAGATCCAAGGATACTCTTTTTTCCAACAGGATGATGCTATGGTCGATTGTTTCATTAACCCGTGAAATAAAGTGGTCTATAGGCCCAGTGACTTGTGCTACGGCCATTGCTTTTTTAGTATTACTTCTGGTTCTATTGCGCATGGTGGACATTTGTTGTGTGGAGCCCTATGCACTAAATGGTAAATAGCCCTCACAGTCAATATATAATGTTTCTTATGTCCAAACACTCTGAGCTGGGGAATGGGTTGAAGTTAACAAGTCCGCCTACCTTATATATATCAAAACGGTGCAGGGGTTATGGGCCAGGGCCGTCCTCTGCCGGCCTCGAACGGCCTCAAACGGCCCGCTCTTAGCCCGGTCTTTGCTCCGGGCTGCGTCCCGCGCTGCGGGAGAGGTAACCCCAATTATAGCAACGCTAGAGGGCAGTGGGCGGGCCGACAGGGAGAGCGGACCGGAAGTTGTTGACGGTCTAGCAGGGACTCCTGGGTAGTGGAGTCCCTGGCACGCTCGCATCCCTGCAGCCCTCGGCCAAAGGTGGTTTGGTCCCCGGTAAGTGTCTCAATCAGCTGCCCCTCTCAATGTCCGACGATGCGGCACCCGCGGAGCGGGTGCGGCGAGGTCCGGTGAAAGTGCACGCAGTGACCGTCCAAGGGTAAGCGCGACCTGGCAATGCGCTTCTGCAAATAGATTATTGTCCCAATGAAAGAAGAGCAGGAAGGGGTTTAAGAAGCCCTCCGGTGGGCAGTGGGCGGGCCGACAGGGAGAGCGGACCGGAAGTTGTAGACGGTCTAGCAGGGACTCCTGGGTAGTGGAGTCCCTGGCACGCTCGCAGCCCTGCAGCCCTCAGCCAAAGGTGGTTTGGTCCCCGGTAAGTGTCTCAATCAGCTGCCCCTCTCAATGTCCGACGATGCGGCACCCGCGGAGCGGGTGCGGCGAGGTCCGGTGAAAGTGCACGCAGTGACCGTCCAAGGGTAAGCGCGACCTGGCAATGCGCTTCTGCAAATAGATTATTGTCACCTTTAAGTTGAGAAAGGGCTATACACTCCGATAGGAACTAGAAAAAGAAGGAAGAACCCCCTAGGAGATACGCAGTGTATGGCGTTTCAAGCTTAGTAGCTAAGAGTAATGAAGCATCCCAAGAATCAGGTGCTCCACGACCCCCCTCTGCACAAATGTTTTTTTTTAACTGTTTAAGTTCCAAATATTGAGTTGAACTTGATGAGGACATTACTAAGCCCTGGTCTGCGGCTGGAGGCCACTTACTGCAAAGGGTAGGTAAGCAGCGATAGGCATAGTCCAGGGAAATGATGGCTACAGTGAACCACTGACTGGTAGACAAGATTCAGGAAGGGTGAAGGTAAACCCAAGACAACGAGTCAGTATTAAGATGTGTTACCAGATTAGAATATGTGTGGAAATGCCTAAGTAACGATTAAGAAATGTAAAGGGAATAACTGATATATGTGCGTACAAATTTCTTAAATTACAAATGTCAATAAAAATATGTTTAAAAAGCAAAATATTAGCCCGCAGGCTCGCATCAGAGTGAATGGGGTTGCTTCTTGCCCCTTTCAGATCGGGCGGGGCATGAGTGCCCACTCTCCCCTCTCCTACTCGCGCTCCATATGGAACCTTTTGCTGAAATGCGTCCGGCACCTCCACACTGTCACCGGAACCAGGATGGGAGATAGAGAGCACAAGATTTCACTATACGCGGATGTCGTAGTGTTCTTTTTGACACGCCCGTTACTTTCTCCTCCCCTGCCCCCCTCGCTAGCAGAGATCGATGCATTGAGCAGGGCGTCGAGATTTAAAATCAACCTGAGACAGACAGAGGCCCTTAGCCTAACATTTCCCAATGCAGATCAACAACAGATAGCGGCACAGTTCCCCTTCACATGGGCCTCTAGTGATATCACCTATCTGGTGAATCGGGTCTTCCCGACAACTGCGAAGACTGCCTAGGTGAATTATTCGGAGATCTTAGCCAAAGTCCGTCAAGAACTACATAGTTGGAAGAAACAGGTCCTTTTATGGCTGGGCAAAGTTGCTGCAATTAAGATGACCATTTTGCCCAGTCTTCTTTACATAATGCAGACGCTCCCACTATATACGCCTCCTAAAATACTGGTTCAACTACAGCAACTAGTCTATGGCTTCATATGGGGTGGGAAGAAGGCATGCATTGCTTGTCACCAAACATATCTAAAGCAAGAAGATGGGGTCCTTGGGGTCCCGCATTAGGGGCATTACTACGAGGCGGCGCAGCTACGCAACATGGTAGAGGGGTACCAACTGGAATCTGAAAAACACTGGTGCTTTATGGACCGAGGGGTAGCCGGTATCCACATCTGGAAGGTCCTCTGGCTTCCCAAACAATATTGTCCACTCGGTGTATACATCTCCCCGGTCTTGAGATCTACCATGAAGGTATGGGATAAGGTACAGGAGAGATGTAGACTCTTGTCCGCAGTGTCTCCCCTGACCCCCTCTATAGGGAACCCGGACTTCCCTCCTGCTGATACAGGGAACGCGTATTTGAAATGGCAGGAAGCTTACTGTAAGCACCTAGGCAACCTTTTTGACATACAGGGAATTATGGACTTCCTCCAACTAGTGCAGCACTATGGGATTCCCAAGGAGGCGTACTCGCTGTACCTGGCACTACGCCACTGGGTCACACACCCGCAGGTGTGCACACACGTAGGCTGCCTTCTTACCAAATTCGAGCTTTGGTTTATCACCCGCAACTCTAAGAAACGTCTCTTATAAGATATCTATAACTTTCTGAACAAAGCCAAGAACCCCGCTAAGTCTCCAGGACAACGCAAGTGGGAATCAGAACTGGAGCGGGAATTTTCCCCTATGGAGTGGGCAGACGTTATTCATAGGGCCCGGGCTTCCTCATGCAGTACCTCACGTAAGGAAATGCTCCTGAAAATTGCACACTATTGGTACTGTACCCCGGCATGCATTGCCCGGTGGAGACCACACGTCGATGGTCCTTGCTGGCGTAGATGCGGTCAGGTGGGCACTCTGACTCTCATACTATGGCAATGCCCTAAGATACAAGCCTTTTGGGACACTGTCCTAGTTGATGTTGACCACATATACCAAATTGAGCTCCCTTTGTTCCCTAGCTATATCTTGTTGGGACTTCCTAACCCTCTTACATATCCTCTTAAGTCCTGTAGGGGGAGAGCGATTATCTTGGCACTTGGAGCGGTTAAACAGGTGCTACTAGCAAGGTGGGGCACGGACGTTAACCCCACAAAACTAGACTGGCTTCATAGGGTTTGGAGATAGCAGGGATGGAAAGGACCACAGTTGGAATCAACCTCACACTGCCCAAGTTTGATAAGACCTGGGGATCCACGGTGGCCTACTTGTCCTCAAAGTTTGTTGAGCTTACCTGCCCAAGATACTTAAGGGTACTTCGGTTTTTCACTACTCCCCCTGCTATTGAGCAACCCACCTGTAATGAGGAAGTGCCAACCGATGGCTGTAACCCTACTGTGACGGGTACTAGGTAATGGGTAGGTCTCAGTCGTTTTCTCTAGCGATTCTTGTTTTTACTCCTTATCTTCATTTCTTATTCTTCCTTTCTCTTTCTTTAACAATATAAGTATACGTCATGCTATTTCCCCACCAGCCAGTGGTTGTAGGTAGGTGCTGTATTTATTGTTTACCATGAAGACTTCAATAAAACGATTGAAACCATAAAAAACAAAATATGCCTTCTAAAGAATTTAAGTTTGATAGATATGAAAGGGAAGATATCAGAATTCTGGTCTCCTTTCATCAGAGCCGGAAAAAAGAACAGAGAGACTGTTACTGATGCTGTGACTGTAGAGGTTCCCTGGCAAAGTGACAGCATAGTCTTTTTCTATGTGAGGGTGTGCCCATGACCAGATTAGATATGTTTTTTGTTTTAAAAGAGAAACACAAGGACTGTTTAAGAGCAGCAATGCTGCTAAAAGTTTCTTTTGGCTTTTAAAAGATTAAAATATGTAAAGCTAATGTTGCCTGTACAAAGACATATTTAATGTCAGAGTTTTCTCTTGTCAATGTGTTCCATTGATTCCTCGCATGGGCAGGACTATTCAGTGTTTATCAATATTACTGAAGATCCCTTGACAAGAAGATGCACTTATCCCTAACATATGCAGAGCTTTTGAACTGTTGGAAAAAGCAGCACCATGATTTGGGGACCAAAGTGGGATAAATACTAGCCCTAGTGAGACAGAGCCAATACTTGGCACTTGTTTGAGTGCACCAGTGCATGGCAAACATGTTACCAGGAGCTGAACCGCTGCTGGGTTGCTGCGCTTTCTCTAGGTTGGGCCCAAATCTGAAATTCTGCAAGAAGCATTGCAATTGCACCCTCTCATGAGGATGAGGAAAGCTTACCTGCCTTAAAGAGAGCCTGAACTGCACATACCAAGAGATGTTTTGTTTAACCCAGGCAAATCTGCAACATCAAGCTGAGAGGAGGATTTGTGTGGAGGAAAACTCAAGCAGAGACTGTTCAATAGCCACAAGCTATAAACAGCCCAGCTGGTCAGGAGAAACCAATATGATAAATTTAGAAAGAAAATGGTCTTGGATGTGGTGCTACAATAATGCCTAAAATGAATAGATGTGGGTATTGCACTCGTTTTAATGCAACTTAATTGTTTGTTCGGTAGGTGTGCTGCGCTAGATCAGTGCCTGCTGACTGTGTAAATCAAGTGTATATGGCCTGGTAACGCAAGGTCACCAGGGCTCTAGCGCGCACTACAAAAAGCTCAAATTATCCAATTGAACGTTTTCAAAACAACTTTATCAATAGTTCAAAGTTTTCAGTAAATATTCATACATATTTATGCAATCATTCTTGAGTAAAAACAGTCACATCATTATGTCATGAATACATGTTTCACAAAACAATATATTGAAAAAACCCAATGCATTTCGGGGCTAAGGCCCCTTCGTCAGGGGTCACAAGTGTAGGATCATTCGATAGAATATATATCGAATAAAATATGCAGTTGATTACAATCGATCTGTGTTGTAGATATGGGTAATCTTCGAATCTTATTTAAAGCCCCAGTTATAAGTATCTGCGAGCCTTTTACTTCGTTTCAATCGGTCTCGCTGAGAAGATAACAAGGTTTGGGCGGTTTCAAAAATATTCTTTGCGGAGGAGCTTAGCGCGCACCCAAGATGGTCGCGTGAGCTTAGGGCTCCCGGACCTTCGCCTCCACCGACTATCCTGAACTCTATCCTGACTTGGACGACGGGTTATTACTGGCACGGCCCTGCTGATCGTTTATCCGTTTTCGGACTTTGATTTGGACATCGGGAGCTGGAGATATGGCCTTTTGAACTTTTTCGGCCTGCTCCATAGTGCTGCCCCCGGGCTTGTCTCTCTGCCAGCCGGGCGGTAATTGAACAACAACGGATCACGCGAGCCTCTTTTCCCGGCTGTCTCCTTTCAGTTTCGTTTCAGGCGCCTAGTCCTACTTGACTTTGTTTCAATCGCCCTGGCCTGCTGCTTTTTACCTCACCGCTGTTCACCGACCGGTGCCTCGGCCCACTGTCACTTACCACTTGGTGACTGGTTTGCCTCTTCATTTCTATATTGGTGCGGGCGTATCGATTTTAGTCATTTTTACGAGGTCTAGGACTACCCTTCGGGGCACAAGAACTAAGATGGCCGCCAAGCCTGAGGGAGAGAAACGCAAGACCAGACCGGCAACGAGAGGGGGCTCCGTGCAATCAAATGTCATGGACAGATACACCCTCGTCAAGGGCTCTCCGGGTGGACCAGCTAAATCCCCGGCCACGGTGGGGGAAGACTCCCCGCTGGATGAAGAGCTGTTGTTGAGGGATGTCATGGGCGCCAATGCCGGGATGAAGGCCACACTGGGTCAACAATATGAGGCCCTGGCCCACAAGTTGGATACGGTTGCGGTCGATGTTACCTTGATCAGGGCCGACCTTGCGAAAACTAATGAGAAGGTCAAATCCCTCGATCTAAAGACATCAAGTCTTGTTACTGACGTCTCCGATTTACAGGCAGAGGTTGGTAACTTGCGAGCCGCCCGTGACTATCTCACTCGCCGCCTGGATGACTTTGAGGGCCGTGCACGACGAAACAACGTCCGTCTGGTTGGTGTCCCGGAAACTTCGGAGGCTTCCTCAGTGGACCTGCTGGTGGAGGATTTGGTCCTGAATCATCTTGCACCCAAGGGCCTCAGCAAGTTTTTTGCTGTTGAACGTGCCCACAGGATCCAGGGTGGTCCGCCTAAGCTGGGCGCCGCTCCGCGACCCATCATTGCTCGGATTTTTAATTTTCGGGACAGGGACGCAATCCTGCAAGCGTCGCGCCTATCAGGTCCTACGGCTTATGAGAACACTGCAGTCAGCTTCTACCCGGACTTTACCCAGCAGGTTCAGAAACAGCGACTAGGATTCCAGGGGGTAAAAAAGAGACTGAGGACTAGAGACATGAAGTACGCCATGCTTTTCCCGGCCCGGCTACGTGTGGTGTACAACGAGCGAACTTTTTTCTTTGATCATCCAGGGGCGGCAAGTGACTGGCTGGACTCATTGCCCCCTGGCCCGGATCGTTCTGAACACTCCGGTGGTGCGGAGGGAGGCCCGGTGGAGCAGGAATAAGGGGCTGACTCGGCTCCCGGTCCATCGTCTTGACTTTTGGCTGTGGTTTGGTGCTTTGCCACTATTGCTTGCTATCATGCTGTCTTCTTGGGGTGTGGGCGGGGGGATGGGCGAGTCTCCCTCCTCTGGGGTTCTTTTTGTAGAATAGTTGTATGTTAGGGCGACAGGCACACTGCAAGTTGGGGTGGCTTTTGAGTCTTACGCAGGGGTGCGGGGTGGGGGGTATGATGTATGGGGTTGATTGGGGGGTTGCAGTTTTTGTTTCATTGTTTTCTTCAAGGCATATTGTTGATGATCTCCTGTCGTATAGTGTCGTACAAGGTGTGGGGTGGGGACGGGGTTGACCTTTGGGATGGGGGTTAGGGGACTTGAGGTACTGTGTTGGAACGTGAACGGGTTGGGAGATAGAATTAAACGGGGCGTGGTGTTGCAGCTTTTGAGACGGTTGTCCCCTGATGTGGTCCTGCTTCAGGAGACGCATTTGCTTGGCAATACGTGCCACGCAATGAATAGGCGTGGCTATCGTCTTGTCGCGCACTCGGGTTTCACTTCTGGCTCCAGGGGGGTGGGCATTCTGGTTCGGAACTCCCTCCCCCTTGCTGTTGATGACGTCATCCTTGATGACAGGGGACGCTACGCTGCCATTGTGGGGCGTTGGGAGGGTCGGGTTGTCACTTTGCTCTCTGTCTACGTGCCCCCGGGTCTCCAGACTGCCACTTATGCTGATCTGGGACGAGTGATTTTGGGATTCCCTGAGGGTCTCCTTGTAGTGGGTGGGGACTTTAACTCTGTGGTGTCGGGTATGTGTGATCGCTACCCCCCCCCGAGACATTGCGAAGTCACAGTCCTGGTTGAGGGATTTCCTGGAGGCTTTGGGGCTCACCGACTGCTGGCGCCTTCTTCATCCTGGGCAATTGCAGTATACCTTTCACTCTGGTGCCCATGGCAGTCTTTCGAGATTAGATTATGTACTTATGCCCTCCTCCATACGGGAGGTGAAACATCTTGCTAGGGGTATCTCGGATCATTCCCCGCTGTGGTTGGTCGTGGACGCTCATTTGGGGTCGGAGGGTAGGGTGGCCCCGATCCACTCCTGGTATCTCCGAGACCCCAAGGTTCGGGCGGAACTAATTAAAGCGATTGACCACTACTTTGCCGAAAATGTGGGTTCTGTGTCCTCCTCTGTCACGTTGTGGGAAGCATACAAGACTGTTATTCGGGGCCAGGCTCTCTCCATGGTTGGCAATGTCAAGAGAAGTAGGCGGGAGGAGGTTGTTCGTGTTGAAAATGACATCACCGTTCTTGAGGGGGAGTTGGAAACCGAGGTCACCCCGGAGAGGCTGCACCTTTTGGGTCTGAAACAACTTGAGTATAGAGCGCTGGTGACTGATGCTGCAAGGGAGATGAGCAGGGAGCAACAGGGACGACTGTATGATGTGGGGGATAAGGCGGGGAAATTGCTTGCCTGGCTGGATAAGAGGGAACGTGCGAGTCGGGTTGTCCCTGTGATTGTTGATGTGAACGAAGTGCGTATCACCGACCCTGCTGATATTGTTGCATGTTTCGCTGACCACTTTCGGGAAGTGTATTCCCCCGTTTCTGATAGGCCGGAACAGGACTCCCACTTGCTCCTGCGGGATATCTCGCTGCCACGTTTGTCTGACCCTGACAGGGACCTTCTAGAGGCTCCGCCTACGGTTGATGAGGTTGCTACGGCTATTCGCTCGGTTCGCTCGGGGAAGGCTTCGGGTCCTAATGGGCTCCCGGTGGAGCTTTACCATATTTGCGATCGATATTTTTGGAATCATTGGAGGCAGGCTCCCTCCCTCCCAACCAAAGACTGGCTTCCATAGTGGTGATCCACAAGGATGGCAAGCCGCGTGACCGCTGCGCCTCCTTTAGGCCCATATCATTGATTAATGTCGAACCGAAGATTCTGGCCAAGGTACTTGCCACTCGCTTGGTCATGGTTATAGGCGATCTGGTTCCCCCGGATCAGTCCGGATTCATACCCCATCGTAACACAGCACTTAATCTTCGGCGCCTGCATGGAGTCCTCGCGCGAGCGGCGACTCTGCGTGAAACTGCCATCTTGGCGTCATTGGACGCCACTATGGCGTTCGATACGTTGGAATGGCCTTATTTATGGGCGGTTCTCTCTAAATTTGGCTTCGGCCCCTCCTTTATTGCCTGGGTGCAATTGCTTTACACCGACCCTTTAGCCCAGGTGGTGGTCAACGGTCGTGTCTCGGCCTCCTTTGCTCTTGGTAGGGGAACGCGCCAGGGCTGTCCTTTGTCCCCTCTCTTGTTCGCCCTTGCTTTGGAGCCGTTGGCGGCATGGCTGAGATGGGAACCGTCCTTGAAGGGCATTAGATAGACTCCGGAGTTTGAGGACCGAATATCCTTATATGCAGACGATATACTCCTATATCTTACGTCGCCCCAGAAATCGTTGATCGTCCTCTTTGACGTTTTAACTTCTTTCCGTAAAAACTCTAGTTTGGTCATCAACTGGTCGAAGTCTTGCATCTATGTTTTATGCGGCGGGGCCCCCCTCCTGCCACGGGGATGTCCTATTTCGGTGGTGCGGGAGGGTTTCAAGTACTTGGGGATTTTTATCACCTTGGACCCTGTGCTCCGTTATGAACGCAATTTGTTGCCCCCTCTCCAGCGCCTCTGTGTCGATGTGACAGCGCGGGGCAGGCTCCCTCTCTCTCCTTTGGGACGGGCGGCGTTATTTAAGATGATGTCGCTCCCTCAGTTCCTTTATGCGTTGCAGAATACACTTGATGTGGTGCCCGCCCGGTACTTCCGGGAGATTGAAAGTCTACAGAGGCAATTGGTGTGGGGGGGGGGCCGTTCTCGTATTGCTCTTGCGAAGCTGACGCTCCCGTGGTATGACGGGGGTATCGCGCTCCCGGACATCCGCCGCTACTATTGGGCCTCCCAGCTGGGAGCCATCAATCATTGCACTTACGGTCCTTTACTGAGCCCGGCGTTTGAGATGGATAGATGGCTGTTGCCTGGTGGCAACTACAACAGGGCTCTGTATGCGAAATCTGTTGACGGATCTCTCACGGGCCCCACTAGGACAGCGGTGCAGGTGTGGCATCGCGCTACAGCGGCCCTGGGCTGGGCTGATAGGCCGACCCGTGCTACCCCGCTTTATGCATCGGAAAAACTTAGCTCCCTCTGGAAGTCGAAGGGTTTCGATAAGTGGGATGTGATCGGTATCAGCAGGGTGAATGATGTGTGGATCAAGGGTAGAGTCAAGACGTTTGAGGAGCTGAAAGTTGAGTATGACTTGAATGATAGAGAATCCTTTCAGTACGTGCAAATCCGGCATGCGGTTTTGTCTGTGTTTCCCCCTGTGCTCGGATATTCCGGAGGCGTCCCCGCTTGAAGATCGGGTGCTCGACGGGCATGTCCCTGACAGCACGATCTCACTCATATACAAGAAGTTGATCAATGCCAGATCCGACTTACTGAGTACCCTTCGGGAAGTGTGGACTAGTGACGATCTGGAACTAGACGATGAGGATTGGCAGGCGGCGATTTCCTCCCCGAAGGAGGTGGCTATCCCGGCGCGCCTCCGGTTTGTCCAGCTCAAAATTCTCCATAGGGTCTACGTGACTGGTCCTCGTCTGGTGCGAATGGGATTCTCTGTGGATGGGCTGTGCAGGCGTGGTTGTGGTCTGGTGGGCACGTTCTTCCATATTATTTGGGAATGCCCTGCGGTTATGAGCTATTGGACTCGTGTGCATGAAGTGATGAGTGAGGTCACGGGTGTGCGATCAATGCCAGAGGCGAGGCGGTGTCTGCTGAATGTCTGGGAGCCGAATGATTATGGCCTGGCGCAGCTTCGATGGGTGACCTTGGGTAAATTTGAAATCAATGGAACGATTACCGTGGTGGCATCTGTATTCCCGCCCCCCCCCCCCCCCCCCCCCGGGAATGGATATTGACCTGTCATCCCCCCAACCTGATGTTTCCTCCACGGGTATTTAGCTACCTTGCTTGCTCCTGGACTCTTCCCCCTTCCCCAGTCTCATCACCTACTTCTGGCAATTGATTTGATTATGTATCCCCCCCCCCCCAGCACCGACATGACGTACTTGTACCGTATTGCCTGGTTTTCTGTTTTTTCTTTTCTGTTTATTTGTTGTTTGCATTTAATAAAAGGATTTAAAAAAAAAAAAATAATAATATATATATATATATATATATATATATATATATATATATTCTTTGCTGGGTACGGCGTCCCTATCCGATCTACGGAATACAAGTTCAGCTACAATAATGCCAGCATTAAGAGAATTGGTGAGCTTGCAACATCCTGACCAACCCTGTATCCCAATGAAGTCCATAAGATCCTCCCTTCTTCAAGCCCTAAGGTTGCCTGCCTGCAGACCCCATGAAGGACATGTTCTGTTGGCTTCGAGATGGTCACCAGATTTTTAAACTATTTTAACCATCTCTGTAATCATTACAGACACTATCCTTCTCTTTATGTGACATGGATACTAAATACTAGACATCACCAGGCAGCAGTCACATTTCACCCAGTACTTCCACATGCCAATAATTCCTTTTAGAGGATTACAGAAGGAGCGAAACATACCAGGTCCTGCATCTCCTTCTGGAGCCGGGTCAGTGCTTTCCTTGTTCCAACAGCAAAAACATAGGTGTCCATATCCTCCTCATTCATTGTTACTTTTATTTGCTGGCAGGAGAGAGGAAGAGAAGACAAACAAGTATCAGACATGACACACTAATTTGCCCTAATTTAGAAAAACACAAAATACTCTTCAATTAACATGCAGTATGTGCTTGTACAGCACCATTATCCACGGTACTGTAAACTGAAAAACAGATTTCTATGTAGCTGGATATTTTCATCACTGTTCATGTAGAGCATTTTTTTCATCTTCGAGGAGAGCAAAGGATGGACAATAAGTTTTCTCCCATCTCCAAGTTGGTCGTTTTTGAACAGAATAAATTATATTCCTGAGTCAGGACAGGCCAAAAAAAAAAATATATCACACTGCAATCAACGGAACATCAATTACTTTTACTCTTCAGCCATGCTCACATCTACCAGCTTATGGCTACTTTAATTGTGTTATATTATTGCCACTGTAATAAAAAAGGGGACTGGAAAGTCCAGTGGCCAACCGACTACTTCTAACAAATAAGGAGGTTTCCGACTCTGGGAAGAAATATGGTAGCTCCAAGAACTGGGTCCTACTACTGTTCCAGTGACCAAGATGAGGAATTTAGAAGCAATCTTTAATGCAGCCCTCTTTTTTTCTCTCATTTAAATTGCATAGCTTTTATATGTGTTGTCTTTCATTCCTTTTCTACCATAAAAAGATAAGTTTGGAGTTTTAGGACACCGTGTCTACTTTCATGGGTTACAGTAATTCTATTTTACTGGTGCTCCCCAACTAATTATTGAAGTGCAGTTAATCAGACTGCCACTGACCCACTGCTACACAATCTAGCATGTCTGCACAGGCTTCAGGATAAGAAAATGTATAATCTCCAAGTCATTGTGTCAATTGCACAAAGCAATCTATGGAGCGGGTCTCACTTCCCACAAATCCTGTTGGTCTCTTCCTCTCTCTTAAGGGAGGTCTGTGAGATGCTTGTTTGCGTAGTCTGAGTTCTTTTGCCCGTGTGTGGGTTTGAATGTATGCTTCTCTTGTGTGTAATCTTGAAACTAGAAGAAGGATGGTGGGCATTTATTTGCAACTCCATACAGGTAACTGCACAAGATGGTGGTCTCCCTGTGGGGTGATATTTTTCAAAGTCCATGTGATGGCTTTCCTGTCCTTTTCATAGGCACCCCTCGCCAACACAAGTGTGAGCAAGTGCAAGGTGGCAATGGTGTAGAGAAAACAAGCTTGTCCCTTACATACAGATAGGTTTACTGTGAGCTTGTAGAAACTCCTCCCTACCTCTTTTTCAATGCTGTTGGCTAGAAATTGATATGTCCAGGGAAAACGTGGCTTGGCAGTTCGGGGTGGACTGTTCCCATGAGGCACAGGGTCAAGACTTATTTGCATATAGCTGTGTCTGAACTGGCGTGGTGAAGTGAGCTAAAGAACTATGATGGATTCAAACCAGATCTGTGACTGGGAGGGGGGGGGGGCAGGGGAGTGTCTGAAAAGTTTCAGCGTGTGCCCGAAGTTGGCAGGGTATGCCCAGACGTGGGTCCCTTGCTCACTTTGCCACTGGATTCAAGCTATCCTGGCTGATGAGGGCTGTTAGCCCGAAACCGGTTCCAGGGTGCTTGTTTCTGGGTCCAGGGAAGACCTGGCTTAGCAGTTCGGGCTGGACTGTTTCCATAAGGCACAGGGTCAAGACTGATTTGCATATAGCTGTGTCTGAACGGGGGTGGCGAAGTGAGCTAAAGAACGATGATGGATTCAACCCAGATCTGTGACTTGGGGGTGAGTGTCTGAAAAGTTTCAGCGCTCCGTCCATTATCTCCTTGTGTTTGCTTTACATAGTAACAGACTGGTTTTAAGTACTTTTTTTAAATTGTTTTAATATTGAAAAATTAAACAAAACTAGACCATGATTGGGAGGAGGGAACATTCAGAAATAAGACAAATAATAGAAGCATAATACAGGTTCATTAGTAAAGCAAGACTGATTTGTGCTAGTTTCTGGGCTCAATACCAAAAAGATATTCACTTTTGATCAAGTCTTGCTTCCCAGACATGGCTAACAGTTTTATATGCAGTGGAAAAACTTAGTCCATCACAAGTGAAAAGATAGAGGTTCAGTGAACATCCAACCTTGTGCTATTTCAAGTCCTGATGGCTAAAGAAAATGCAAGATTGTCTTGCTGTCAAATGTAGCTCCCATTAAGTAGGACAACACAACAGATGTGTCTGAGAATTTTCTCCCAATAGATATTCCTGCGACAGCACATACACCTTATAAAAAAAAAGTCACAGACCCCTATTACAGTACTATGACCAAGAAGTGGTAGAGAGCATGTCAGAGTCAAACACTGATAAAAGCAGAGTTTGTGGGCACTGTGCTGAGAGGTGATGGAATCGTGAGTAGCGCTAGAGGATGTTTACACAGGATTCGCTTTAATTGCCCATGAATATTTTGTCAACCAAATTGCCAATATGAGAGGTAGGGCAGAGAGGGTACGCTGGAAGGGAGTTTCTCGTGACACCAGATTTTGCTTATCGTGGGCTGTAAGAAAGTGCCCTCTTTTTGCATGGTTGCCCCCACTTTTTGCCAAACTGGTGATGTACTTTGAGTGAGTGTGCCCTGGGTTCCTGCCAAACAGGTACCCAGGGCCAATGTTCTTTCCCTAAAATTTAATAAGACAAAAGCCAATTGGCACTCTTTGGCCACATGTCAGTCCTTGTGAAAGACTGTCTAAGTCCCTCTATCCCCCTCTCCCCCCCTTCCCCCCTCTCCTCCCCCCCGCCCCTCTCCCCCCTCCCCCTCCCCTCTCCCTATCCTCCCCCCTCCCCCTCTCCTTCCCCCCTCCCCCTCTCCTCCCCTTCTCCCCCCTCTCTCCTCCCCCTCTCCCTCCCTCCCCCCTCTCTCCTCCTCCCCTCCCCCTCTCCTCCCTCCCCTACCGTTCTGTCCCCACCTCGAACCTGCTCCAGCGTAATCCTGGTGTGCCCTGCAGCCAGCAGCACTCAGGAACCCGAAGGACCTGCCCTTCCTTCCAAAACCAAGACTTTGTCTCCCATGAGCACCAGATTTGCTCACCCACAGACTCTGGCTCCGTCCAAATCCGCACCATTCTGCACCAGACGTCCACGGCCCGAGTTCGAGTGTCCCAACACCACGAGGAGGTATCTCCAGGGAACCTGACCATAGATCTTGTGATCTCTGACCGGCCTCGCATCTCCAATCAACGCCTGCAACCTCTTTCTGGAGGTTCCCCTGACCGCGACCGGAACTGGTAAGAAAACCGGATGCCTAAAGACACCCCTGCACCCAATGTCCCACGGCCTTTGGTGGCCCAACAGACGGTGTCCCAGCATCGCCAGGCATCCCAACTTACCTCTCTAATCAGTGGTCACCTCCAGAAGATCCTCGTCCCCGAGCTTGCAGGGTTTGCTGCAACCAGATAATCCCCTTTGAAATCAACAGGGCACTTGATGTCAAAACAGCACCCTGCACCCAGCTGGGTGTACTTTGGGTGCTAACACGGATCCCCTTTGCCCTGACCCTCACACCAGGAGCTTTGCTCCTACAACCTTGTAGCCTGCTCGTGACCAGCCACCTACCGGAGGCTCCCACTGGATAACATTGGGCCTCAGCACTCTGCACCCAGCCACCCTAGTGCAGCTAAGTATGTTTTGGGAGTGCAGCCTCGACCCTGGGGGAACCCTGGAATATCAACTACCACAAACAAGTACTTACCTGCAAACCGGAACTTCCTTTCCTTCCATTTTTTGTTTTATCTCTTTATTAAGATTTTGTTGTTGTATACATGAATACAGAATGATATACCATCATAGAAAAACATCCTACAGAGCCAGTAGGTAAGTAACAAGTCCAGGTCGTACATCAACATCTCAACTTCCTGGTTACATCAGCGAACTTATACATGACTGGTAACGACAAGCGGCATATTCTGTCAATCATAGAATCATCTCCCTCCGTCCATAATCTGTACAATCGCGTTAAGGTGCATTATATCTTTCATTATGCAATACTTGTCTAGTACAAAAGCACATTTCTTATGGCTTCACTCTGCCATAGCACAGCAATCGGTTTATGAAGTCAAATTTTATGAAAAACACCCAACGTGGGACAAGGAAACAGAATTGGGGACTGGAAGGGAAGCAAGTGCCTCACAGGGGTAATGAGGGAAACACAGTTACTAGTTGTCATAAGACAGGAGCCTATCAATTATCACATGGGTGTGCAGCCCGACTGCCAGAAGAAATTACCATTTAGTGTGGGGTACAGGGAACTCTATCTACACATCAATTTAAAGCTTGGGACATACGTCTACTGCTACATAACCCACTAATCATCCGGAGTGGGAACATCCAGCGGGTCCTCCGGCACCCGTAGCCCCTGCAGCGCACATAACAGTGTTCCATGCAGTGGAGATGGAAAATGTTTGCAAACCCAATGGTCCTCCCTTACCAGGGAAATTGCTTTAGCCTTGACCCAGTTCAGCATGGAGAGGAACCAAGCTTTCGAAGGCGGGGGCTCTTCCACCTTCGGGGGATCAACAGTTTGGCCACAATGAAACCCAGATCCAGAAACCGGGTCAATGCTTTATGCTCTTTATTACTTGGAAATACACCAGTGATGCACGTCTCCCATGTTCGTGGAACCTCTCTACCTGTGCACGTGGCTCGCGCCCCCAACACCCCCTTCCAATAAGCATGCAAAGTGAGGCAGGACCAGAGCATGTGTAATAGATCAGCTTCCAGTGTGGACAACTTGCACCTCAGTGGACAACTTGCATTCGGACTATGAAAAAAATGATTGATTTTATTTGGGGAGAGATAAGCCCTATGTACAATGTAAAACTGGATTAACCTGAAACATGCGTTTCTGAGGACCTGCTTGGTACTCTCCAGGACCATGGACCCCTCCTTCTCCGAATAAGTTCTCCCCAGATCTGCCTCCCACTTACCTTGCAACAGTGTTAAGTCTAATAGGGTATGCTCACTGATCGACTCTGCAAACCATTTCAGCAGATGTCTTCCTGCACCCATCACATGCACATACCACATTAGAAGGTTCCTGCGTAATGTATCCCCACATCTCATTGCAGCCGTCCAGGAAGCATGATTTAAAAACTGGCCTGGGGAAATACCACCTTCGTTCGTGATTGCGAGGAACGACCGCAACGTGCTCTCATCGTATAGGTCCCCTATGGTAATTATACCAACTCCCACCCAGTCTGTAAGGTCCGTACTCTGTACGCGACCCTGCACGGTCGGCATACCTAATATGGGCTGGTTAGACGAAGCGCCATGCAGAAGCATTTCTGCACCGGCAAGACTAATAGGGGTGAGAGATTCATTCAATCCGTTACAGGGATGGAATATGGAAAGAATTTTGTCCAGGGAATACAGGGGGTCACACTCCGCCGAGTCTGACAAGTGTAGTTCCTCCACCCATTTCGCCGCCCACATGATTTGAGATGCTAAGAAGTAATGTTCTAGGTTGGGGCGAGCTAGTCTCCCCCCTTGAATGAGGCAGGTATAATTTCGCAAGTGCCACCCTGCACCGCAAATTGTTCCAGATGAAATCCCGAACAATCTTCTCCAGTGATTGGAAGAAGGACACAGGTAGATAGAGCAGCAAGTTAGCAAAATAATAAAGGAGAAGCGGTAACATGATAATTTTGATTAATTCCACCCTACCTATGACCGAGAGGATGAGCGACTTCCAAAACTCGATCTGAGACTTGAGCGCTGTGAACATACTCGTGATGTTACCGTCCATAAGATCTTCATCTTTGATGTAAATGTGGATCTCCAAATATCTGAACGCAACCGGCTGCCATAGCACTACCATGCCATTTACCTCCCAACCCGGATCCTCCGTACCAGGATTAAAGGGGTATAGGCAAGATTTGCCCCAGTGCACCCCCAGCCCAGACAGAGATGCAAAAGACCTCAATGTAGCAGGAATGACTTGCGGGATCGCCAAAATATTTTTAACATATAACAAAATGTCATCCGCATAAAGAGAAATCGCATGTGTGCCTTCCCCAAGACGTATCCCCAATTCCGGTGACTAGGTTCTTAGCGCCATCGCTAACGGTTCAATCACCAGGGTGAAGATCAAGGGCGGAGATCAAGGGAGAGAGGGGACACCCCTGGCGAGTCCCCTGTTCTATCAATATAGGATCAGAGAAGAGAGGCCCTAGCAGCATTCAAACCTAGGGGCCCCTTACAGTAATCCAATAAGGCTTAAGATATAAGTCAGGATTGTTGGAGCACAGCAAACAAAGGGCCATTCAACTGTGTCAAAAGCCTTCTCCAAGTCCAGCACAATACAGCTGGCCATCGGCCAGTCCCTAGTAGCACAGCGCATCACCCTGAACAGCCGCCGTACATTAAGCAACGTGCTACGGGCCAGTACAAACTCGTTTTGCCCTCGATGAACCATTTGAGGGATCAGTGGCGCCAGGATACTCGCTAAAATCTTATAGTCCCCGTTCAGGAGCGCAAAGGGATGGAAAGCCCCCACGGAAGTGGGGTCCCCACCTGGTTTGGGGAGGATGATCAATGTAGCCTGCGTCATTGAGGCCGGGAGGGAAAGGGTCTTAAGTGCCTCAATGTATACCTTGAGTAGCTGTTGGCTTAAGGGGTTAGCGTATGACTTATAAAATTTGTGGGGGAACCAGTCAGGGCCAGGAGCCTTCCCAGATGGCAAAGACCTCATTATACCCTGAACCTCATCCAGCGTGAGCAGGGCATCTAGCTCCATCCGCTGCTCCCACAACAGAACCGGAAACTGAAGCCCCTCTAAGAACTGCTGTACTGCCCCCTCCAAGGCCCGCGTGAAATGTGCGGACAGCTCACCATGGATTGCTAGCTGCGTATACCGCAGTTCTCCATCCGAAGACCGGAGAGACGTAATTGGCCCACCCAACTGTTCCTGTATAATCAGCCAAGCAAGAAGAGACCCCGAACGTTCGGCTTTAGCGTGCACTGACGTGGAGTGCGCTGCAAAGTTAAGGTAGCAAGGTCAGTCAAGTAGCTCATGTTTCTAGCTCCGCAACCAGGTCAGCCAATCTCCCAGCATCTACTTCCGCCCTAGATTCCAATGACAACAGATGTCGCTCTACATCAAGCAGGTTCAATGCCACCTGTTGTCGCAGCCTGCAACGCAGCCCCAAACACTTCCCTCTCAGAGTGACTTTCATAGCCGCCCACTCCATCATCGCTGAGGAAGCAGTCCCCGCATTGAGTGCAAAGTATTTCCCTATAGCCTCACCAATCGTCTCTCGAAACATCAAATCATCAAGCATGGCCTGGTTGCAGCCTCCATGTAGGGACTCTCAGGATCCCGCCCTCCCAAGCCAACACAACGCAGTGAGGATTGTGATCGGAGTGTGTGCGCCCAATACTCCGATTTCGAGACATAGGGAAGGAGGCAGGGGGACCCAAAGAACCTATCAAGCAGAACATGTTGGTTATGAGGTGCTGAGAAAAAATGAATACACCTTCTCCCACGGGTGAGATCTCCAAACATCCACCAGACCCAGCGTTGTGCATAGCCCTTAAACACTGCAGAGTTGTTCGTTCCAGCCGTGCCCTTAAGCGGTGGAAAGGATATGTCAGTCCCCATCATCCAAAACACTGTTAATGTCCCAACCCAACAACCACGAGATCTCACACCACTTTCCCAAAGCAAGGGAAAACTGGCCGAAAAAGTGGCCCAAGTCCACATTCGGTGCATATACGCTTCCCACCAGTACATGACGTCCGTCCAATTTACCATTTACCAGCACATACCTGCCCTCCCTGTCCGGAAGGACCTCATCAAAGGCAAAAGATGTGCCTGGGCGTATGCAGATCAGGGCTCCTCTAGCAAACAGGGAGTGGTCCGTGGCATATATTTGACCCCTCTATGTGCGTTCTAATCTCCAGCACCTTAAGGTGCGTCTCTTGCAACAATGCTATGTGCATGTTATGGTGTTTTAAATAGGAGTACATTGCATACCTACGGGATGGCGTGCGGAGACCCCGGACATTCCAGGTAAGTATCACGTGACCCATGGCAGATCAAAATATAGTATACAACAATGAACAGCGGTCTCACCTTTCCGGAAACCGATACTTAGAAGTCGGGCTTGCATATCAAAATTTCCACTGTCCCCCCCACAGGCTCCCACAGCAAAAAGGGAAAAGGAAAAACCAATTAGGGAGGTAAGAAACTGTATAAGGGCAACCCTCAGAACACTGGGGCATCGTCCAAATACAACAAGCAACGTAGCCGCATGTCCTACTGGCCCCGAAGAAATGGGGCAAACAGGTGGGCTGTGCAACCATGCAGGGTATACTCTTCCAGTCCCCACCTGAGATGGTTAATAATGCATTGCCATAATACAGATCTGACAATCAAGGACCGCAACCCCCCAGGGCCTCAGAGACACCCTCAATACACCAGCCCTCTCTCAACCTAAATAAATAGTTACAACAGTGGTTCTGTCGGGTATGAACACGATTGCTTTAAATTCTGTATATATCTTCAACTGTAATCATGACATAACCTCATTACTTATTATGCCACCTCGGTTAAATCATTAAAGTGCAAATCCAAACAAAAGAAAGGGTCAGTAAGGTTTTTTAATTATTGAATTACTTTTTCATTCATGATTTTGTTTGGATTTCCATAGCCGAGCGGACGGTGTTTGTTTTGAATCCCGGATGGGAAAATGAGAATTCCTTAGTTACGATTGCTGAAATCGCTTACGGATACCCGGGTAGAGGGACCATGGCAACTATTCGTGCCTGCGTGTATCAAGAAGGAGAGAGAGGACCAGAAAGCTAGTCCATATCCCCCGGTTTATATGTTGTAAATCAAAAATAGACTAGCTTAATTATTCAAGAAAAACAAAAAATTGATTTAATTTATCAAGGACTCAAGTATGTTTCGTCACCGGTTAGTGGCACCTGGTAGGTGTGCTCATAAAGCCCTCACCCACCAACCTAGTTGGTGGCATGCTTCATCATCGGGCCCACCCAGTGACACCTAGCGTGTCCCGGGTGTGCTTCGACGCCTGATTACAGCGGAGCAGGTATGTCGCTGTGTGTGCGGTGAAGACTGTTATGAATAGTGGGTTTAAAACGGCTTGGCGGGGATCCCAGTGCCCGAGGGCAAATTACACTTTAATAGCTGGGTCACCGTCAGCGGTTAAAAATAAGGCTGTTGGATGTTAGAGGCGAGTTACGACCTCCCACATCCTGGGATGTGTCAACATGTTTCAGCCAGTGCCTTATGACTAAGCTGGCTTTCTTCAGGACGGGTAAAAGGGTGTGTGCAGTTAAAACTAGTGGGTGTATATTCAGACTATGTGTATACACGCCCTAAAGTGTTTTTCTATGTGTGAGTGGGGGATTCCCATCTCAGAAAACACGCTAGTTTTTCAAAAGTGCTACTTCATGGTTTGAGAAGTGGCATGGGTTGACCAAAATTCTTGATCAGAGCCTGCCGTAGACCTGTACTGCCTCCTTCGCACCGGTGCAGCGAAGGAGGCAGTACAGGTCTACGGCAGGCTCTGATCAAGAATTTTGGTCAACCCATGCCACTTCTCAAACCATGAAGTAGCACTTTTGAAAAACTAGCGTGTTTTCTGAGATGGGAATCCCCCACTCACACATAGAAAAACACTTTAGGGCGTGTATACACATAGTCTGAATATACACCCACTAGTTTTAACTGCACACACCCGTTTACCCGTCCTGAAGAAAGCCAGCTTAGTCATAAGGCACTGGCTGAAACATGTTGACACATCCCAGGATGTGGGAGGTCGTAACTCGCCTCTAACATCCAACAGCCTTATTTTTAACCGCTGACGGTGACCCAGCTATTTAAGTGTAATTTGCCCTCGGGCACTGGGATCCCCGCCAAGCCGTTTTAAACCCACTATTCATAACAGTCTTCACCGCACACACAGCGACATACCTGCTCCGCTGTAATCAGGCGTCGAAGCACACCCGGGACACGCTAGGTGTCACTGGGTGGGCCCGATGATGAAGCATGCCACCAACTAGGTTGGTGGGTGAGGGCTTTATGAGCACACCTACCAGGTGCCACTAACCGGTGACGAAACATACTTGAGTCCTTGATAAATTAAATCAATTTTTTGTTTTTCTTGAATAATTAAGCTAGTCTATTTTTGATTTACAACTATTCGTGCCTTACATTAACGGAGGCGCCATTAAAAACTCTACCTAATGATCGTTGGAAGCAATTTATAAACGATCCCCTAAAATGAAAGAAAGCCGCCATTGGATATGATTAAATCTGGATAAACACAAAAGGTCTACTCAGCCCAAAATAGATTCATCAACATAGAAGAGGAGACCCTGACCAAGTAGAATATCGAGATGTCTGACGTATGAAGATATCTGGCGCAATAATCCTTTCCCTGCCCCCGTCCTGAAGAAGACCCGCTTGAGACCCACAAATAAGGAGTCTATAGGGTCAAAACGTCGACAGAATCTTATAAGGACCAGTTAACCGCGTCCAACACACCACAGCTAAATTAACATAGCGTGTTGGATTGGAGTACCATTAAATCAGGAACCGGCTTTTCTAACTTCTCTTCCCCTCTAATACCTCTTCATTCACATGTATATAGTTCACCAATTGTTATGTCACTGTGTCACAATTTCTTCACGTTATTTCACTTTGTTCACTGATTTGAATTGTTGCGCCGTATTTTGTAATTAATTTTTATGCATATATCAAGGTGTCAGTTGAAAAGAACAAATAAAATCATGAATGAAAAAGTAATTCAATAATTAACAAACCTTACTGACCCTTTCTTTTGTTTGGATTTGCACTTTAATGATTTAACAGAGGTGGCATAATAAGTAATGAGGTTATGTCATGATTACAGTTGAAGATATATACAGAATTTAAAGCAATCGTGTTCATACCCGACAGAACCACTGTTGTAACTATTAATGTATTGCCCAGGTTCTTAGGGATACTGGGTTGCCCCATAAGAAGTTTTCTCTCTCAACCTAATACATGATAGAACACAAACATTAGAAACACTAGCAACCCCATAGCAATTCACCCATCAGCCTCTGCTAATGTATTTTCATACAATACCATCCGCCGTCTGAGGTGTAACGTCTGGCATTCTCAGGGACACCTTATCAGAGGAGTTCGCCACGGAGGAGCCCCCCATCCCTGATGATTGGAAGGAAATGTCCACTTTATCCTCCGGTGACGCTGCCTCTGTCATCTGCACCGCAATGTGAACCACCTCCTGTCGCTCTTTATGGATCTGATCTGGGCCAGGCACCGCCGCTGACCCCAGGAACTGCCTTCTTTGGTTAATGGCAAACAAGAGCGAAGGCGGAGCGGCTGAAACATTTCCCGAAACTGAAGGCAAAATTAGAATAAGCCGCGTTTTGAAGACTGTACAATCCCATGACAGCAAGACTGCTCCGCCAGGGGTAACAAAGTAGCAAACAAGGGCTACTTAGGAAATTGACGGTACCCTGTCAACAAGAAGAACCGAGGGATAGGCAACCATAGCCGCCGGTTCATTCTGGGAGCTAATAGAGAAGAATAAGTCTTGAGGGATATGTCACCACTCAAGGAGCGATAACGCCCATTATATGATTACAGAGACACGGGACAAAAGCAGCAAGGGATCAATTTTTTTTTTTTCACAAGTGAGAAAGGGATCCATTTTTAACAGTTTAGATCAGCAGAATTCTGAAACAGCGGTAGAAGGAAAAACGTATCGCCTTGCACAACATAGGAGAAATATCGGAACTCACAAATAACCAGGACTAAAGAGAAAATTATTGTCAGGAACATCAGAAAAGGAGACACAATCATTTTGGTCTTGATAAAGAAGGGAACATAAACAAGATACCATCGAAACGCGTCGACGCTGGGTTGCACACAATTTAAGGACCAACCTTGTCTTGTTATATGTTGATGAAATTGAAACATGGACTGGAAAGGTTTTTTATAATTGTCCCTAAATGTGTCTCTTTTTTCTTTTTCTTTTTATGCTGGTCATAATTAGAATTTTATAAATTGTCACTGCAGACTGTTGTGTCTTTGGAAAATTGGAAAAAAAAATCTTTTTACATGAAATGTATATTATGTGTAATGTTTTTTAATTATATTTCTTTGTATATTGGAAATGTTCATATCTATCTTTCATTTTTTAATCTTTGAATAAATACTATGATACAGTAATTTGGATTTGGGTGATAGAACTTATGTGTTTGTTCTGACCACGGTAGCGACGATAACACTTTAGCCAAGGGAATTATAACTTTTCTTCTAGGCCGCCGTCGCCTGTATCCTCTTCTGTCTGCTTCCTCACGCCAAATTGCAACAGTTCCCGTGGGTCTTGGGCAGGAATACAAATCCGTCGTCTCTAGCCAGTCTCAAACATCCTGAGGAATGTCGAAGAACCTGGCCTTCCCATCAGAGACTACCCGGAGCCTGGCTGGGAACATCTACTAATATGAGAGACTGAGCAGCCTGAGCGGATGTTTGACCAGCAGAAAAGACCCCCGCTGGCGCTGGACTTTCATAGTATAGTCTGGAAAAAACAACACCATGGCTTTTTCATATTGGATGTCGTCCAGTTTCCTCGTCCAGTGTAGGAGTCTAAAGATGAGCGAACGCGCCCTAACACCGGAGGCCGGCTTCATGCCTGGAACATGGTGCACCCGTTCTATGGTAAAGAATGGGGAGAATCCAATATGCGGTGAGATGGTTTTAAGCCGGGTTTCCAGGAAAGTGCCTGCGTCCTGGCCCTCTGCACCTTCTGGCTGCCCAATTAACCAGATGTTTTTCAGCCGCGAGTGGCCCTCTGCATCCTCAATGCGATTAACATAGCGTGTTGGATTGGAGTACCATTAAATCAGGAACCGGCTTTTCTAACTTCTCTTCCCCTCTAATACCTCTTCATTCACATGTATATAGTTCACCAATTGTTATGTCACTGTGTCACAATTTCTTCACGTTATTTCACTTTGTTCACTGATTTGAATTGTTGCGCCGTATTTTGTAATTAATTTTTATGCATATATCAAGGTGTCAGTTGAAAAGAACAAACAAAATCATGAATGAAAAAGTAATTCAATAATTAACAAACCTTACTGACCCTTTCTTTTGTTTGGATTTGCACTTTAATGATTTAACAGAGGTGGCATAATAAGTAATGAGGTTATGTCATGATTACAGTTGAAGATATATACAGAATTTAAAGCAATCGTGTTCATACCCGACAGAACCACTGTTGTAACTATTAATGTATTGCCCAGGTTCTTAGGGATACTGGGTTGCCCCATAAGAAGTTTTCTCTCTCAACCTAATACATGATAGAACACAAACATTAGAAACACTAGCAACCCCATAGCAATTCACCCATCAGCCTCTGCTAATGTATTTTCATACAATACCATCCGCCGTCTGAGGTGTAACGTCTGGCATTCTCAGGGACACCTTATCGGAGGAGTTCGCCACGGAGGAGCCCCCCATCCCTGATGATTGGAAGGAAATGTCCACTTTATCCTCCGGTGACGCTGCCTCTGTCATCTGCACCGCAATGTGAACCACCTCCTGTCGCTCTTTATGGATCTGATCTGGGCCAGGCACCGCCGCTGACCCCAGGAACTGCCTTCTTTGGTTAATGGCAAACTAACAAGAGCGAAGGCGGAGCGGCTGAAACATTTCCCGAAACTGAAGGCAAAATTAGAATAAGCCGCGTTTTGAAGACTGTACAATCCCATGACAGCAAGACTGCTCCGCCAGGGGTAACAAAGTAGCAAACAAGGGCTACTTAGGAAATTGACGGTACCCTGTCAACAAGAAGAACCGAGGGATAGGCAACCATAGCCGCCGGTTCATTCTGGGAGCTAATAGAGAAGAATAAGTCTTGAGGGATATGTCACCACTCAAGGAGCGATAACGCCCATTATATGATTACAGAGACACGGGACAAAAGCAGCAAGGGATCCATTTTTTTTTTTTCACAAGTGAGAAAGGGATCAATTTTTAACAGTTTAGATCAGCAGAATTCTGAAACAGCGGTAGAAGGAAAAACGTATCGCCTTGCACAACATAGGAGAAATATCGGAACTCACAAATAACCAGGACTAAAGAGAAAATTATTGTCAGGAACATCAGAAAAGGAGACACAATCATTTTGGTCTTGATAAAGAAGGGAACATAAACAAGATACCATCGAAACGCGTCGACGCTGGGTTGCACACAATTTAAGGACCAACCTTGTCTTGTTATATGTTGATGAAATTGAAACATGGACTGGAAAGGTTTTTTATAATTGTCCCTAAATGTGTCTCTTTTTTCTTTTTCTTTTTATGCTGGTCATAATTAGAATTTTATAAATTGTCACTGCAGATATCGGATCTGCACTTCATGAGCCTTCTGCTGTTTATCCCGGAACTCCATGGCTGGCTTCAATTCAGTAACATCCTGTTCTACGGTAGTGACCCGGTCCTTCAAATTCTTATGGTCCGCATGCAGTAGGTTGAGGTCCATTGCCACCTTGTCTAATTTGGCCTCCATGGATGCACTACAGCGCTCAATAGCTTGCAGTATAGCGTCCAAGTGATCAGACACTCCCCCACAGGTTGCGGTGGGTTAGCATCGCCGGTACCCACCGCTTGCAAGGAAGCCCTTGACCCAGTCCCTCTGGTGCATCCCATTTTCCTATGTATGAACAGATACTACCGTTGCGCCTCCAAATTGTTCCACTGGATCTCCCCACAGTGCCTCTAGACCCAACACCAGGCCGCACCTCCACCGACTACTGTGGTAGGCCTCACGCCACTGTCACAGCACTCGTCTCTCCAAGTAAGACCGGGGGTCCCCTCCACGCACTACACAGTCACGGGGCACCAGGCCCCACGCTACCCTTTCGTTCCGCAGTGTGTCACCACTGTCCTCCTGGGTTGAATGCTCTTGTCGAAGTACACCCATCCGTGTAACACAGGCGCTCTTATCTGCAGCACCCCTTCTAGTAGCGCCACCTCTTCTGGATGTGGCCCTATCGGCATGGTCAGCCGGGCTGACCTACACCCGCACTTCCCATTGCACACCAGTAGTCTATTTGTATGTCACATATTCAGTCCTGGTCGCACCAGGGGCCTTTTGCTGTCTTAAGGCTTGCTTCAGGCTGCACCTCACCAACTCAATTGGGGCCTCCCCACAGGGAATTCACTCGATCATCACTGGCTCCGGCTGCTTAAGAGCACCTCCGCACCCCTGACCTTGTCACTCAAGGGGGCTACACACATCCCCTCTCGGCTGCAACCTGAGTGCACACCTCCGTTCAGCTCCTTACAGGCCGAACGTCCGGCTGCCTTCCGCTTCCCAGGGACTGGCTCCTTCGCACACTGCCTCTTTCCGTTCTTCAATGGGGGCACGGTGCGCACAAATCTTTGTGCCCGGAAGGTGGGGCCCAGGCGCTCTGTCTGCCCATTGCAGCCGCAACCCCACCGCAGTTTACCGGCGCTCCACTGAGTAACGCGGGGGCCCCCGGTACCTCCGATCAAACCGCCTGATGCTCCGTATGCCTTGGAGACCGGCTCTACCCCATGCCGCCACACACCGCTCTTCTGTGGGGGCACTACGTAAGCAGCTTTCTGTGTACTGAAGGCAAGGCCCATGCATAGGCGCCCTGCGTGAGCAATCATGGCTGCTGCTTCCTCAGCCACACGCCAGCGTGGACCACGGACAGCTCTCTCTCCGAATTCCCCGCCGGTCTCTACTGGCTCCCAGGGGTGGGGGGGGGGGGGGGGGCACTAGGGCACTGTCCACCGCCCTGCGGGACAATATGTCTGCAGTATAGGAGAAGTATGACAGATTAAAGGGGCATATGACGGAGCGCTATTAGAACGAGTCTGCCATGCTGCCCCTGCAGGCCACGCCCCCCTCATTTCCTTCCATAGGACTGGATTGACTGCTTTTCCTTAAAAAAATCTTTTAAGTGTGGAGTTGGTTTGTATGAAATAGTGAAAAACTGCAAATGTACTAAAAGTGAATTACTTACCTTTTGGGCTAAGACATGTCTCAGTGAGATATCTAGGCATATCACACTAATTAGCAAAAGCAATCTAAAAAGTAATGTGCACAGTAATCTGTAGAGTAGCAAAAAAGTAATTTCGAACTGTTGACTTACCTGTAATTCAACTAACTGCATTTGAACCTGCATTCACTGTAAATCACTGCATAAGATTTTGCAAAGTATTATTTCACTTACCTGCATCAGGCTTGGCTTGGTTCTAGAAGTAAAATATCGAAATATTTTTGATACAAACAAATTGGTCTGAGTTCAGTCTTTGAGTGTATGACATCATTTCTTGCCAGAGTGTGTACAACAAATGCTTAACACTACCCTATGATAAAGCCTTACTGCTTGCCCACACTACCACAAATTATACTTTTACCTCTGCCTACCTTTGGGGTTCCACTGGACTATGTGCACCCTATACCTCATTTTGGTATAGTTTATACAGAGGCAGCTTCCTACTTGGACCAGGCAATGTCTCGAGTCTATGTAAAGAAACAGTTTTTTTTGTTAATCCACAACCTTTGTGTAAGGAAATGGGGTGTATTTTATGGTGTGGTTGTACGACCTCACAGTGTTATACACTTACCAACCCCTTTATGATTCTTAGGTTTCATTTGTCAATCCTTCAAATCAACAGTGGGTAGCTGTGGCTCGGAGCAGCAACTCTTACACAGAGGAAAAAGTGTAAAGCATTTAAAACAATTGAAGAAGAAATTCCCATACCAATTTATAAAAATAGACTGTATTTGCATGTTTTTTTAGATATCACAAGAAAAAAGATCCACCGGAGGGTTTCAGAGATATAAAATGTAAAAGGTATAGTAAATCACAGCATTTTACTTCACTCAACTGTGAACAAGCTTTGGCTGATTTTTTTTAGATATCACAAGAAAAAAGATCCACAGGAGGGTTTCGGAGATATAAAATGTAAGAGGTATAGTAAATCACAGCATTTACTTCACTCAACTGTGAACAAGCTTTGGCAAATTCAATGATTTGGACATTTAGAAACTTTTTTGAGCAAAAAATTAGGTAGGTTCCCCTTGCTACTAAGCACCTTCAATGAAGCCCTGAAGCTGGAGGGGCTCCCCCATGATCTACGGGCTGGCGAAATAATCGTTATATTGAAACTAGCCCTCCAGAGTTCCAAATATAAATATAAAAAAAAAAATAGAATATCCACAGGCTACACTGTCCAGTATGTGGAGAAGGCTAAGCCGTTCTAAGGAGCACAAAAACCAACCACACTGGGATGTTGAAGAAAGCCCTCACTCACCACCTAGTGATGACATGCTTCATCATCGGGCCCCACCAAAGAGACCGAGTGTCTCTTTGGTGTGCTGCAATGCCAGGATTACTGCGGAGCGGGATGGTGAGTTTAGGGCGTGTTGAGTGCAATGTAAACTAGTGAATGGTGGGGGTATTAAAATAGTCAGTAGTGTATCTGAAGTAATAATTTTATTAAATGATCACTAAAGACAAAAGATATTAAAATATGTGAGGAAACAGTCCACTTTAATTGAGTGGTGGGTTCCTAGAGGGTAGTCGACATGTTTCTTGCCATCGAAACAGTGTTAATTTACCCGGCAATTCATCAGGACTGTGTGTGGTAAACCCTGGCGGTATGGGCACACTAAGGCCCACCCTTACCTAGGGACGTGAGTGTGAAAATTAAATAAAGGTGAAAAAAGTGCAAAAAAATTAGGAATGATTGAACTATTCCTAATTACTCCTGGTTTAGGAGGCTTCTACTTATCGTTTCTGCACCTGGAAGATAAAAGGACAGACACATACGAGTAGAACAGAACAAACACTTAGAATTTCTCCTGGTTGTTACTGGTTGTTATTGTAAATATCGTGCTCCGAAGGTGAAAATCATTCTAGCTGTGGTTGAATAGCGCTATGGTTAACACCACCTATTAGCCCCGGGTTCAGATGAGCTAGGAGAGGTGCGGTGTACTATTCGTGGTACAGACTAGTAGTGACTAAGGAATAAAAAGGTGAAAATCTTCACAGAAGATCGTCAACTCAGCGATCAATATAAATGTTATAAAAAGATCGCAATCAAGTTAAAAATGTCTCACTTTATAGGTGTTGGGAATGAACACCATGGGTCTCAGGAGGGGGGTGGAAGCGTATTCGGCACACCCTGTAGAATGGCAAATCATAGGAAAAAGGAGAAAGGCATAAAAACAATGTAATGCCCCTTAGTACAACGGAGCGCGATCTGTACTTAGCTCAGTACTGGTAGATGGTTTCCACTTACGCCCTTGACGCTCAGCACCCGCAGTCTACCTAAGTCGCCCTCGAACCGGACCCCGACGATGATGAAGCGGGCTCGGTTCACTGTTTAAAATCAAAGTAGTGAGGCGGTGATTGCTTCCGGGTGGGCGTGGTTTCGTGACCGGGCACGTCGTCAGACTAGCGCTACCAATCGGAGCGCTCTAGAGGCAATGACGATCGGTCACAAGGGGTGTTGGTTGCTTAGTGACCTGGATAAATAATCTGCGCACTGAACGCGGAAGTGTTGGTTAGGACTAGAGCGGCAAACGCGCGTTACAAATTGGAGCATTAGGGGGCAATGACGATTGGTCACAAGAGAGGTTAGTTGCTTAGTGACTAAGGTATACAGTATTAACACGGCAGTGTTTAGGAAGCAAAAGCAGCAGATGTGGGATCTCAATTGATAGTGCTTTTTATGGATATCTATTAACAGATGGTAAATAGAAGACTCCAATTGAAGGAAGGGGAGGTTGCCATACGGTTATGGTAGTCAGGGGTAAATAGCCATGGGTAAAAAACCCGGATACCGCCAGTCTTCTGTAAGGGGCTTACATTGTAAAGAGCCTGTAGTTAAAATAATCATACTGATTCATAGAGTAGGAACCACATACAGCACAATGTCTAACCACATGAAAAAATCAATCAATAAAAATTGGCGCATTGTGTCCAGTATAAAAACAGATTGGGAGAAACCTTTGTTCTCTTTTAAGAAAGGACGCAGCCTGAGGGACACGCTCGTGCATACCCGACCCAGAATTGAGGCATCTACCATGGAAAGATCGATCACAGAAATTTGGGGTTTTCCGAAAATTATTGGACATTTTCCTTGTGCCAACTGTAGTGTGCGTCACCTCACGACACACACCAAAACCCTTGAGCTTGAGCCAGGGAAAGTATGGACACAGAAAGGTCATACAAATTGTAATACCCAAAATGTCATTTACCTGATCACCTGTTCCTGCGACCTACGTTATGTAGGAATGACGACCCGCAAAGTTAAGCAGAGGATAGGTGAACACCGCTCCAATATCAGGTGTAAGAAACTGACCACCAAAATGAGCCGTCATTACTTGGAACAAAACCACACTCCCAATGACATGCGATGGATTGTCATCGAGCATGTGATTGGTGGCATGAACATTTCTAACCTTCTTTTTGAAAAAGAACAAAGGTGGGTATACAGGCTGGAATACTGTGATGAAGTGAACCGGAATGGAGTCAAACGATTTCCTACTCTATGAATCAGTATGATTATTTTAACTACAGGCTCTTTACAATGTAAGCCCCTTACAGAAGACTGGCGGTATCCGGGTTTTTTACCCATGGCTATTTACCCCTGACTACCATAACCGTATGGCAACCTCCCCTTCCTTTTTTTCGAGTCTTCTATTTACCATCTGTTAATAGATATCCATAAAAAGCACTATCAATTGAGATCCCACATCTGCTGCTTTTGCTACCTAAACACTGCCGTGTTAATACTGTATACCTTAGTCACTAAGCAACTAACATCTCTTGTGACCAATCGTCATTGCCCCCTAATGCTCCAATTTGTAACGCGCGTTTGCCGCTCTAGTCCTAACCAACACTTCCGCGTTCAGTGCGCAAATTGTTTATCCAGGTCACTAAGCAACCAACACCCCTTGTGACCGATCGTCATTGCCTCTAGAGCGCTCCGATTGGTAGCGCTAGTCTGACGACGTGCCTGGTCACGAAACCACGCCCACCCGGAAGCAATCACCGCCTCGCTACTTTGCTTTTAAACAGTGAACCGAGCCCGCTTCATCATCGTCGGGGTCCGGTTCGAGGGCGACGTAGGTAGACTGCGGGTGCTGAGCGTCAAGGGCGTAAGTGGAAACCATCTACCAGTACTGAGCTAAGTACGGATCGCGCTCCGTTGTACTAAGGGGCATACATTGTTTTTATGCCTTTCTCCTTTTTCCTATGATTTGCCATTCTACAGGGTGTGACGAATACGCTTCCACCCCCCTCCTGAGACCCATGGTGTTCATTCCCAACACCTATAAAGTGAGACATTTTTAACTTGATTGCGATCTTTTTATAACATTTATATTGATCGCTGAGTTGACGATCTTCTGTGAAGATTTTCACCTTTTTATTCCTTAGTCACTACTAGTCTGTACCACGAATAGTACACCGCACCTCTCCTAGCTCATCTGAACCCGGGGCTAATAGGTGGTGTTATCCATAGCGCTATTCAACCACAGCTAGAATGATTTTCACCTTCGGAGCACGATATTTACAATAACAACCAGTAACAACCAGGAGAAATTCTAAGTGTTTGTTCTGTTCTACTCGTATGTCTCTGTCCTTTTATCTTCCAGGTGCAGAAACGATAAGTAGAAGCCTCCTAAACCAGGAGTAATTAGGAATAGTTCAATCATTCCTAATTTTTTTGCACTTTTTTCACCTTTATTTAATTTTCACACTCGCGTCCCTAGGTAAGGGTGGGCCTTAGTGTGCCCATACCGCCAGGGTTTACCACACACAGTCCTGATGAATTGCCGGGTAAATTAACACCGTTTCGATGGCAAGAAACATGTCGACTACCCTCTAGGAACCCACCACTCAATTAAAGTGGACTGTTTCCTCACATATTTTAATATCTTTTGTCTTTAGTGATCATTTAATAAAATTATTACTTCAGATACACTACTGACTATTTTAATACCCCCACCATTCACTAGTTTACATTGCACTCAACACGCCCTAAACTCACCATCCCGCTCCGCAGTAATCCTGGCGTTGCAGCACACCAAAGAGACACTCGGTCTCTTTGGTGGGGCCCGATGATGAAGCATGTCATCACTAGGTGGTGAGTGAGGGCTTTCTTCAACATCCCAGTGTGGTTGGTTTTTGTGCTCCTTAGAACGGATTAGCCTTCTCCATAGACACTCTTCTTTTGATTATTGATTACTGACCGGGGAACAAGAGTGTCAGTGTACTCTCCCTACCTCTCTCCTTGTTATTTACACTGTCCAGTACTTCAACTAGAAATTCCACCACAAATCCACAAACATCAAAGCCTGTCCAGATTTCCCTTGCAGATTTCTGCAATTGGAACATTACAGAGCAAAGCAGTCGTGGCAGCTTTGCCCCTGTGGAATGAGCCTTAGCCTTACCCCCTAAGGTCTTATTAGCTTTTTGGTAACACAATTGTATACAGGACACAATCCACCTAGAGATGGACTGTTTAGAGGTACCAAGACCCGTCCTGACTGATCCATAATTGATAAACAATTGGTCAGACCTACGAATATCCTTGGTCTTATCCAGATAAAATTTCAACACCCTCCTAACATCCAGGGAATGCAGGGACCTTTCCGCCGGAGAGGAAGAATTCTGAAAAAACTTAGGCAAAGTTATGGTCTGGTTAACATGAAAGTCAGATATAACTTTAGGAAGAAAGGAGTACGCATAACAACTTTAGCAGCATGGAATACAGTATAAGGTTCTTGGCAAAACAACGCCTGAATTTCACTCACCCTGCGGGCCGATGTAATGGCCACGAGGAACGCCGCCTTCCAGGACAGACGCTGCAACGAAGCCTTATGAATAGGTTCAAAAGGCTCCTTCATCAATCTCGACAGCACCACATTCAATTCCCATGAAGGCGAAGGAAGCCGGACAGGAGGGAACACTTTCTTCAAGCCTTCCAAAAAATCTTTGATCACAGGGATCTGAAAAAAGGAAGTCTGTGAAGGGCCTTTCCTGTAGGCAGTCAATGCAGCCAGATGCACCTTAATGGAATGAACATTAAGGCCAGACTGCGCTAGATGAAGAAGATAAGGAAGGATGACATCTTCCTTACATGTCGTCGGGTCATAGTTCTTGGACTTGCACCAGATGCAAAACCTCTTCCACTTGTAAGCATAAGAAGTCCTAGTGGAAGGTCGCTTAGCCTCCTTCAGTATGTCCATGCAATCTTCAGGTAGATGCAGATGGCCATATTGCACTATCTCAGGAGCCATGCCGCCAAACTCAAAGACGAGAGGTTGGGGTGCCACATCTGCCCCCCGAACTTCGCGAGAAGGTCCGGCCTGCACGGCAACCATATGTGAGGAAGGAGAGACCGGTGAAGCAGGTCCGTGAACCACCACTGCCTGGGCCATTCCTGGGCAATCAGGATCATCCGCGCCCTGGACTGGGACAGTTTGATGAGTACCGCCGGAATCAGGGGAATGGGTGGAAAAGCGTACAGAAAGCTGTTCGACCAGTTGATCCATAACGCATTCCCCAGCGTCCCCAGCTGGTAGTACCTGGAGGCGAAGTCTCGGCATTTGCTGTTTTCGACGGTGGCGAACAGATCTACGTCTGGAGTCCCCCACCTTGCGAAGACTTCTCCTAGTACTTCGTTGTTTATGACCCATTCATGGTTTTCCTGAATCAGTCTGCTCAGTGCGTCTGCCTGAACATTCTGCACACCTGGTAGATGGGTGGCCGTTATCGTCAGTCCTCTGGCCAGAAGCCAGTGCCAGATCGCCTGCGGCTCCTGCGACAGAGTGCGCGATCTCGACCCCCCCCTGCTTGTTGAGGTAATACATCGTGGTCGTATTGTCCGTCTGAACAAGCAAAGAGTTGGTCCGGAATGACGGAAGAAAGGCCTTCAGCGCCAAGTGAACAGCTCTGAGTTCCAGGAAATTGATGTGGTACGTGGACTCCATCTGGGACCACGTCCCTTGAATCTGTAAGTCTCCGGAGTGCACCCCCCAGCCGTGGAGAGACGCATCCGTCACAAGAGTCTGCGTGGGAATGTCCTTGTGGAAGGGAACCCCTCTCAGTAGATTCTCCGCTGAACACCACCACGTCAGAGACTGAAGAGCATGCAGAGACAGTCGTATCTTGTCGTCCCAAGACCCTCTCCTCTGATCCCACTGGTCCTCCAAGCACTCCTGCAATGGTCTCATGTGCAGCCGTGCGTGTGGCATGAGGAAGATACAAGAGGCCATCGACCCCAGTAGAGAAGACACCGTCCTCACTGTTGTAGATGGAGCGGTCATAAGAGCCTGAGCCTTCCAAAGGAGTGATAATCGTCTCTCCTCCGAAGGAGACACGCTTGCTGACAGCGTATTGATGGAGGCTCCCAAGTACTGGATGCACTGGACCGGAGTCGGGACAGACTTGGACATGTTGAAAGTGCGCTTGAGCTTCCGAGAAGGAGGAGGCCTTGATCAACCAATCGTCCAGGTACGGGTAGACAAACACCTTGTTCTTCCTTAGGTGTGCGGCTACCACTGCCATGCACTTCGAGAATGTCCTGGGCGCAGAATTCAGTCCGAATGGCAGTACTCTGTACTGATAATGATTGGCGCCGACTTGGAATCGCAGGAACTTCCTGTGTTTGTGTGCAATGGGCACATGGAAGTATGCATCTTGAGGTCTATGGCACACAGCCAGTCTCCCTGTTGCAGCTGAGGATAAATCTGATGCAACGACAGCATGCGAAACTTCTCTTTGCGAATCCACTTGATTGCTTGTCGCAAATCCAGAATGGGCCTGAACTCGTTCTTGTCCTTTTTGCAGACCAAGAAGAACCGGGAGTACAGACCTCTTCCTCTTTGAGACAGAGGTACGTCTTCTATCGCCCTTTTGCTTAACAGGATATCGGCCTCCGGCTGGAGCTCGCGCAACTGAAACTGCGAGCTGACCGGAGGAATCGATGGAGGCGGGCTGGTGAACCGAAGACTGTATCCATTGCAAACAATATTCAGCACCCACTTGTCCTGAGTAATTTTTCTCCACTCTGCCAGAAAAAATTGAACGCTTCCCCCCACCGGAGCGGGTAACAGATGTAGGGGACGTAACAGCTCAGGGTCGAGACCCGGCCGTGCCCTTGTTCGCTGTAGAGGACTGCTGACCTCCTCTACCCTTCTGGCGCTTCTGGAAGGGCCTTCGGAACTGCTGCTGTTGTTGCTGCTGCTGTCCCGAAGCCTGTCCTCGCCCTCGGCCCTGCGCCCCAAACCGTCTCTGGAACGGGCAGTAGGCTTTCTTTTCTTTGGGCTTCTCCAAGCCCACAGCCGTCAGAGTCTCGGCCTCCGCCTTCATGCGGGCCATATCATCATCCGCATGTTTTCCAAAGAGGGTCTCCCCCGAGAAGGGCAGATTAGCCACTCGCTGCTGGGCCTCCGGCTTGAGTGATGTGAGCCTGAGCCAAGCATGACGTCGCTGGTTGATCCCATGACAGTAACCATGGGCCGCCAACAGAGAACCATCAGCAGCCGCGCTGATGACCTGGTTCGAAACCAGCATCCCTTACTTCTGGATTTCGAGGAAATCCTCCCTCTTATCTCGTGGCAGGAGTTCCGCGAACTGCTGGAGGGATTCCCACAGGGAACGTTCATACCGCCCCAGCTAAGCCGTATCGCTAGCGGTCTTCATGGCCGTAGCCGCCGTGCCACAGGCCTTCCTGCCATTGATGTCAATCCATCGGCTCTCCTTATCCGGAGGCACGGTAGAAGACGGAGAGGTAGAATGTTGTTTTCTGGCTGACGTCACTATAACGGAGTCAGGAACAGGGTCAATCCTCAGAAAAACCGGGTCGGAATCCGGAGCCCTGTACTTCTTAAGCAGACGGGATGGAGCGGCTCTCGTCACTGCAGGCTTGAGGAACAGCTCCTCTGCTGGCTCTACCAAGCCTGGCACGAGCGGTAGTAGAGGACGAGACAAATGCTTCTTGTAAAGTGTCTCAAAAATCACGGACGTCGTAGGTGTTGGAGCCGTCACCGTGTTTCCTAATTTCGCTGCACCCCTCAGGAGAACATCCTGGAACGTGCTGATGTCATCCACGGGAGACACTCTCGTCCCCGGGGAGTCTGACAAGGTCGGAGAGTGGGACCTAGTTCTGGAAGAGTCCGTGCGGGATCGCGATCCGCGCCTCCTATGGCGCCGTCTTGGCCTCTTAGAGGATCTGTGACGACTGCGCGACCTCCCTCTCCGTCCGGAGCGGGATCGCGACCTTCTCGGCTTCGGTCGCCCTGCCGGTTCCACCGGGACGGGAGACTTTGGCTTGGATGGGGCCCTCGGCCGAGGGATCCCCTTCGGAGGAGTCGGATACCTGGGCAGGAAAACCGACCTCGGAGGAAGCGGTTGAGGCTTGTCAACTGGCAGCAGAGGTGGAGGCTGAGGCTGAGGTGGTAGCGGTGGAAGAGGAGGCGGGGTAGGGGCCCGCGGAGGCAGTCCTCTCGGTAAAGGAGGAGGAGGAGGGGGAGGTGTTACTGTCCTCGGTCTCGGTGGGGTATACAGAGACAGAGTACACCGAGCCCGGTGACCCGCCCTCCTTATCAGACTGGGATGTGGGAGAGTCTCTCCTATGCACTTGACGCCTGCCAGACTGACTCCTGTCGCCCAAAATCCTTCTGCGCTGTTCCTGCGTCAAAGAACGGCGACCCGACAGCGAGCGTCGGCCCCTCGACGTCGAGCTGCGCTTCCTCGACGGCGAACGCCTGTCCCTTGACGGCGAACGCTTACGTCTCGACGGCGACCTCCATCGCCTCGACGTCGACCTCCATCGCCTCGACGGCTTCCTGTTCCTCGACGGCGATCTCTTGTGCCTCGATGGCGATCGCCCTCTCAACGCCGAGGATCCCCTCGACAACGACCTTCTCCTTTTCGCCGACGGCGAGCGCCGACGCCGGGCCACCTGTCGACGTCGAGTCCTCGACGACGAGGCCGACGACAAAATCGTCACCGGAGATCTCGACAGCGGTCTGTTCAGTTCCCTCGACATCGAACGTCGACGCCGCTTCGACCCCGAGCCCGGGGGAGACGGGGAACAGACTATAGTCATCCCTCTCGACGCCGTCGTCGGTGCAATCGACGCCGACGGAGAATGGGGACGCTTGCTGGACTTCCTGCCTCTGGGGAGCCCCCCAGAGGCCTCAGCACTGGCAGATGGAACCTGCCCAGACCCACCTCGTGCTTGCAGTCTTCTCTCCTCCATGCCTTGGAGCCAGATCTTCATTCTGTCTCTCAGGGTCCTGGTGGTAAATCCCTGGCAAATTTCACACTGCTCTTGGGTATGAGAGGAGGGAAGGCAGAGGATACACACTTCGTGTGGGTCAGTCTTGGCCTTCTTCCTGGAACACTCCGGGCATTTGTCAAATAAGGCTGGCATATTCGACAAAAAGACTGCCCCAAAAGCACACCAAAGAAGAAATAACCAAAGTACTTTGAAAAAAGCACCAAAAAACACTTGAGAAAGTGAGAAAATCACTAAACAAATCCCAAAAGGGAGAGCTCAATGCTCCAGGGTCCTGCTAGCAGGAGCCGGAAAAAAGAACTGAAAGTAAAAGGGACCTGCAGTGCATTCTGGGACACTGAAGTTCTGGAAGGTTCTCTTAAAGGCACAGTATCCAGTTTTGAGCCACATAATGGCAGCCTATGGGGCTTGTCTGCCCAACTCTTTCTCTCTATCATTCCAGAGGGTTTTTGCTGTTAAAGCAAGGGAAATCTGGACAGGCTTTGCTGTTTGTGGATTTTTGGTGGAATTTCTAGTTGAAGTACTGGACAGTGTAGCCTGTGGATATAGGCTGCATTATCTGTCTTTAAATTCTCTCTTAAGTGTCTGTGCAGTTCTGCATTTTCCGACACCTTAAGAGATTATTTTTGATTGCTCCGGGGTCCACGCACATGGGCGGGACTATTCACTAGATTAGGACTATACACAGAGATCCCCTACTCCAGAAGTACCCTCTCTCTCCCTTGCTGTTCGCACTAGCCATAGAGCCACTGAAAGCCTGAGTGCAAGTCGATGCTTTATTCCTTGGATTTCAATGGTCCACAGAGCGGAGTGCCAGAAATCCCCTCTACGAGTAGGATGTCTTGATGTTTTTGGATAACGCAGAGGAATCAGGCCTCGCGTCCTTCAAATTCTCCAAGTCTTCGGGTCTTACTCTGTCCTCTGCATGAATGAGGCCAAGTAGTCAATTTATTCCATCACCCCTTGTCCACCGTCTACGCCCTCGGCACCTAAGATTAGAGGGGCCAGCTGGGGGAGTTTGTTACCTCAGAAAGGAGCCAAGCATACGAGTCCAACTTACAATCCTAAATTGATGGTCTCATCCAAGACAGAAAATTCTGGTGAAATCGTCCTCTAGCCCTGCTGGGGCGCTCGGCCATCTTCAAATTGTGTCCCTGAAGAAGATTCTCTACCAGCTCTAGATTTATTTCATACTCGATCGGTTGAGTTTTCTTTGCTAGAGTCAACGCCTTGCTAAGAACTTTGATGTGGGGCCCCAAAAATAGCCCTGGGAAAGTGCTGCCGTCCCACACATGGCGGCGGGATTGCTAATCCTAACATACTCCTATACTATCAAGCCACCTACCTTCTCGTTCTGAATGACTGGTGGTTTGAGGGATTTGATGATCCAGCGTACATGACTGTGGGGTGGATCAGGGGCCGCTCCAAACTCCCGCATTTACTCTATGGGGCACAGGCCACAACCTTCTACCCACGCCACGAAAGTTGTGTTTACGTTATGTGCTGACACGCTCACATCCAAGGGATGGGCCGGCAAACACACTAGAGACCGCACAATGGCGGGGCAGCAGTCTTCCACAGGTCGTTGCCCTTCGCGGTTTCTCTGCCTGGGACACCATTGGCATCTCTGTACTCGGAGAAGTAATAAGTGATGGGTCATTGAAGTCCTTCCAGGACCTACAATCAGAATATGACCTTCATCACTACCAGTTCTTCTGATACCTCAAGCTCTGACATGCCCTCCTGCCCTATATACAGTCAGTGGAAGATATCCCCGAATACTCCCCACTAGAGGCCAAACTCCTTCTGACCAACATTAAAACCACAAACTTTTAGACATTATATGCTCCTCTGAATCATGCCAGACTTTATGGTGGGAGTGAGGGAAGCATGGGAACGTGATCTGGGACCCCTGAATGAGTAAGACTGGATCGAGGCGTCTCAGTTTCGCCTGATGTAAACTCAAATTGCTGCAGCAATCGTACCTCACCCCAGCTCGGCTGTTCAAGATAGGTCTGATCCCTTTAAGTAAAGGTTTACAATGCTACCACCCAAGGAACACTTAATGCATACATTCTGGCAATGCCCTACCCTCACTACCTTTTGGGAGCAGGTACTGAGAACCCTGGATGGGATGTTGGGCTGAAAAATTCCCAAGGACCCCAAGCTAACCTTACAACACATCACAGGGCACTGCTAGGGTTCGGCTTAGTGACTGAAAAATATGATATGGCACAGGAATGGAAAGCCACAACAGCCCGTCTGTCACCAAATGAGCTAAGGACATGGACCAATGTATGGGCCTAGAGCATCCAATGTAAGTACCACGGTGGTGCCCCCAAAAACACCACAAAACTTTAAAGACATCACACTAGACTCTGATCTATGAGCGGAGAACCACCCCCCTCCAGAGAAGAACGAAAGTAAATATCTGGGGGTCAAATCACGTGAGATCTCTTGCATGGGAACACTCAGTTATAATTAATGTGTATGTTTTGACATGAGTATATATATTATATATATATATATATACACAATCACAGAGAGATGCTGCAACATGCACCTCCAGACAACAAATGGCATCAGATTTCACGTGAAACATACAGACCAGGTTAGCCTGGGAGTGGAACAGCCACAACCATCACACGCCTTTTGGCTTCTGCGAAAGGTTCAGATTTTGGTGAGGATATATATAGTTTGTACTATCTGCTCTGTGCACTGTATCAAATGTAGAAACGGTTAGGTTAAAACAAAAATCAATAAAAAGCTTTACAAACAAATAAAATAAAATGGACATGATGTAATGCAGTCGGTTAAAGTTACTTGGGGCACCAACTCTGGCAGGGAGTCAGTCAAGTAGACCAGCAAGGCCCTCAGGCCCTCAATAACAGTTAACTCCTCTGAAGAAGCCATCTTCCAGCAGTTCCAGTCACCTTATCCTCGTTTAATGGCTACCTATGAAAGTGGTCCTGATGTTGAGGATACAGCATGTGTGAAGATGCTCAATAATGCTGTGACTACCTGAAAATGTTGATGCTGCACTGCAATTGTTTTGGTTGTAATGTTTTTCTGTTGCTCCTCTCAATAATAAAGATTTTTTAAAAAAAAAGAAGAATGCTGTGAATGAGACCCAGTTTTCTAGGTCTTCCTAAAGGGGTTCTTCGGTCCACGAAGGTGATGAGGGGTCTCTTTGCTTTGGCTGGGCTCTGGAGACTACTTCACCTTGAGCAGGACACATCAGTGCAGCCTCTATGCCAGGAAGTTGGTGCAGCAGGATAGTCCTTTTTCCAATCCAGTCCAGTCAAGATCTGAGTTCTAGGTGCCAGGGGTGCCTTATTAATGTATAGAAAATGCCCTCAGGGTAGGAGTGGTTGGTAGCCAATGGGTTACTAGGTTTCCTCCCTTCTGATGACCACTTCCTGAGAAAACGTGGTGTCTGGCTATCCCGGGATGCACCATTCTGTCCACTTCGAAGATGGCAGAACCCTTCTCTCAGTGTCCAGAGCTCCATAGCTCAACTCAGAGATGTGGCAAACAAGTGGGTTACACGCCCCTGAAAAACCGTTCTAAGAACTGGTTCCCCCTCTAATTCCCAGGTGCCAGCTAGGCTGCCCCTCTCCCAAGTGTTCGACATTTTGTCTTTAAAAGTGGATTCAGCTTTGGAATTTGCCTTGGACTAACACCTGCGTGGCTATCTGCAGGTTTGAGGAAACACTTCTCCCCAGCGCAGGCTCCTCATGTCTTCTTTCCTGGGAGTCGTTAGCATGTATGCCCCCAGGAGGGGTGAATGCTTTCTTGGTTTCCAGCTCCATGTAGAACAGTTAAGAGCACAGAAGATTGAAAGCAACAAATTGGTGACATTGTAAAAGTTACACTCTTTTGTTACATTAATTTCGACTTGAGAACCAAGTCAGCTAAATGTAACTATTTGTTTGATACCTTGGACAATCAAGTTTGGTTGCACCGTTCAGGAGTTAGCACAGCTGAGGGGTCAGAATGTAATCCTGCACTTGCCAACGGAATGACCAAGTATTTCTACAGAAATCACAGTATCGAGTTTGTATTGTCAGAACAAGTAAAACACATGTTCTGCCCATGAAATATGCTGCACCCTGCCTTAGGACTGGGTAGGTCTGCCCTAGGGTGACTTATGTTTAAGGGGGACAGTTGACTTTCCAATGGTTTTAAAATAGCAGTTTGAAACTGCCCTACCAGTCTGCAATGGTGGGCAGGGAGATTTGTTTTTACTCTAGTCAACCCCAGAATGGCACTATCAGTGATACAATCCCTGAGGGGCAGGGGTATTCTTAATCTTACTATCCCAAATAAGCATACTTTCTTATGAATTTCCACACGTTATCATCAAAGAATCTAAGGCGATTTGGTACAAAGAATGTTTTCACCATGTGACTGTGTTGTGCTGAATAGGAGAAAAATGATTAAAGAAAAAGCAATTATTTCTCTTCCACTTCATTAGACCTAACACACAATGATTCCTAATTGGTTTTAAAACTTTTCAGGGAATCCTAATCAGAGCCTGACAGATTTACTACTGCGGGATACGGCTAGAGAAGGGTGGGTGCTCCTTTAATGACTTTAGAGAGTTAGTAAGTGTATCCAAAAGTAAGTCTGAGGAATATAAAGTATACTTTTGGCTGTAAACCAGCATAGATTACCTCATGAAAAAACAAAATGTATAGGCTTAGTTTCGGGATCTTGGAAGGAAGGTCCAGAGCAATTTTGAAAATATATTTCATATAATTCGGATTGCTTACATTTTCTTACAAAACAGATGTTGGAAGCGTGATAGAGATCCAGACGCACCAGGCAGCGGAGTGTAAAGGAAAAATACTGGCAACTTTTGCCAACACCAGAGAAGTAGGATACTACATGACTTGTAATGGAAAGATTATGAAAAATGTTTTGTAAAAAAAATTTAAGAAATCGGAATTTTATGAAATACATTTTTAAAATTGATCTGGGCTTATTCACAGAGATTTTTCCAGTGTGATAACTAAATCAGGGTAGTAAGACCTTCTTTCCAAGCTTTATTGTGCTCTTTCCCAGGTCCTAAAGCAGATATCTAAAGCTTAATAAGTAGGGGAGGGTCCCTTTTGTGCGTTTTATTAGTTTCAGGATCTGCAGGAATCTCCCCCCCAAATATAGCTAAAATTTCACATTTATATTATGCCCTGTAAGGTTTAATATGAAAACAAAAACAAAATAGTAAGAGAAGAAAGAAAGTACTATGCATAAAACATAGTATTGATGATTAAACTACATGAGTGTGACAATAATGAACATACCACTTGGTCACCGACAGGCCTCATCATCCGGGCAAGAACATTCAGAAGGTCTTGTCTCTTGAGGAACTGAAAGATAAAGCATGGAGTATGTTGGAGTAACTACAAACATAATACCATAAACAACTTTGATAAAATTCAATCCTTTCAAATTGTACATTTGAAAGTTGGGGGTTCTACCTCACCCCCCAAAAGCAAGACAGTGTTGAAATGAAGAGTAAACCATTGTTTTATCCAAGCGTGGAAACAAACAACCCTGATACACTAAAAGAAACAAACTGTTGTCACCTTGTACAAGAGGAAGCAATAGTGATAGGTGCTTTGGTAGGATGTAGGATGTGACCCATACAAGGGGTGACGTACAGGGGAGTGAAGTCTTGTGGGTCAATCTAATCTCAGTTGGCTGGCCAGAGCCATTCTCCCAGGTGATACGATACTGTTAATTGGCCAAAGGGAGACACCCTGATCCTAGAATCATATTTTTCCAGTGTGATAAGGTGGGACTCAGGGGTTATCCCAGAGTCCCACCTTATTCAACGTTTACATGTGCTCATTAGCAGAGGTAATAACCGGAGCAATGGGCAACCAAATCTACCCTTGACAGCTTAGCCAAGAAATATTGGCAAGTTAAGGCGCCTACAATACGATTTATGTTAAATACACATTCTGTATCAACTCTTGACCTCAATTCAGACTAGCTATCATTATTTGCCTGTCATACAGTATTTATATCAGGAGAACATTTTACAGTCATTCCAAACTATATTATTCTTATATCAACAATGAATATACATGAAGCATGGTGTATATTTTCAAAGAGAGTTTTATCTTTTTATAAAACAGATTATTCTTATAGATGAAGAGGGCTCAACAAATTGTAGTACACAATGCAACTGGAAGTATCCTCCTAGTACACAACAATGTTTCTTCCCAATTACAATTCTGAGCACCTTTTCTTAGTAGATTTAATAATATTTAAAAAGGAAACAGATGTAGCTGTCGACGTTTCGGTCTATTTAAGGCTTCCGTCTACTAGACCATCTTCCGGACCATTAAATTAGTTGATTATCCCGTCAATATATTTGTGGTGACAACTCTGCTGTCTGGTAATTGCAAACACAACAATGATGGACAGAATGCTGTCTGATCCAAGAATCGACAGAAGAAAGACCAATAGTGTCATACACAGTGTTCAATATGTTTGTGGTGAAAACGCTGCTGTCCTAGTCATAAATTGGCAGAGGAAAGGCCACTAGTGTCATACGCTGGGAGTGTACGATTTCCACCAGATTAATTGTTTCAAGCCAAAGAGTAAAAGGGTTCACGGGGAAGACGTCGTAATATTTTTTTATATAGGTCAGCTTAAGCAATTCCCAAGACTTGCATGGACTAAGAAAGCCACAAGCGGGGGTCGGCTATTCTCATATAATGCAGCCATGCTTTGGAACTCCCTCCCACCCCACCTACGAAAGTTAACCAACCACCTGGCCTTCCGCAAAATGTTAAAGACCTGGTTATTTCCTTAGCTGGCGGAACGCCATATGTCTGCTGCTACCAGTTCTGGGATGCCTCCGGGTAGCCAAGCGCTATACAAATGCATTTTTCATTTCATTTCACATTTGCATCCATCTTTCATAATCCAGGTTAAAAAAAAACAAGCCTAAATTCTAGTAGTTAAATCCTTTAACTACTTACAGGAACGTAAAGCATTACTGTTTTGTAGTAGTAAGTGCCCCACCACCTAAAAATCTTAAAATGTACAAAACATAGGGGTCTCTGGGGGAGTGGTTCTATGGGTGTACTTGGACCATTTCTAGCACTATAGAGACAATGGGGGACATCAGATATTGTGACATTGGTTTTGACACTTTTTTTCCACCTAATGAGCGGCTATTAAAAAGCCACTGTATAACCAAGACTCGAAGACTCACCGGTTAGTCAATAACTTACGAACCTGCCCTCACTGGCCACAGTTGCGAATAGTCTGAAAATGTAGCACCTTACCTTTGCACTACAAAAAAGTTTGGGAATATAATTCTGAGAATGTGCTAGAGTCTTTTTATTTTGCGCTTATCCTTATTTTAACTGTGCTATATTTCTATATGTAAATAAAAAACATAAATTTTTAAATTATATAGCTTTGCTCACTGTGTGATTAACAGGCCAGACATAAATACTCCCAAATGGTTTATCTCTTACAATTTGGTACCGCAGCCTTTCAAGTCAAATATTTTTTTAAATGGCAGATGTGTTGCAGTGATGATGTAATATTTCAGGAAGCTTGAGACCTATATACTTCATTTAGGTGTCAAAACATATCTTTATGGGTCAAGCAGTCTTATAGAGACAGACAATAACTCCTCAGAGCAACCCTTGCGCCATTTTCCAAAATGGCAGCTCTATAATGATGTTAGCGATCATATTGGCAATTTATTTGAATCGTTTTTGTTTCAGGTTATCCGTTGATTCAAATTCATAAACATGAGCGAAGCAGGAGGTGGCAGAGGATCTTCACTGTCCGACAGTGTTGCCAACTACAAAATCGGAGGACTCTTTCAACTGATTAAAATGTGCCATATGCCACACTAATCTGAAAGAAAAGCGAACACCAACCGGACAGAAGAGAGTTTGAGATGCTGCAGAAATTCTGCAAGATCATGTTCACAAAAGACTGAAACTGATGGGTGAAGACGATCAAATATTTCATCATTCTAACAACAAGTGCTACAAGTTGTAAGCAATGGAAAAAAACGGTAAAAATGTCAAAAAATAGCAGCAACCAGTGATCACAACAAAAATCCGAGTCTTCTGAGAAAGCGAAGACAACCAAACCAAATGCCCATTCACTTAGAAGATCGATTGCTACCCCTCGTTCACCTCCAACAACTGATCTGAAAGCAGGGTATCGCCAATGTGTTATCTGGAGATTGATGGAAGGACAAAGTGCAGAGAAAGTGAGTCTCAAATGGCAGACATGTTTTAATATGCAGCTAGTTTCTTCCAAGATTATTTTTTTAGCCGTGTAGCTAATCTAAACACCGAGGTGAATCTATTTGCAGCGGGTTTGTATGCCCACCCGAACTGCATGCATGCATACATTTGAAAATATGAACATAAAATAAGATCCCAGCAACAACGTAACCTCCAGCCTTCAGTTAAGTTTGCACTAAAAAGCAAATGAAGTGGAAGCCACTCTTGAGTGCTGGCTACAGGTTCACACTCTGTGGGATCAGAGAAATAATGGTCAACAATGATAAATCTGTATTGATCCATTATAATGGAATTAAGATTTTTCTGGTGAGAAAGTACAATTACAGAATTTGTTTTTGTCAGTCTAACAAAAAGAAAGAAACTTATGGTTTTCTCAGCTAATTTTACTCCTGAAGTTCTTGCAGCCAAAATAAGATCACAGGAGACAGTAAAATCAGCAGGAACAATTTTAAGAAACGCCTGGAAAGGTATAGATTTTGGACTTAATGACAAATTTTGTGATGCCACAGAGCTTCACGAATCATGGAAGCCAACAAGAATGCCTGATGTGGTCTTAACATTTTTTACATCATTGTTTAATATCAGCAAAGCAAAAAACTTGTACAAACTAAAGTTCTTGAGTTCGGGACAGAATCCGACAATATTGAGGTTGGCTTTGAATATATAAGCGAAGAAGTGAAAGACAATCCCATGAACCGACAGGCTTATGCTTGCAAATGTACTGTCTTTTACAAATCATGTTTTATGATTAACATCATGGCAGAAAGAAAACTCTGCTACACATGATGACTCCTATCCATTCTATGACAAGGGAAAAAATAGAGAGCTAATTTCTACAATGAATAGTATTGGTGTATCAACAAGTTATAATGACATAGTATGGACCAGGAACGTGTTAGCAGTTCATACTGTAAAATCTTGTGAATCGGACAGCACACCACTTCCAAGTTACTTTACCAGGAAAGGATTTACAATTGCGGCTCTTGATAATATTGATTTTGAAGACAGCTACTTTATCTGGAACATCCAGCACAGATGATACTGCTATGGTGCTTTTTTAAGACTGTACCAATGAAGTAGCTCCTGGCAAGCAAGCTGTGTCAGCTGTAGGCATAAACAAACGAACCTGCAAACATATAACCCAACTGCCTTGGCAACGAGTTCAAAATCACTACAAGCCATTATGTCTAACAGAAAGTTTCAAAGTAGAATCTTCTTCTACATGATGCTGCAGTGCGCAAAGCTAATATACCTAAATATATCAGATCGCTAATTCGAAGTGGAGTGAAGGATGAAGAAAAGCCAGTTCTTCTGTGGGCTGGAATTCACGTTCTGATCTTCCAGAATACCATCCCACTGATGAAGGTTGAGTTTTTACCAGTAATCCCATTTCTAGTCACAAACTATGCAACAGTATACACTGCTCTAAACAATTTCCCAAATGTGCATGCTCAGCTTGACGACCAGCCTATCCTGCTAATTTTCTGCGATGATGGTGTTTTCCGTATTGTTCTCAGTGGATGTGGCATAGACAATGCACTTATTGAGGCTGAATTCTTTGGAAGCAAAACCGTCCAGTCAGTATTTATCGGAACTCATTAGGTTTGTTCGCTACAAGGTATGCTCATCATATCTGAGGCTCTAGAAACATTGCGTTGGAATGCTTTCTGGAAAAAGAATTACAAATGAGGTTTTACATCCTTTCTCAAAAGTGAACAAGGCAGTGTGCACTTCATTCAAAAGACATACTGCAAAGCCAAACAATGCTCAATACACTCAGTTCAAAATCACAAAATCAAGTTTGTACAGTTTGTCAAAGAATGTGGAGAACAAGCAGAACTTTGCAAGTACTGGGGAACTGTTTTACACAAGATCGCTCTGGTGAAAAACCTGGTACAAGCTGATTGAAAAGGTGATTGGGAGCTGCACCTGAAGACAGGAGTCACTAAGAACTGTGTTTCATGAATTCGTTGTGGTGAAAGACAGAGAGGGAAGGTTCAATGCTGTGGCTCCAGATATGAAACTGGAACAGATGAACCAAAGATCATAGAAAAGCTCCAAGGGAATTGTTGGTCAGGCATGTAAAAGTGACTATGTTACTCAATGGCAGCTAGTTTACCAGAAAGTCCTTTCTATTTGCAATGTTTTCAGGGAGATGAAAAATTCTAAATTAATAGACCATTGTGAAACTGTTCTCACCACGAATTTGTGGGAACGAGAGGGGAATGCTTTAATAAACATGTTGACAGCCTTCTTCATTTAAAGCAGCAGCAAGGAAACCCCTTTGAAATGACTGAGCCTGTGTGACTACAAAACTTTGTGACCAAACAATATGTGGATAAGGATATAAAGACACGTCTACTAGATCAGTGGTTCCCAAACTTTTGACTCCTGAGGACCCCCACTGAATCACTACTGGAAGCCGGGGACCTCCAAGCAATTTGTACAATTTCAAAAAATTAAAACAGTAATTCGCAAAAAATACACAAACAAGTACACACTAAACAAATACTTGCATTACTAAAGCTTTTAGTATTTTAGATTGAAAAATATACAAATGTGCAACAGCTACAATCCAACGATAACTATAATAAGTTATAGTTATCGTGATAAGGGGCAGCGAATGGGCAGTCGGGGGCGGGGCCGCAGGGGGCACAGCGGCGGAGGAAACGAGTGGAACAGAAGGCAAAAGGGGCACAAAATCAAGGAAAAAACGAATGGCGCAGAAGGGCACAAAACAAAAGAGTGGAACAGAGGGCAGAAGGGCACAAAACAGGAGGGAAAAACGAGCGGAACAGAGGGTAGAAAGGTACAAAAAACGAGGGAATCTTCGAGTGGCACAGAGAGCACCAAAAACAAGTGGAACAGAAAGCAGAAGGGCTCAAAAAACGAGGGGGAAAACAAGTGGCACAGGGGGCTGAAGGGCACAAAAAACGAGTGGAACAGAGGACAGAAAGGCACAAAAAACGAGGGAAAAACGAGTGGCACAGAGGGCAGAAGGTCACCAAAAAAGAGGGAAAAACAAGTGGCAGAGGGCACAAAGGCACAAAAAACGAGGGAAAAATGAGTGGCACAGAGGGCAGAAAGGCACAAAAAACGAAGGAAAAACGAGTGGCACAGAGGACAGAAGGGCACAAACAATGAGTGGAACAGAGGCCAGAAGGGCACCAAAACACGAGTGGAACAGAGGGCAGAAGGGCCCAGAAAACGAGGGGAAAACAAGTGGCACAGAGGGCAGAAGGGCACAAAAAAACGAGTGGAACAGAGGGCAGAAAGGCACAAAAAATGAGGGGAAAACGAGTTGAACAGAGGGCAGAAGGGCACCAAAAAACGAGTGGAACAGAGGGCAGAAGGGCACAAAAAACGAGGGGAAAACGAGTGGCACAGAGGGCAGAAGGGCACCAAAACACGAGTGGAACAGAGGGCAGAAATGCACAAAAAAAGAGGGAAAAACGAGTGGCACAGAGGGCAGAGGCCACCAAAAAACGAGTGGAACAGAGGGCAGAAAGGCACAAAAAAAGAAGGAAAAACGAGTGGCAGAGGGCACAAAGGCACAAAAACCGAGGGAAAAACGAGTGGCACAGAGGGCACAAAGGCACAAAAAACAAGGGGAAAACGAGTGGCACAGAGGGCAGAAAAAACAAGTGGAACAGAGGGCAGAAGGGCAAAAAAACTGAGGGAAAAACAAGTGGAACAGAGGGCAGAAGGGCAAAAAAACAGAGGGAAAAACAAGTGGAACAGAGGGCCGAATGGCACAAAAAACGGGGGAAAACGAGTGGCACAGAGGGTAGAAGGGCACAAAAAAACATGTGGAACAGAGGGCAGAGAGGCACAGAAAACTAGTGTGAGAAAGTGGCTCTATATATACAGGACAATAATGCAGTACAGTGTGTATAGAGTACACAACCCCCAAAGGTATAACTGAGGTTAAAGTCAGAACTGACCTTACTCTCCAAAGGGGTAGCTTGGTGGAGCAGTAAGGCAGTACCAGTGGACAGTGTAAAGCATTTGTTGTACACACTCAGTCAGCAAAAGGTTTCACACACTCAAGAACTGAACTCCAGGCCAATTGTTATTATATCCTCAGATATATTTGTATTATTTTTAGAACCAACAGTTATAAAAATATACTTTTCAAGTTACGAATACTCTCATGTAAATGCTTTGCAGAGGAGCAATAAGTTTGTACACACAATAATTACAAGCAATACAGTTCTGAAACACACTCTAGCATTGAGCTCACAAGTACAGTTGATTACTTTATGGATTACTTTGGTAGTTCCAGGACTAGATCTTAGATTCAGTCCTGGGGTCTAAGCTGAAACCAGATTAGCAAAAACGTTTTAGTTACTGTGATGAATTTTCCTGAATATAAAGCGGTTTTAAAAGTTTACAGTTACATACTTTTCAAGGTAATTCTGACAATGTTATTCAATGGGAGGAAATTCAGGTTACAGGTAAAGTACGATTGTGTTACTTTTGTAACCCAGCACTAGTCTTCTAGGGCCAGCACTGGGGGCTTAACTCAAAACAGGTAGGTAATTGCGTTTCAGTATTTCGTACGATTTTTAAAGAATATTTGCAGTTTTCAAAAGTAGACAGAAGAAATTTCATAGAAAAGCAGACAATGGGTTCCTATGGAGAAAATACAGGTTACTAGTAAGCCCGCTAGGGATTACTTTTGCGATTCAGTATTGGCTTCTCTCCAGATCACATTAGAGTATTTTCGAGTTCGGACTTTGGCTGATTTAATAGGAATATTTTCAGTTTTCAAAACTAGGCACTTAAAAAATGTTCGAGTCAAAATGGGTCAATGTTATCCAATGGCAGGTAAGTGAATTACCGGTTTCCAGGTGAGTACTTGGTTGGAGAAGGAATATGCTACTTACCAGTATGCATCTGTTCTTGGCATGTAGGGCTGCTGACATTCATATCTGTGCATAGATCGCCGCCTAGTGTTGGGTCCGGATGATTGCACATTGTTGTCCTGGAAGAGTCTTCGAAGTATTACGAGATAGGTGGCTCCTCCCTCGGACTACAGTGCGCATGGGCATCCTCTCCATCCTCCGATTGTTTTTCGCCATTGTGGCAGAGATTTAGTATAGTACAGTAAGAGATGTCCATGCAAAGAGCGAATGCTACAGCTGCGACAGGCACCGGGGAGATGGGTGGGCGATATGAATGTCAGCAGCCCTACATGCCAAGAACAGATGCATACTGGTAAGTAGCATATTCCGTTCGAGGCATGTGGGCTGCTGAATTCATATCTGTGCATAGAATGTATAGCAGTATCTCCCCTAGCGGTGGCTACCTGTGTCAGCTGCAGCAGTCTGGAAAAGAGTTTGGAGAACATCCTGACCTACAGCAGCTTGCTGATTGGAATGTACATCTATACAATAGTGTTTGGTAAATGTATGTGTGGTTGACCATGTGGCTGCTCTACAAATTTCGTGTAAAGGAATATTTGCCAGGAAAGCCTTGGATGCCCCTAACTTGCGTGTGGAATGCGCCCTAGGGGGAACTGTTAAGGTGAGTTTTGCCTTTAAATAACATATTTGGATGCACTTAACGATCCATCTTGCTATACCTGATTTTGAAATAGGGTTGCCTTTGTGTTGTGGTGAGAAAGCAACAAACAACTGTTTTGTTTTTCGAAATGCCTTAGTTCTGTCTATATAATATAGCAGAGCTCTTTTGACATCTAGAGTATGCAAGGCCCTTTCGGCTACTGTCTGTGGGTTTTGAAAGAACACTGGCATTTCTATGGTTTGATTTATATAGAAATGGGATACCACTTTTGGCATGAATTTAGGGTTTGTTCTGAGAACTACTCTATTTGCATGTACTTGAATAGTTAGGGCTTGCAGCTCGCCAACTCTTCGAAGTGAAGTAATGGCAATAAGGAAAGCCACCTTCCAAGTAAGAAATTGTAGTTCGCATGAGTGTAGTGGTTCAAAAGGTGGTCCCATAAGTCTTGTTAGAACAATGTTCAGATTCCAGACTGGTGAAGGTGGGTGTCTTGGAGGAATTACGCGTTTAAGTCCTTCCATAAACTCTTTAATTGCTGGCACCCTAAATAGTGAAAGGTGTTGCCTGTTTTGAAGATATGCTGCTAACGCAGCTAAATGTATCCTGATGGATGAGTAGGCTAAATTGCAACGTTGTAGGTGCAAGAGATAGCAAATGATGTTTTGAGTAGAAGCATCAAGTGGGTTTATATCGTTGTTACTACAGTAAATGACGAAACGTTTCCACTTAGCTGCATAACATGCTCTGGTAGTGGGTTTTCTTGCCTCTTTGATAATATTCATGCAGTCTGGGGGCAAGTTTAGGTATCCAAACTCTAGGATTTCAGGAGCCAGATCGCCAGGTTGAGCTGTTGCGGGTCTGGGTGTTGGATTTCTCCATGGCTCTGAGTTAGAAGATTGGGTGTGAGTCGCAGTCTTTGATGAGGCACCACTGACAGTTCTAGGAACGTTGTGTACCATGGTTGCCTCGCCCATGTGGGAGCAACTAGGATCAGCATCAGCGAATGTTGGCGCATTTTGCGTGCCACTAGCGGTATTAATGGAGCTGGGGGAAAAGCGTAAGCAAATTTGCCTGACCAGTTCATCCATATCGCATTGCCCTGCGACTGCGGATGTGGGAACCTGGCGGCAAAGTACTGGCATTTTGCGTTTTCGCTTGTGGCAAACAGATCTATCTCCGGGTGTCCCCACTTCCGGAAGAATGGTTGGAGCACTTTGAGGTGAATTTCCCATTCGTGCATCTGTTGGCTGTGCCTGCTGAGCAGGTCGGCTACTTGATTGTCCTTGCCTGGGAGGTGCTCTGCCATGAGAAACATGTTCCTCTGAATGGTCCATTTCCACATTGTTTGAGCCAGGTGCGACAGCTTTGGTGAGTGTGTTCCTCCCTGTTTTTGAATGTAATACATAGCGGTCATGTTGTCCGTCCGGATCAACACGGCTTTGTTGCATAAGTGTGTCTTGAATGCTTTTAGGGCTAGAAGATCGCCATCAACTCCAGAAGGTTGATGTGCATTTTCTTTTGTGGTACAGTCCAGAGTCCCTGTATTGTGTAATGTAGGACATGGGCTCCCCATCCTAGCAGGGATGCGTCTACGGTTAACACTATTTGTGGGACAGGCTCTTGGAACAGTCGTCCTTTCCAAAGGTTTTGTGGGTTCCACCAATGCAGAGAGTTAAATGCCCAACTGGTCACCAACACTAGGTCCTGTAATCGCCCTTGAGCCTGGTTCCACTGGCTTGCTAGGCACTCTTGGAGAGGACGCATGTGTAGTCTGGCATGAGGGACTATGAATATGCACGAGGCCATCATGCCTATTAGTTGCATAAACACTCGAGCTGGTAATGAGTGTTGAGGTCTGAACTTTTGGATCAACGTTTGTATTCCGTTGATCCGTGCTGCGTTGGGATATGCTTTTGCTGCTAGTGTATCTATTGTCGCTGCCAGGTACTGTTGGACTTGGGAGGGTTGGAGGTGCGACTTTTGGTAGTTTAGCGAGAAGCCTAAACTGTGCAGGAGATGGATGGTCTTTGACATGTGGCTGGCACATTGCTGGGCTGATGGCACGTGTATTAGCCAATCGTCCAGATATGGGTACACATGGATGTGTTGTCTCCTGAGATGTGCCGCCACTGTAGCTAGGCATTTGGTGAACACCCGTGGAGCTGTTGTGACACCAAATGGTAGGACTTTGACTGGTAGTGCTGTCCTTGAATGGTAAACCTTAGATACTTTCTGTGAGCAGGGTGTATTGGTATATGAAAGTATGCGTCCTTGAGGTCTAGAGTAGCTAGGAAGTCTCCCTGGCGAAGCAATGGTATGACTTGTTGGAGAGTGAGCATATGAAAGTGCTCTGACAAAATGGTCCAATATTGGTCTTAGAGAACAGTCCTTCTTTGGAATAAGGAAGTATAGAGAGTATACTCCTGTTCCTTGATGTTGGAGTGGGACTGGTTCTATGGCCCCCTTTTTCAGCATACTGATGACCTCTTGCTGAGTAGCTTTATATGTTCCTGTGACATTGGACGGTGCACGGGTGGTATGTTGGGTGGTGTGGAGGCGAGTTTGAGGCAATAGCCATGTTGGATAATTTGCCTGACCCACTTGTCTGTAGTGATCTTTAACCAGACTGGCAGAAATTGTTGCAGTCTTCCCCCGACCGGTGTTATATGGTCTGGGGGTAGTGCCAAGAAGTCACGGTTTGGTGTTAGTGGAGAATCTATTTGCATTGCCTCTACGACCTCTTCCCTTGGTGTTATTTCCTCTGTATCCACCCCTGTTTGAGTTCTTGTTATATGTGGATTGCGTGTTACTTTTGTAGGTGGAGGATTGCTGTGATGTATGACTTCGCGCTCCTCCTCTATAGTTGGAGCGACGAAAGGAGTCTCTGTGTTGTTGGGACTGAAGGGCTCCCATGGACTTTGCCGTTTCCGCGTCCTTTTTCATTTTGTCCAGAATGGAGTCAACTGCTGGACCAAACAAAAAATCTGGGTTTATGGGCCGATTAAGAATAGTGGATTGGACTTCATTCTTAAAGCCGGATATGCGAAGCCATGCGTGTCGCCTAAGCAGTACGCTTGTGTTGATGGATCTGGCAGCTGCGTCTGCCGCGTCTAGAGCACATTTAATTGAGGCATTTGTGATGAGCTTTCCCTCCTGTATAAGTTCATCTGCCTGATTCTTGTAAGGCTCAGGTAAGTGTTGGAAAATTTCCTCTAAACTATCATAGTGGGCCCTGTCATATCTGGCCAGCAAGGCCTGTGTATTGGCTATTCTCCATGAGTTTGCTGCCTGAGCTGCTACTCTCTTGCCTGATGCCTCTAAAATCTTTGACTCCTTGTCAGGAGGAGCAGCCTCTCCAGTAGTCTGAATTCGCACGTTTTCGTGCGTTGGATACCACTAAGGAGTCTAGAGGTAGTTGTCCCTTGATGTATGCAGGGTCTATAGGTGCAGCCCTATATTTCTTTTCAATTCTAGGGTTTATGACACATGCCCTAGCAGTGTCCTTAAAAATGTCATTTGCGTGCTTTAAGACGCCCTTCAACATGGGGAGTGTTTTCACATTTCTATCCGATGTTGTTAATGTATCAAAAAGAAAGTCTTCTTCAATAGCATTAGAATGCATATCTACATTATGGTAGCTTGCTGCTCTCTCTATTAGAGAGTTAAAAGCCACTGTATCTTGTGGGTGATGGCTTAGTTGGGTATACTGGAGGGTCTGTAATAGGCAGAGTCCCCTCAGTGTCTGGTTCACCTCCCCCACCCCATGGCTGTGAATTGGGGTCTCCATATGGGTTTTGTGGATAACCAAACCCTACATCTGCATCCTGTTCTTCATCTGGGTTGTAGTCAGAGCGTGCAGGTGAGGTTGGGGCATATGGAGTAGTAGGCATAGCTGGAGAGATAGGTTCAAAAAGTATTGGAGAGGTAGCACAGTCTCCTTTCTTGAGTGGAATTTTAGAAAAGTCTTCAGTAGGCAGAGGTCTTTTCTTTTTTGTGTAAACAGTCACTTTCCCAGTTTTTGGGTCAATATATAGTTTTGACTGGTCTTCTGTGGAGGGGTCTGGATGGATAAGCTCTTCTTCCACAGTTTTTGACCTTGGTGCCGTAGGTTTTGGTTTGACCTTTTTCGGTTCGATGCCTTAAATGGGTTCGACCGCTTTTGGTGGTTGGATCGGTTTTTGAGGTTTTTCGACAGGTTTCGTCGGTTGGACGTCTTTTACAGGTTTTACCACCTTCTTCGGACCGAGCTGTTTTGTCAGTTCGCCAGCGTCTTTTGGTGGTATAGGTGTCTTCGGAGCCTGCGTCTTTGGCTCGATGCCCCTCTTCGGATCGATGGGCTTCAGCTCGACCGATTTACTTTTATCCACCTTAGGTTTCACTTTCGGTTCGACGTTTGTCTTGGGCGTAGGCCTTTTGCTGTCGTCGACCGTTTTTTCCCCTTGTCGATAGCTGAGCCAGATTTGCTCGATTCGACGTGCTTTGTCTTGGAGGTCGAGTCGACGTGCCTTTGTTTGGGGGTCGATTCGACATGCTTTGGCCTCGATGTTGACTCGCCGGCTTTCGGCTTCGAAGTCGACTCGACGGCTTTCGGCTTCGATGTCGACTCGACGGCTTTTGGCTTTGATGTCGACTCGACGGCTTTTGGCTTTGATGTCGACTCGACGGCTTTTGGCTTCGAGGTCGACTCGACGGTCTGGGGCTTTGAAGGTTGTATTGGAACTGTGGCCTTCGGGTCGGCGCCCCTTGGCTTAATCAGTTTCGGTTCGACAACGTTCGGTTCGACAACGTTCGGTCCGAAGACGGTATTGTCAACGAGTTTCGGTTTTGATGGAACCGGTATATTGTGTCTCAGAAGGTTCTTTTTGTATAACCAGTATGTTGATCTCGGCTAAGGCCTGCTGGCGATGCCTTGACCCGAGTCTCTGATATCGGTGTAGTGTCTATATGGGGCAGTGTACTCACGGTTCACCCCTCGTTGTCATCGGAGTCGTCTTCGACAACTACGATGTTTTGATCGTATTCCTCGACATCGGCGATTTGTTCTTCCTCGTCGAGGTAATATTTAGAGTCGTGCTCCGAGTATTGTTCTTCACCTGGATCTGAGTCTTCGGCGTTAACTAGGTCTTCCTCATCGTGTGGAGGAGTGTGGCTCAATGGTTAGAGCGGCAGACCCAGATGCAGAGTTCTGGCTAGGGACCAGGGTTCGATTCCCGCCTCGGCGGTGTCTCGGGCTCAAATTCCTCGGACCTGTTAATTCTCGCCTCGGTGCCTATTCTAATCACGGGCCCCACGCTGCAACTCTGGGCAATAGCTTGCTTAGCCTCCACACCGGCCCCAACAGCGCTAAGGATGCCTGGCTTCAACCTGGGGGTGCCCAGGAGTGGACACTTCACAGGGAAAGCCAGGAGGGGTTCCACAGCGGTATGAGTATCAGCGCCAGGCAACCGCATAGGCGACACCGCAAGGTGACCGTCTGGTGACAGTGCGCTCTATAAGTACCATGACATTTACATTACATTTACATCGTCAAAGATATTCTCAGGCTCTGGTGCCGACCTCTGCATTTCTTGCCTCGCCGCCCGTCGATTCCGGATCGTCTTTTTTGACCGGAACTGTGCACAGGCTAGGCAACTATCTTCATTATGATCTGGAGATAAGCATCCAGTGTGCAACAAATGTCTATCTGTGTGCGGAAACTTGGAGTTGCACTGCGGGCAGTATTTGAATGGACTGCGTTCCATCGACGGTCGGTCCACGTGGCGTCGAGAAGACCTAACGGCCCGATTCGACGACCGGAGTGCAACAGATGTTGAAGAAGTGTATCGGTACCGAGCGCTTTACAATACCGAAGGATCTGAAGGCCTTTTGGCCTTTAGAAAAGTTTTTGTTGATTCCGAACTTGGAGTGCTGGAAAGTACATCCGAACCCAATGGCGGAAAAAAACAATCTGAGGATGGAGAGGATGCTCCTCCCTCGCACTGTAGTCCGAGGGAGGAGCCACCTATCTCGTGATACTTCGAAGACTCTTCCAGGACAACAATGTGCAATCATCCAGACCCAACACTTTGCGGCGAACTATGCACAGATATGAATTCAGCAGCCCACATGCCTCGAACGTTAGGGTTCTGGGCATAGACTCAGGGGTCCCCCAGGGTCATGGGAATACAGTTAGTTCAGTCCCAGCGGCTCAGGGGCAGCCGGGTGCAGAGGTAGGTAGGCCCAATGTTATCCAATGAGGGAAAGGGGGCCTTCGGTTGGTGGCTGCTGGCTAGCAGGCCACACGGCTCTGGGAGCTGGGCTCCTGGTCACTTGCTCAGGGCAAGGGGGGGAAGTAGGATAGGACAAAGAGGTCACAGCCAGCAGCACTGGTGCTTTTGAGCCGTCAGGCGCTCAATGTTATCCAATGAGGATCTTGAAAAAGGAACAAAGGCTGCAGGCTCGGGGACGGTGACTCTCAAGGGGCGACCAGCACTTCGAGAGGTAAGTTGGGATGATGGAGCACAGGTAAATACCCCAAAGGGAGGCACAGGGGGCTGCGGGGCGCCGGGTGCAGGGGTGTCTTTGGGGGTCGGAAAAGCTTACCCTCGGCTGGTCGCGGTTGGGGTGGCCCCTGGTTCTGAGTCTGCAGGCGTCGGCTGGTCCGTCGAGGAGGGTCTTTGGGCACTGGACTTCGGGTCCCAGTCGCCGGCGGGGACGTCCTCGTGGTTTTGGTTGGGGTTGGGCCGGCCCGGGCTCGGCTGGTGCAGAGTGGGCTGGTCCGGAGCTTCCTGGTGAGCACCAGGTGGGTTGTTGCAGCAGAGCCTCGGCTGATGGGAGTCCCAATCTTCGAGAGGGTCAAGGCAGGCAGGTCCTCTGGTTGTCCCAAGGTTGCTGTCCGCAGAGGTCGCCGGGATTAGGCAGGAGCAGGTTCCAGGATCAACAGGCCGGTAGGGCTGGGGCCAAGTCAGTTGTTGTTGTCCTATTAGCAGCTGCGCGACGGGTCTTCTTCTTGATCTTCTTTTGATATCGGGATCTGAGGAAGGAAGGTTCAGGGAGCCCCATAATTCTAAATTTAGGGGCGTTACAGGAAGGGCAAGGACAGGGACAGGGACCAATGGGTCCCAGTCCTGGAGTGAAGACACCCCCTAGCCAGCTCCTCTCCTGTGGGAGGGAGGCAGGAGCCTAGCTGGGATTGGGCAGGGCTCCCCATCTACAAGATGGCTGGAGCCCTGGGTCGTGCTTCACCTCGCCTCCTTCACCTGAGGGGTGGAGTAGGCAAAGGTTGGCACACCCTCCTTCCTGACATAGTTTTTCCCGCCAGGCTTCCCGCCAGACTGGGGGTAGAATGGGTGGGGGGCCAGTTGCTGGGTACAACAAATGGTCTGGAGAATCTCTCAGAGGCGGTATGCCTTTGAAGCTTCCCCCCGTCCATCCTGGGGAAGGAGACGCAGCACCTCGCCCAGGATGTGCATTGTTGCAGGCCCAGGAGAGCGGGGGGCTCACCACCCAGGGGTCCAGCAACATGTCTGCTGTGTGGCAGCCTCTGCAGCCACTCAGCCCAGATGTGGATTGTAGGTTCGGGTTTTGAAGGGCATCTCTAAGATGCCCCCTCGTGCATTTTACATTAAATCCCACACTGGCATCAGTGCGGGTTTAATGTGCTGAGAAGTTTGGTACCAAACTTGTCAGTCTTCAGTGAAGCCATTATGGTGCTGTGGAGTTCGTAATGACAACCTCCCAGCACCATATACTCTTAAATGGCAACACTGCACTTACAGTGCCCAGGAATGGCCCTGGGTACTGTAGGGGCACAGGGCTAATGCACCTGTGCCCTCACCTCTGGCATAGGGCACCCAGCTAGAGGGGTGACTGAAGTATGTCAGGACAGTGGGTTCTGTGGGCATGGCACACAGGGTAGTGTGCCATGTCTACTCTAGTTTAAGTTCTGTACTTAGGCACTCAGCCGGCAAAGGCAGTGTGTGGGTGCCAGGGTACAGGGGCCCCTGAGGGTGGCACGATAAGTGCTGCAGCCCTCAGGGGTCTTCTCTGGTCACCAGGCCCTGGGTACCATTTACTAGGGGCTGACAGGTGGCCAGAGATGCCAATTGGGTATTTTGTTTCAACATAGCTTTTCTTTGTAGGGAAGGAACACAGGCCCTGTGTACCCGATTGGCAGGGGCCCAGGGCACTCAGTCAAAGCACCTCAGCAGTTCAGAAAAAAGTGGGGGCATACCAAGGCAAGAAAGATGGCACTTTCTCACAACGAGGGAAAACGAGTGGCACAGAGGGCAGAAGGGCACAAAAAACGAGTGGAACAGAGGGAAGAAGGGCAGAAAAAACATGGAACACACAAACACGCACACACAAATTAAACACTTACATGCAGTTCCAGAAGAAGAGCCCTCCTGCACGTTAGACGTGCTCCAGCCTCCAATGTTCTTCAATCTCGCCGTCAGGTGATGGACAGAAGTGAATAACAATCAATCAATCAATCAACCACAGCATTTATATAGCGCACTACTCACCCGGAGGGTCTCAAGGCGCTGGGGGAAGGGGGGGTCCGCTACTGCTCAAACAGCCAGGTCTTGAGCTGCTTCCTGAAGGCGAGGTGGTCCTGGGTCAGGCGGAGGTGGGTGGGGAGGGAGTTCCAGGTCTTGGCGGCCAGGTAGGAGAAGGACCTTCCTCCTGTGGTGGCTCTTCGGATCCGGGGGACGGCGGCGAGGGCGTGGCTGGTTGATCGGAGATGGCGTGTGGGGGTGTAGAAGTTGAGGCGGCTGTTGAGGTATGCTGGTCCTTGGTTGTGCAGGGCTTTGTGTGCGTGGGTGAGGAGACGGAACGTGATTCTTTTGTTGACCGGGAGCCAGTGCAGATCTCTTAGGTGTCCGGAGAGGTGGCTGCGGCGGGGGATGTCCAGGATGAGTCTTGCTGAGGCGTTCTGGATCCGCTGGAGTCTCTTCTGGAGTTTGGCGGTGGTTCCGGCGTAGAGGGAGGTGCCGTAGTCCAGCCGGCTGGTGACGAGGGCCTGGGTGACCGTCTTCCTGGTCTCGGTGGGGATCCACCAGAAGATCTTACGTAGCATGCGCAGGAATTTGAAGCACGACGAGGAGACGGCGTTGACTTGTCTGGTCATGGAGAGGGAGGAGTCCAGGATGAAGCCTAGGTTGCGTGCATGGTCTGTCGGTTTGGGTGCGCTGCCCAGGGCGGGGGGCCACCAGGAGTCGTCCCAGGCGGAGGGTGAAGATCCCAGGATGAGGACTTCCGTCTTGTCCGAGTTCAGTTTCAGGCGGCTGCTCATCATCCACTTGGCTACGTCTGTCATCCCTTCGTGTAGGTTCGTTCTGGCGGTGGCGGGGTCGTTGGTGAGGGAGAGGATCAGCTGGGTGTCGTCGGTGTAGGAGATGATGTTGAGGTTGTGTTGGCGTGCGATGTCTCCGAGGGGGCTCATGTAGGCGTTGAAGAGGGTTGGGCTGTGCGAGGAGCCTTGAGGGACGCCGCAGATGACTTCGGTGGCTTCTGATGTGAACGGGGGGAGGCGGACTCTCTGTGTCCTTCCGGCGAGGAACGAGGTGATCCATTCCAGTGCCTTCTCCTGGATTCCGTCGTTGCTGAGGCGCTGTACTAGGGTACGGTGGCAGACAGTGTCGAAGGCCGCGGAGAGGTCTAGGAGGATGAGGGCCGCCGTTTCTCCGTTGTCGAGCAGGGCTCGAATGTTATCGGTGGCTGCGATCAGGGCGGTCTCGGTGCTGTGGGTGGCCCGAAAGCCAGACTGCGAGGGGTCGAGGGATCCGTTCGTCTCGAGGAAGGCGGCCAGCTGCTTGTTGATGGTCTTCTCGATGACTTTGGCAGGAAACGGGAGCAGCGAGATGGGGCGGTAGTTCTTGAGGTCGGTGGGGTCGGCTGATGGCTTCTTTAGTAGAGCGCTGAGTTCGGCGTGCTTCCAGCTCTCCGGGAAGGTAGCGGTGTCGAAGGAGGTGTTGATGATGTCCCGCAGGTGGGGTGCGATGACAGCGTCGGCCTTGTTGAAGACGTGGTGAGGGCAGGGGTCGGTCGGAGATCCGGAGTGGATGGAGTTCATCGTGCGGATGGTGTCTTCGGTGCTGATCGGGGTCCAGGCGCGGAGGGTGGTGGTGGGGGGCGGTGGTTCAGTCGTGGCGTGCGTCGGTTGAGAGCTGAAGCTGTTGCGTATGTCCGCGATCTTGTTGTGGAAGTAGGAGGCGAGGGAGTTGCAGAGGTCTTGCGAGGGGGTGATGTCGTTGTTTCCGGCGTTGGGGTTTGAGAGCTCTTTCACGATGTTGAAGAGTTCCTTGCTGTTGTGAGCGTTGTTGTCCAGTCGTTCCTTGAATGCCGTTTTCTTGGTGGCGTGGATCAGTTGGTGGTGTTTTCGGGTGGCGAGCTTGAGGGCAGTCATGTTGTTCGGTGTTGGGTCTCTGCGCCAGGCTTTCTCGAGGGCTCGGCAGTTCTTCTTGGAGCTCTTGAGTTCGTCGGTGAACCATAGGGCTTTCTTGCTGCCGGGTCTGCTAGGCGGGGTCTTCAGGGGGGCGAGGTCGTCTGCGCAGTTGCTGATCCACTTCACGAGGTTGGTGGCCGCCTGGCTTGGGTTTGTTGCGCTGGTGGGAGGGTTCATGCTCAGGGAGGTCACGAACTGGTCGGCTGTGATCTTGTTCCAGCTTCTGCGTGCAACCTGTTGCTGGTGGTGGTGGATCGTGGTCCTACTGAAGCTGAAGTGGACGCAGCTGTGGTCCGTCCAGTGGAGTCCGGTGGCGTGGCTGAAGGCGATGTACTTGCTGGATGAGAAGACTGGGTCAAGTGTGTGTCCGGCGTAGTGGGTGGGGGTGGTCACCAGTTGATTGAGGCCGAGGTTGGCGAGGTTGTCCAGCAGGGTGGTGGTGTTGCGGTCGTTGTTGTTCTCCAGGTGGAAGTTGAGGTCCCCGAGGAGGATGTAGTCAGCGGAGGGGAGGGCGTGCGGGCTGATGAAGTCGGCGATGTCTTCGCTGAATTGTGTGCGTGGTCCCAGTGGTCTGTAGATGAGGGTGCCGCGGAGGGTGGTCTTGGGGTTGATGTGGATCTGGAAGTGCAGGTGTTCGGCGGGTGCGAGGGTGTCGTCGGTGTTGGTCGTGATGCGGATGGTGTTCCTGTGGATGATGGCGATGCCTCCTCCTGTCTGGTTGATGCGGTCTCTCCGGATGATCTTGTAGCCGTCCGCGATGGCGATGTCGGGTGCTGAGGAGGCGTTCATCCAGGTTTCCGTGAGGAAGGCGACGTCTGGGGCTGTGGTATCGAGCAGGTTCCAGAGCTCGACGGTGTGTCTGTGGACACTGCGGGTGTTAAGCAGGATGCACTTGAGGTGGTTGCTGCTGGAGTTTGGTTTGGTCGGTGCTGGTGTGGTGCAGGTCCGAATGCAGGTGAACTTGCAGGAGTGGCAGCAGAAGGGTCCGTGGGTGCGTCTCGGGGTGGCTCGATAGCAGCCCGGGCTTCTACCGGCGTTGAGTGAGTAGAGTTCGGTGGCGTCGTAGGTCCCGCGGGTGGGCTGGTGTCGGCGGGAGCCAGGGGTCCTGGCACTGGGCGCAGACGGGCTTACCTTTGGCGCGCCTTTGGCGCGGCCGCTGCGCGTCAACGCTGCGCGTGCGCACGGCCGCCATTTATGGCGAAGTGCAGGGAGGGAGGAGTAGCTGGGAGGCGGGAGCGGGGAGGAAGGGGGCGTGTCCACACTCCCGTCGGCGGGAGGCGGGAAGCGGGGATCGGGGCGGGTGGGTGCAGGGGACAACAGCACAGGGGGGGGACATCAATACTAGCACAGGAAAGCAAAGATTTTAAAACAGAAATACAGTACAATGTAATAACGAAGCAACAGAATGGCAGAGATGCGGGAAGCAACGAGCGGCGGCGGGGGGCGTGGCCCGAGGGTGGGAAGGCTCAGCGAGGCTGAGAGCAGCGGCAGGCGGGGGGCACAAGCGACAGCTGGTGGCCGTGCGGCGCAGGGTGTCCTATGAATAGGTCACACTCACCTGTGCCGCACGGTCGCCATTTATGGCCAAGTGCAGGGAGGGAGGAGCAGCTGGGAGGCGGGAGCGGGGAGGAAGGGGGCGTGTCCACACTCCCATCGGCGGGAGGCGGGGAGCGGGGTGGGTGGGCGCAGGGGACAACAGCACAGGGGGGGACACCAATACTAGCACAGGAAAGCAAAGATTTTAAAACAGAAATACAGTACAATGTAATAACGAAGCAACAGAATGGCAGAGATGCGGGAAGCAACGAGCGGCGGCGGGGGGCGTGGCCCGAGGGCGGGAAGGCTCAGCGAGGCTGAGAGCAGCGGCAGGCGGGGGGCACACGCGACAGCTGGTGGCCGTGCGGCGCGGGGGTGTCCTATGAATAACGCAATATAAGGGCAATCACCCTTCAGCTTGCACCGATAGCTGATGGGTGATTGGCCAGATTTCATTGCAGTCTTGCCGCCCCTGCGCCAGCAGCATTCACACCTCATGTGCTGTGAGACTGGGGCCAGATTGTATTGCAGTCTTGCAGCCCAGGTGCCAAGTACATTCACACCTCTTACATTAAGCACTCAAGTCCTGCGGACTCACTGACAATATGTCACGGACCCTTGGGGGTCCACGGACCACAGTTTGGGAAACGCTGTACTAGATGTCTTTGAATATAGATCGAAACTATACGCAGAACTAAAGCAGGAGCGATTTGTATTGAAAGAGTAAGAGCTGTTTGACATAATCACTAAAGCTAAACTTCCATGCTTTATTTGCCATAGTAAGAGTTTCATTGAACCAGCCACTACAAAACAGGGTACAAAAAAAACAACTTTCGCAAGCACATAGAGGGATGAATTTAGCAAAAGAAAAGGGTGAATTTATCAATGACATTCTGTCGCATGATCTTCTGACAAAAAACGCATTGTAAAATGGAAATGCTGCAACCAAACCAGTGGAGCACAAACTCTTACAAGAGCTCGAAAGAAAAATCTTTCACTTGAAGCATTGGAGTCGAGCTATCCTGGCTGATGAGGTGTGAAACCCCGAAACTGGTCCTAGGATGCTTTTTTCCAGTCCAGGGATGACCTGGCCTGGCAGTTCGGGCAGTTCCCATCGGGTGCTGCGTCAAGACTGATTTGCATATAGCTGGGTCCAAACTGGAATGGTGAGCAAAAAAACAAGCATTTGCAATGCAATAGGTCTTGCATTAGGAAAGTTTGAGCTATTGATATTGTAAATGACATTTTTAATTTATCTTTTGTTTTTGAAAATAGCGAAATTAATAGCTTTGTCATTTACAATGCCAATAGTTATAACTTTCGCAAATGGGATATCTATAGCATTTGTAATGCAATATGTGTTATATTTACGTGACTTTTGATATTACAAATGACAATGGCTTTATTTTTTTTCAATAAATAATACTTAAGTAAAAGTTATTGTAATTTATAATGGCAATAGCTTAGTTTTGTAAATAACTTTTGTGAAGATTATGTTCAGTGTATTTTATTGTGACGAAAATCCAAGAACAGAAGTGAAAATTAACATATTTTTGTTACATTTGTAATAAAGCTTGAAACATTGAGAGAACATATTTGAACCAGGTGTTGTTGAATGGTTGAACAGATTGATGCTGTGGTGGCGCTGAGTGATGTTGTGATGGCGAACGAGTGATGCTGTGGAGTTCAGTGATGCTGTGGTAGCGCTTAGTGATGTTGTGGTGCCCCTGAGTGATGCTGTGGTGGTGCGGAGTGATGCTGTATGCTATGCCATGGTTTTTTTTGCTATCCTAAGTTTTGTTATGCTATGCTATGTTTTGTTATGCTATGCTATGCTATGCTATACTATGCTTTGCTATGCTAGGTTTTGTTATGCTAGGCTATGTTTTGTTATGCTTTATGCTATGTTTTGTTGTGTTTGGTATGCTATGTTTTGCTATGCTATGTTTTGTTTTGCTATGCTATGCTATGTTTTGATATGTTTTGTTATGCTTTGTGTTTTGTTATGCTATGCATCGTTGTGTTTTGATATGTTTTGTTATGCTTTGTGTTGTGTTTTGTTATGCTATGCTATGTTTTGTTATGCTATGCTATGTTTTGTTTTGCTATGCTATGCTATGCTTTGCTATCCTATGTTTTGTTATGATATGCTTTGTTATGTTATGTTAAGCTTTGTTTTGTTTTGTTATGCTATAATATGTTTTGCTATGCTTTGCAATGCTATGTTTTGTTATGCTATGCTATGTTTTGCTATGCTTTGCAATGCTATGTTTTGTTATGCAATGCTATGTTTTGGTATGCTATGCTATTTTTTGTTATGTATGCTATGTTTTGTTGTGTTTTGTTATGCTATGCTTTGTTTTATGTTATGCTATGTTTTGTTATGTTATGCTATGTTTTGTTAGGTTATGCTATGTTTTGTTATGTTATGCTATGTTTTGTTATGCTATGTTTTGTTATGCTATGTTTTGTTATGCTATGTTTTGTTATGCTATGTTTTGTTATGTTATGCTATGTTTTGTTATGTTATGCTATGTTTTGTTATGTTATGCTATGTTTTGTTATGTTATGCTATGCTTTGTTAAGCTATGTTTTCTTATGTTCTGCTATGTTTTGTTGTGTTTTGTTACGCTATGCTATGTTTTGCTATGCTTTGCAATGCTATGTTTGGTTATGTTATGTTTTGCTATGCTTTGCAATGCTATGTTTCGTTATGCTATGCTGTGCTTTGCAATGCTATGTTTTGTTATGTATGCTATGTTTTGTTTGGTTACGCTATGTTTTGTTATGCTATGCTATGTTTTGTTTTGTTTTGTTTTGTTATGCTATGTTTTGTTATGCTATGCTATGCTAAGCTATGTTTTGTTATGTTTTGCTATGTTCTGCTATGCTTTGCTATGTTTTGCTATGCTTTGCAATGCTATGTTTTGTTATGCTATGTTTTGCTGTTATGCTATGTTTTGTTATGTATGCTATGTTTTGTTATGTATGGTATGTTTTGTTATGCTATGCTTTGTTTTATGTTATGTTATGCTATGTGTTATGTTATGCTATGTTTTGTTGTGTTTGGTATGCTAAGTTTTGCTATGCTATTATATGTTTTGTTTTGCTATGCTATGTTGTGTTTTGATATGTTTGGTTATGCTATGTGTTGTGTTTTGTTATGCTATGTTTTGTTATGCTATGTTTTGTTATGTTATGTTATGTTATGTTATGCTATGCTATGCTATGCTGTTTTGTTATGCTATGCTTTGTTTAGCTATGTTTTGTTTTGTTATGCTATGCTATGCTTAGCTTTGTTTTGTTATGCTTTGTTTTGTTTGTGGAGAAGTGTGGCTCACTGGTTAGAGGAGGCAGACCTGGAAGCAGAGGTCAGCCTGGGACCAGGGTTCAATTCCCGGCTCGGCGGGGTCTTGAGTCCTAAAATGTCCATGGACTTGACAATTCTCGCTCCGGTGCCTACTCGATTCACGGGTTCACACTCTGCGACTCTGGGCAATAGCTTGCTTAATCTCCACAACGGCCCCTCGCGGCGGGATGCCTGGCTTTCACCTTGCGGGTACCCTGCCTGGGTTATCTCACAGGGGAATACCAGGACGGGTTCCCTAAGCAAGCGCTTAGAAACCGCTCGGTGATTTGCGCTATATAAATTCCTGTACATTTACATTTAGCTATGTTTTGTTTTGTTATGCTATGCTTTGTTTTGTTAAGCTATGTTTTGTTGTGTTTTGTTATGCTATGCTATGTTTTGCTATGCTTTGCAATGCTATGTTGTGTTATGCTATGTTTTGTTATGTTATGCTATGTTTTATGTTATGCTATGTTATGCTATGTTTTGTTATGTTCTGCTATGCTGTTGTGTTTTGTTATGCTATGTTTTCCTATGCTTTGCAACGCTATGTTTTGCTATGTTATGCTATGCTATGTTTTGCTATGTTATGCTATGCTATGTTTTGCTATGCTTTGTTATGCTATGCTTTGTTATGCTATGCTTTGTTATGCTATGCTTTGTTATGCTATGCTTTGTTATGCTATGCTTTGTTATGCTATGCTTTGTTATGCTATGCTTTGTTATGCTATGCTTTGTCATGCTATGCTTTGTCATGCTATGCTTTGTCCTGCTATGCTTTGTCATGCTATGCTTTGTCATGCTATGCTTTGTTGTGTTTTGTTATGCTATGTTTTGCTATCCTATGCTTTTTTTGTTATGCTATGCTATGTTTTGTTATGCTATGCTGGTGAGGGTGAGTGAGGGTAAGTGAGGGTGGGTGAGGGCGGGGGAGGGTAAGTGAAGGTGGGTGAGGGGGTGTGAGGGTGAGGGTGTGTGAGGGTGAGAGTTTGGGGGTGAGAGGGTGTGGGGGTGAGAGGGTGTGGGGGTGAGAGGGTGTGGGGGTGAGAGGGTGTGGGGGTGAGAGGGTGTGGGGGTGAGAGGGTGTGGGGGTGAGAGGGTGTGGGGGTGAGGGTGAGAGGGGGTGGGGGTGAGAGTGTGTGAGGGGGTGAGTGTGTGTGAGGGGGTGTGAGGGTGAGGGGGTTGAGGGGGAGAGGGGGAGAGGGGGAGTGAGGGGGAGAGGGGGAGTGAGGGGGAAATGGTTGTGAGGGGGAGAGGGTTGTGAGGGGGAGTGAGGGTGGGTGAGGGGGTGTGAGGGTGAGGGTGAGGGAGGGTGAGGGTGTGTGAGGGTGTGTGAGGGTGAGGGTGTGTGAGGGTGAGGGTGTGTGAGGGTGAGGGTGTGTGAGGGTGAGGGTGTGTGAGGGTTGTGAGGGTGTGTGAGGGTGTGTGAGGGTGTGTGAGGGTGCGTGAGGGTGCGTGAGGGTGCGTGAGGGTGCGTGAGGGTGCGTGAGGGTGCGTGAGGGTGCGTGAGGGTGGGTGAGGGTTCGAAGTAAATGGTGGCAGGGCAGACCTCATAAGACAGAGAGAAGAGACTGCGTGGTGACTGCGTTGGTCAGTTTCAGAATCAGGAGGGGCAGAGTCAGCACAGTCTGCGTGGGATCAACGTGCCTAGAGGCAAAGCATAGCGGATGTAGCATTGCAGCTAGCAAGTCGAATGTTTTCAAGCGAAGTGTCCCTAGAGAGATGGCAACACAGCAACAGCATTTGAGGAGCAAGGCTACTGTAAACAAGCACGGTAGGCTTTCACTTTCGTCCAGAAAAAAAACGAGAAAGGTGCAGAGAACTCCAAACAAAACATGGCTTCCCCACAAAATGGATGCAAAAAAAAAAAAACAAGCTCTCGGCATTGCTGTGGCAGGGGGGTGGAAGAGCGGGAGCGCATTCCTTTAAAGTCTGAAGGGTGGCGGGGGAGCGGCCTGGGAGCGGATTCCTTTGAAGTCTGATGCCGAGGCTCAGACAAATGGTGGTGTGCGAGCGGCTTCCTTTGAAGTCTGATGCCGAGGCCGATGGTGTTTGATGTGCACGCACCTGCCTCACACGCCTGCCTCACATGAACTGTACGCGATCCGCAGGCTGGGTAGACTTTTCGGACTGCTTACTATAATCTCGCCTATTCAATCCCTAACGGGATAGCATAGTCAAGACCTAACTATTCAATCCCTAACAGGATAGAATAGTCGAGACCTAAAAAGGGAAAAAAAGAGTGATGCTGGATTGTGATGGAAAATATCTCTTGTGCTCCAGAGTAGGAGATTAAGTTGGTTGTACACACAGTAGAAAGCACAGGGCTTCTAGCAACTGAAAGAGGATGGTGTATGAGAACTGGTGGGTCTACAGTAGCGCTATCTGGATCATATGACAGTTCTCTTGAGCTTGCTGAACTGACCAACCGTGGGACAAGGAAAGTGGTAGAAAGGCAAAGGCAAATGTCCTAGACCTTGAAATCGAAAAGGCATCGCCCCTCGAACCAGGATCCCAAAACTGGACTGCAAACTACCACTATTTCTTGTTGTTTGCAGATGCAAACAAATCCAGTATCAGATGACCCCCGTGGTGAAAGACCTTGTTGAGCTGGGTCGGACTGAGATCCCACTTATGGTTGGGTGTTATATTGCAGCCTAAACATTGTTGACCTCAGACAGGTGCTTTGCCTTCATGGACATCCCACAATTGAGCACTAAGAAAGAATCTTTTTTCACTCAGTTTGTTTACATAAAACATGGACATTGTGTTCTCCGTCCTTATGAGAAAAGCAGAGTTTCTGGAAGTAAATAATTACGCGGCATCTGTATTGTTTTGATCTTCAATAAGTTGACGTGTAGCTACTGCTATTGGTGGGACCAATTGCCTCTAGTTTCCAGGTCTTATAACTGGGGACCCCAACAATTCATGGAAACATGAGTAGCCATGACAAATTGAGATGGTTCTTGAAGAAAAGGCAAGTCTATGGCTATGTTGGTGTACAACTGCTACCAGAAGAGAGCATTTCCCATCACTGCCATACGGTTGAGGTGATTGTTCAAAGATCATTTGACTTTTAGCCACTATGCATCCAATTCCTCCTAGACAGGACACATGTGAAGTCTCCAGATTGGTAATAGCAGGATGCCATCATGCCTAGTAAACATTTGAGAAGGCTAACTGAATTTTCTTTTTAATGTTTGCCTCTTGGCTTGCCAGCATTTGAAGTCTAGTATCTTGTCTTCAGAGGGATTTGCCTCCTTAGTGTCCAGTACTGCTCTCAGAAACTGTTTGCAAGTGGATAGGGTAGGGGAGGACATGCCTTTGTTTATAGAAACAGCCTAACTCATAACAAGGATATTATGCTGCATAACTAAATACTTATAAAGGTCCCAAAGGCGAGACCTATTGGGTATGCCAATGCTTATTAACGTGGGTAATTCGTTTCCCTGGTCTAAAATAGTTTCTCTGAAAGAAAGAAAGAAAAAAAATAAATAAATCGATGTTAGCTGAAGCAGGGCCCGTTTGCCCCTAAATAAGTTTATAGCTCATTCCACCGCAAACCTTACAGGGGAGCAAAAAGGTTTTTCCTCAACTTGATGGAATTCCTGATAAGGAGCCCAGAACCTGTTTTCACAAATGTAGTTATTTTATTTATTTATTTATTTATATAGCGCACTACGACCCGAAGGAGTCTAGGCGCTAGCCTAGCGGAAACAAATCACAACTGCCACATAAGAAAGAGCACAGAAGATTAGATGGTAAAGAGCCAAGTTTTTAAACCTTTTCTAAAAGGCAAAAGATCTTGAGCTTATTTCAGATGAGTGGGAAGTGCATTGTATTGGAATTAATCCTAGTTGGAGAATTCCAGGTCTTAAAAGTAGAATTTTTAAAGTAATGGTTGATGCATTTGTGATCCGAAAGATATTGTATAATTCTTCGCTGCTTAGGCTGTATACTCTTCTTGAATGTGCGGAAAAAAGTTCTTACAAATTTTAACTAGTACTGTGCAAGGAATAGAGTAATGCATGAGCCATTTTACTTTCAATTAAATCTTTTGACATTGGAATTGTAATCATAGATTATGTCAAATTAATCCAGAAGTGAACCTTTTAGTTTTGTTCAAAACTTTAGATTTGTTGTTCTGTGGAAAGAACCTTAACTATGTTGATATGTGTTGAATATTAATGTTTCCAATTGTGTCTAAAAAATGTAATGTCTGTGGAGCTGTAAATATTTTAATGTTTTTATATTTCAATTAGAGTTTTGTTCTTAGAAATAAACCTTCTTCTAAAGCCTGATTGTATGTGAGCGAGAGCAGAGTTAAAGTTTAAGATTCATGCGAGCAAAAAAAATGTTGGACATTTGGAGTACTGCTGTAGCTCACAGCAGGGTGAATTACAAACCTCTACAACAAGCAACCATTCAGCACTGACATCCTACCTCACTGAGCTAAACAATGCTGGACAATGGCTGTGAGACCCAGGGGAAGGTGGTATCTCCTGTGCTTTGTAAAGCTACAACATAGGTGCAAGGGCGGTGAGAAAGGGGACAGTGATGTAGCAATGGTATCATGTGCCCTGTTCCAAACAAGGTAATCCTTTCTACTGGTTAGACAGCAGAATACAGCTGTGGGTACTTGGACCCCTTGACTCTGGGGCCACGACCGCTGCGAGGGATATAGAGTGGCCAGAGTCATGGCAAGGGCACCATGATCAAGATGCAAGAGAAGTAAATTACCCCCTTTTCATGCACTTGCTGGTCAGTAAAACGCCATTATAATTTGAATGTGTTGGGTTCCTAATCTCCCCAAGCCCACATGCCACTGCACTATTCATACCTATACCCAAAGAAAGGAACCATCCCACAAGTTTCACAGTCACGGTCCAGCACGGTGATGCCCATGGGAGTTGTCACTTTCACTAGGCATCTAAGTCATGGTTGTGCACTGTGGGACCGAGGAAAGATGGAGCCCTCCGATGGACTCCTCATCACTGTGCCTCAGAGGCCTAGAGAAAACAGTTCCTGGGGTTTGCAGTTAGGACCCAGCATTAGCAGGCCTAGGGAGATCTCCCACCCATGGTTTAGCGCTGTAAGGCCCAGGAGAGAGGACTACCCACCCCTTGGGCCTTGCAGCCGGAGATGAGCACTGCTAGGCCCAGAGTGAGGGCTTCACTGTGCTCAGACATTGCTGCATGGTCAATGGAAAAGCGCAAGCTTCACAGCTTGGTGCCTTGGGTCCTGGTGCAAAGTTAAAGCCCCCCTCACACCCGTCCACTGGCTTCACAGTAAAACTGTGTGATGATTTGGTGCACTGGGTACCTAATACCCGAGGTCACTAGCTCCAGGAGTATCAGGTGCCCAATGCACCTAAATTATGCCTTTACAGTGCAGCCAGAGGGGCTCTTCTACCCACCACTGGCTGCAGAGAAATACTGCCAGACTTTTGGTGCATTAGGCATGCGATAACCATTAGAGCCTGCACTATTGAAGAACATACCGCTAACATGAGCCTATGCACAAAGCTATAGCACAGCAGTGTCAGGCTCAAGGGAGGAGCGCCAACGTCCCCAAGATTCGCACACATGGTCTAGCGCTGAGAGGCACAGAACTGGAGAACCCTGTGCCTTGTAGTCATGGTCTACCGCTGTGAGGGCCAGAGGAGCAGGATTGTCTCCTCCCCTGAGCTTCACTGCCATGATCCAGAACTCCTAGGAGAAGAGGAGGGGGGGAGCCTCCCCCCGGTACCTCACAGCCATAGGCTACCACTACAGGGATCAGAAGGGGTCCCATTCCACTGAGCGTCACAAGTATGGTTTTGTGCTGTGCAGCCCAACGAGGTGAATTCCCTTCTACGGACCTTGCAGTTATGACCCAGCACTGCAAAGCCCAGCTGGGCAGGAGGCTCGCATCCATGGTCAAATGCCGCGAGGCCAAGGGATGTTGGCCCCATCCACTGGCCCGAAGTCATGGTGTAGTACAGCAAGGAGCAGGAGAGCCTCCCCCTGCGCCTCGTAGTCATGGTCTAGTGCTGAAGCCTATTGGGGCTGAGAGGCACTACACGGGGCCTCGCAGCCAAGACCTGGGGCTGTAAAGACCAGAGATATGCATGGTCCTCACAGCCATAGGTTAACACTATTAGGCCCTGGGAATGACAGCCCCCATCCCTGGGACTTGCAACCATGACCTAGTGCTGAAAGGGTTCCGACCCCCTGGGCCTCGCAGCTACGACTGAGCTGAAGAGAAAGCAAAGGTTAATTTATGGCACTTTGGTGCAAGGCCCTAAGGTTAGGAGTAGAGTGCTGGGCCCTGGGAAGCTGCACACACCTAGCTCCAGAGTAAGAGTACTGATCAAAATTGAGAGAAAGGATAAAGCCAATTTAGGATATCATCCACTTACAAATAATCACCAAACGGAAGTCACATTTTAAACACCATTCAACCCATTAAGTACATTGTTTCCTTACTAGATTGTCTTAACTTTACACTGCATCTAACTGTTGACGTCCTTTTTAAGCGGTCTGGCTTAATCACAGGAATCGAAGGCTGCACCACAGATACGTATGAAACCAGGGCTATATATATATATATTTTTTCTTATCACCGTTTTGAGGAGATAACATCTTGTAAAACATTCTAATTACAACTGAATCCTGTACATAATGCGTGTCGTTCATATTTAATTTTGCTAATTACCTCTTTGCATGATGAATCAACGAGAGCAATAATTATTTCCCTAGTGCATGCTCCCGTTTAACACGTTACTTCATTGACATACTGGTGATACCAATGCAAGTCCCACTTGGAGCCATCTAAGCAAGGGTATATTTAGGCACAGGTTGATCAGATTGTTTTCCAAATATTGTAGGCATGACGTACTGTGGCTTAAAATACTGGATCTAGAAAAATTATCCACACCGAAGTTGTAATCGGGTTGGTGAATCATTCGTAATGGATCTAGTTTAGGGATCAATCTAGTGTAAAGTTTGTGTTCAAAGAAGTTCTAAGATTGTGTGTGCTGCACTATTTAAACATACTATTCTTATTAAAATAGTCTTTCTCCTTCCCTATCTACCTTACGCTTCCATCGTTTACTGGTAGGAACACAAGTCTTTATGTTATGTACGCAATCCAATCTACTTCATGATGTGTACGCTTTCACAGGATCCTTCGTTGATAACTCACGGTTCACCGCCTGTCAAGTTAAAAGCCCAAATACTACTTATTACAATGGTTTAAAAATTCATTTAACTGCCATCGCCGTCTACCTAGTTTTTTCAAATAAAATGTATTAGCAAGGGAATAAGCGGAGCGGAACAGGGTTCTATAATTATTCCCTTCCGCGAACACAAACACGCCCTTGCATTAAAGAAATTGCAAAGAGAGGAGGGGTGAACAAAAAGCGCAATGCAACGCAAATAGGAGCGCTTCTTTTGAACACCTGCAATATTGAAGATCCTCAGGGGTATATGCGGCATGCAGATTGCGACCTCTGCATGGGTGCTTTGCAGAATGTAGTTTGCGTCGGTGCCATAAGAAATGCCAAAAAAAACAAATCAGACATACCACAAAAATCTGACCCGCACTATGGGCTACCTGTAATAGCAAACTTAACAGCAAAGGGCGACTATAACCAGAGTCCCGTTCAGTCAGGAACTGCTAAAAACCAATACCACGCTGCCTCAGAGAACCGCCGACCCGTATTCTGCGGGCCGTTGGCCGAGCATTTGGAGGCCACAACCTCGGCCTGAGACCCCAGGAACGTGGGCAACACCGCCTCATCCTTCTACCAACCGGCGTCAGCCATTCCACTACGCTGCTGGCGTACCCCATTGTCTAAAATCTGAGAACGCAAGAAGCCACCATTCAAGCTCCTGGACTAACTTACCTCAAGTAGAGACAGAGCACAGCTCAGCACACGCCTCACGGGGCGCCCCCCGCCTACAATCGGAGGAGGGCACGCACTCACTCCAAGCCAATAAACACTTCGAAATTCTGTGCTGCGCGCTTGAATTGGCTACCTGCCGCAAATGGTCCAATCCGGGATCACTTTACAAGTTAGCAGACTAGTATCGGGGTAGGCTGCGCAGCAGGATATTTTGCCACGCCGGAATAGCTAAAATTACGGGTTCGTTAAAAGATCAGCAACGGACGTCGTGTCGACATTAAGCTGAGTTTACAGACCGTCTGAGTAAGTAGTAAGACACGTGGTTACCGTAAGAATAGGCTCTGATAACAAGTAGACAGTAAAGGGAAGTTAATTTCGGCTTAATATGAAGTGGTGTCATTCGATCTTTGGAAGATATTGGTGAATCTGTTGCCATGGGGTAGGTAATAAGTGGGTTAGAATTCTGGTTTTAGGCTGAGACTAGGAAAACTGTGGGGGTAGGTTGTTCCATCGAATAGAAGTGTTTTTGAAGAATATTTATGTGCTCCTGTTGGAAGCGGTCGGTAGTTTAATCTGTGGGTGTAGATTGGTGATACGGCAAGGTGCACCCATTTTCACCAACAAAAGAACTTCAAGGATTGGGAAAGAATCCCACGGTCATGTATTTTTGTAAAGTAGCTCGCGAGATCATTTATGGAAGGGGTCTTTTGTGCACGGAGCAAGATATGCATACATGAAAGACAAGTCACGTTTAAAGTACTCACACGGGTGTCTCTACGTGACGCGGGCTGCGCATAACCAAAAGCTGCCTACGGAAATAATAAGCAAAGCAAAAACAAAGTTGATTGGCCCCTGCTGCCGTTTTTGCTGGGGTGCACGACGCACGTGCAGTTAAAATGATAGAGGACCAGAGAGGGAGCATGTCTTTAAGGAGTTCTGCCTCCTGATTGGCTGTTTAAATAAACACGGAATAGAAACCTGTGGTGCGCGCGCACCACAGAGGAGCCGACGCGGGAATCGAATCCAGTGGTGCACGCGCACCAGAGGAGCGGGGGTAAGGGAGCGCGAAGTCGCCGAGACGAGGTAGGGGATATGTGTGTAAGCGCCGGGGGTTCTCTGTATGTGTGTGCGTGCGTGTGTGTGTGTATGCTCGGCGGGGGGGTTCTGTATGTGTGTGTATGCGGGGGGGGGGGCTGTTTGTGTGTTGTGAAGAGCCTGCCGGAATCTGAGCATGTGTTGACGCGCGCGACCTGATCCCGATTCCGGCAGGCTGCTGCGTGCGCGTGCCAGTCTGTTGTCCTCTCCTATTTAGTCCTTGAAAGCCGGAATGATTACAATAGTCTCGCTTTGCGACAGCAGGCCTTTGGCCTGCAATCGCAGCGAGACCTAATGATGGATTTAGGCCCAGATCGCTCTGTACTGGGGTGAATTTATGACATGGTTCTGCATTCAGTCCATCAATTGTCTTTTGCTTTCTCGCCAAAGTGCGTAGCGTATGCCCAGACGTGGGTCCTGGGCTCACTGTGCCACTGGATTCAAGCTATCCTGGCTGATGAGGGGTGAAACCCCAAAAACGGTCCTAGGATGCTTGTTTCCAGTCCAGGGAGGACCTGGCTTGGCAGTTCAGTCTGGACTGTTCCAATGAGGCACAGGGTCAAGACTGATTTACTTATGGCTAGGTCTAAACTGGGGTGGCATGGTGAGCAAAAGAATGATGGATTTAACCCAAATCTCTTGACTGGGGGTGAATGTTTTTATTTGTTCGGCATTCCGTCTATCAATTGTGTGTCATTTACAATAAAAATTCGACACCTACACCTGTGCAACTTGATAAATTCTGGTCATCAAGATCGAATAAGATGAACTTGGAGACCTTAACTCGCCAAAACATTGCTGATGCTTCAGTGAACACTGAATTTCCAATTATTGCAAGTGGAATCATTGTCAAAGAGGAGTTGGGGCCTGCAGAGATATATTGAAATGGTAAGAGCCATGTTGTTCAATCAATCAATCAATCAGTAACTTGTAAAGCGCACTACATACCCGTGAGGGTCTCAAGGCGCTGAGGGGAGGTGGGTGCAGCTACTGCTCGAAGAGCCAAGTCTTGAGGAGTCTTCTGAAGGCGAGCAGGTCTTGGGTCTGCCGTAGATGGGTGGGGAGGGTGTTGCATTTTCTATTCAATTTGTTTGTGTTATTTCTCTTTTAAGTTCTTCATAATGTGTTTCCCTTTTAATCTTCTGTTCTCTAGTTCTGTGCACATGCACCTGACTGAATATTCTTTTTAGAATTGTTTATATGTAAATGTGTTACTACTGGCAGATCTTGGCTGGACTTGAAGAAGAGAGTACTGTGCTGTTAACAATAAACCAGTACCATCAATATCTGGATTATTTGAATCATTTACTACAAAATTGGCGACGAGGGTGACCAGTACCTATCTACTCTACTTGCAGCACAGGAGAGGTACAATTTTACAAATTTTGAAGCACTTGTGAAGCCTTTTGGATGAGAATTTTTACTTTGTACTACAGTAGATTCACTTGCTCCTAACACAAGTGATATCTATCTTCATCTGGGAAAGTGTTTGTTTTAAACAAGATTTTCTGACATTTTAAGCCTTCAGCTGGATTTCCCTGAAGAGATTCTCATCCTGCTTCGTTTCAAGCTTTCCTTTATCATCCACATACGCTGAAGAATCGTTGGAGCGGAAAAAGGAATGAAATACATGTAATTGTCAAGTTCTTACGAATTTCAAGAGGTTTACAGCATTTTTCAAACCTGTGGATGGCCCGCGCTACGTTTATTTTCTTCGCGTGAGGTCCGCTGTTGTTGCTGCTTTGTTAACGTTGCTAGGCTACGAGGTCTTCCACTACGGAGAACTACAGAGAAGGTGTACCATTTTTAATGGTTGCGAAGGTGTGACGTCACTACGCAACGACGTGCAACGTCAGCGGCAGACATTTTGCATTCCCATAGCAACGCGAATAACATTTACCGATCCTACGCGACGGAGATAAGACTACCAGTATCGTCAATCTGTGGGAACAGTTTCGTTTTACAAACAACGCACAAACACTACGCGATGCAGACAGTGTGCTAGGACTACTGACATTTCCAATCCATGAGAGCTAGTGTAATTATAGCAGAGTTACTTTGCGCATTTGAGTCTTTTAAAGTATATTAGCATAAGTTTTTACATTCAACTGCAAATATGATATGTCTTATTTCAGCGTTTTACTCATTTTAAAATGTTTTGACGTGTAACGTTTAGCTGGCTAATGTTTTTGTCATCAAAAAGCACTATATATTTGATGCTGTGGGTGTGTGGACATACTTAATTACTTGGTATTCTACTTGTATAAAATACATACGTGTTAGTTACATAACATTCACAACCATGCAATTTGATCCCCCGTCAAAATTTCTCCAACGCAAGGGTGATCCTCCTATTCCTTGGAATAGGTGGAAGGAGGAGTTTTTAACATACCTGAAGGCCATTGATGGAGAAAGAATGGGAAATGAGAGGAAAAATAATATTTTTCTCCATTGTTTGGGGTCAGAAGGACAAGCTATTTTTAGGACTCTTCCTCCAGTACCAGGTGATTTGGGTAATTTCGATGAGGCCATGTTACGAGTTGAAACTAGATTTAAACCCACTACCAGTATTGCTCTTAACCGTTATAAATTCTACACCAGAGCGCAAAAAGATTCTGAAAGTTTTGATGATTTCTTAACTGCTTTAAGTTCATTAGTTATTTCTTGTAATTTCGGTGAGATCACAGATGAAATGATAAGAGACCAGATTATAGTGAATGTAAAGTGTAAAAAAACGCAAGAGCAATTATGGATTTTTAGTAATCCTACGTTAAAAGAAGGCATATCTACTGCTAAGGCATTTGAACAATCCAATAAGTGGAAGAAAACTATTGAAGAGAATACTAAAGGTGTGAAGAATGACAAAACGGGAGATGAGATTTGTGCTGTAAGCAATGTAAAGAACAATTTCCAATCTAATAAGAATGTTGGAAGGAATCAAATTGTATGTTACAGATGTGGTAGTAATAGTCATGTCGCATCCTTCAAATTCTGTCCTGCCATTGGTAAAGAATGTAGCAAGTGCGGGAGAATTGGTCATTTCTCTAAAGCATGTAGAGATTTGAAAAAAGGGAGTAGTGATCGCAATGCCAATCACTTCAAGAAAAATGAAGTTTCATGTATAAGAACTTATCCTTCTAGTGAAATTTCTTGCATTCAATGTGAACATTCCAAAACTGGAGAAATGATAAGAGAAGGTGGCATGGTTGTCTCTTTGATGAATATCGGAGTTGTTGATGGGGAAGTACTTAATTCACCTAAATGTATTGTGAAATTTATGAACGTAAATCTTGAATTGATGGCAGACTCTGGTTCTCCTTGGACCATTATTACAAGAGATTACTTTTCTGAGAAGTATGGTTCAAGATTATCAGAAAAACAGCTTACATCCCCTGATATCAATGCATTATGCTTCAATGGGTCTAACGTTGATTTCATTGGTTATTTACAGTCTACAATTTATATTAAAGGGAGATCTGCAGTTATCAAATTGTATGTAGCAAAAAAGGGTATTGATGTACTTGGATGGAGGGATCAATGGAAGCTGGGAATTATGTTAAATCCACGGAGTAAAGAGCCAGTCACAATATGCAATGATACGTTTCCACAAGAAGGCTCTATTGTCACAATAGGGGGTGACTGTAGGTGGGAAAATTTGGCTAAAGAATTCCCCAATGTCTTTTCAGAAAATTTGGGAAGGTTAAAAGGCTTTACTCATGCTATCAAGCTCAAACAAGGAGCTGTACCCATAGTACAAAAGCTTAGAAATGTACCACTTAATGTCAGAGAGGAATTAGGTAATGCTGTAAAGGAAATGTTGGACAATGGAGTGATAGAGGAGATTGAGTCATCTGAATGGGTTTCTCCAGTGGTTCTTGCTCAAAAGCCTGATAAAGGTTTGAGGCTTTGCATTGATTTGAGGGCTTTGAATGCGAATATTGTTGTGGATTGCCATCCACTACCCAACATAAATGAGGTAGTGAGCATGCTTGGAGGTGCCACGGTTTTTTCAACTCTCGATCTTAGATCGGCATATCATCAAATCGAGTTAACAGAAGAATCTAGACATCTAACGGCTTTTGTTACCCCTCAAGGATTGTACCAATTTAAGCGTATGCCGTTTGGATTAGCCTCTGCAGCATCTGTTTTTCAAAGGTCAATGTTTCATCTGTTTAGAGAAATGGGAAATTATGTTAAGTGTTTCCAAGATGACAATCTCATTTTTTCGAAAAGTAATGAAATTCATTATGAGCATTTAAGAAATGTATGTAAAGTGTTGAATGATACTGGTTTGACTATCAAGAGTAAAACATTTAAGTTGTTTCAGAAGACTGTAGAATACTTAGGGCACACAATATCAGGAGATGGTGCGTCTCCAAAGAAATCCTTAGTTGATGCTATTCTGAAAGCGCCTGCACCGGATTGTAAAGATAAATTGCTATAATTTTCAGGTCTTTGTGAGTACTACAGCAAGTTCATCATTTGCTACTAAAATGGAGCCTATTAGAGAACTTGCTAGGAAGAATGTGGAATTTGTATGGGGCAGTAGACAGCAAAGTGCCTTTGATTCTATAAAAGCTGACATGGTGGCTGCCCCCACTCTCAGACCTTTCTGTTTAAATAAGTTGTGTTTGTTGACAGTAGATGGTAGTCTTTACGGTTTAGGTTGTGTTTTGTCACAATGTTCGGGAAAAGAGGAGTGGAATGTGGCGTTTGCGTCGCGTACACTCACTACCACTGAGAGAGGATATGCAGTTATTGAAAAAGAACTTTTGGGTTGTGTTTGGGGCGTGGAACATTTTCGTAATTACATTTGGGGTGCGAGATTCATATTAAGAACTGACCATAAACCTTTGGTGAATATCCTATCGCCTGGTGGAGGGGTAAGAGCCACTGCTCGCATAGCCAGACTTATGTCACGTCTCCAAGAATATAATTTCGACATCGAATATGTTCCAGGAAAATTGAATGTAACTGCAGACTGTTTGTCCAGATTGCCATGTGACAGTGTAGATGAGCCCTGTGATGAAGAAGTTGTAGTTAGTATTACAGAGTCTGTTTCTGAAAATTTTAAATTGATATCCGAAGAGATGTGGATGAGAAGTATGAATGAGGACATTTTACTTTGTCAAGTGAGAGATTTTGTCAGGAAGGGTTGGCCAGCTAAAGGTGAGGTGTCTAGTGATCTCATACCTTTTTTAAATGTTAAGGAAGAGTTAGTTACCGAAGGAGATTTAGTTTTTAGATCAGGGAAGTGTAAGATCCTGTGAGATCCGTGAGTTTATTTTGAAATTTAGTCACGAGTGTCACATGGGTATGTCCTCAATGAAGAGGCTGATTAGATCAAATGTTTGGTGGCCTGGAGTAGATAGGTTTGTTGATAGGTTTGTGAGAGAATGCCCAGATTGTATAGAAAGTGATAAGACTTGTAAATGTAATCCTGCTCCTTTGATTCCAGTTAAATTGCCAGAGTATCCATGGCAAAAGTTGGGTATTGATATTTCTGGTCCTTTTAGCTTTTTACCAGCTGAATGCAGGTTTGCAGTTGTAGTGGTAGTGGTTGACTACCATTCTAAATGGCCAGAGGTCAAACTTATTTCTCATCCTAATTCAGGAAATGTGATTTTGTTTTTAAAGGAATTGTTTGCTCGAGAAGGATGTCCTGAAATGATGATTTCTGATAATGGTGTACAATTTAGATCTTCAGAGATCCAGGAATTTTTTTAAGATTGTGGTATCAAACATATCACCACAGCATTATATGAACCTCAAGGGAACGGACAAGTTGAGAGATACAACAGGGTACTAAAACAAGATATTATTTGGGCCCGAACTTTTGGCAGCTTGTGGAGAGAAAAGTTAAGGGAGAGACTTTGGTTATATCGTATAACACCTCATACAACTACTGAGGTTTCTCCTTTCCGGTTGTTAAGAGGTAGAGATCCCATTTCTAAATTGTGTCCTTGGTGGTTTAAAAAGAGTACTATTCCTCATGATGTTGCACCTGATATTTCTGATGTAGCTCGTAAAGTGGGTATTAAGCAAGACAAGATCAAATATGATTATGATGTTCGGATGAAAGTAAAAGCACCTGTGTTTAAGTGTGGTGATTTGGTGAGAGTTCGCAAACCAGGTTTTGTTTCCAAAGGTGAAATACAATTTGGTAAACCAATTAAAATTGTGAGGGTAAATCGGAACAGTGTTGTAACGCAAGATGGTAAGGTCTGGAATGTCAGACGTGTTTCTAAATGTGTTTCTTTATGCCATTGATTTTCTTAAGAGGGGAAATGTGTTGCATTTTCTATTCAATTTGTTTGTGTTATTTCTCTTTTAAGTTCTTCATAATGTGTTTCCCTTTTAATCTTCTGTTCTCTAGTTCTGTGCACATGCACCTGACTGAATATTCTTTTTAGAATTGTTTATATGTAAATGTGTTAGTACTGGCAGATCCTGGCTGGACTTGAAGAAGAGAGTACTGTGCTGTTAACAATAAACCAGTATCATCAATATCTGGATTATTTGAATCATTTACTACAATATACTACAGAGGGTGTTCCAGTTCTTGGCGGCGAGGAAGGAGAAGGATCTGCCGCCGGACGTCGTTCACTGGATGCGCAGGACGGCGGCGAGGCTGGCGGGAGTGTGGAAGTTGAGTCTGCTTTTCAGGTAGGCTGGTCCGGTGTTGTGGAGTGCTTTGTGAGCGTGGGTGAGGAACTTGAAGGTGATCCTCTTGTTGACGGGGAGCCAGTGCAGGTCTCTTAGGTGGGGGGTTATGTGGCTGCACCGCGGGATGTTGAGGATCAGGCGGGTTGAGGAGTTTTGGATGCGTTGTAGCAGTCGTAGGTGTTTGGCCGAGATTCCTGCGTAGAGTGCGTTGCCGTAGTCCAGCCTGCGGCTGACGAGGGCCTGGGTCACCGTTCTTCAGGTTTCGGTCGGGATCCACTTGTATATCCTGCGAAGCATGCGGAGGGTGTTGTAGCAGGAGGAGGAAATTGAGTTGACCTGCTTCGACATGGAGAGGGAGGAGTGGAGGATGAATCCTAGGTTGCGTGTGTGGTCTGCGGGTGTGGTCTGCGGGTGTGGGCGCTGTTTCCAGTGTGGTCGGTCACCAGGAGTCATCCCAGGCGGAGGGGGTGGAGCAGAGTATGAGGACCTCCGTCTTGTCCGAGTTCAATTTCAGGCGGCTGCTCCTCATCCACTCAGCGACGGCCTTCATTCCCTTGTGGAGGTTGGTTTTGGCTGTGTGTGGGTCCTTGGTGAGGGAGAGGATGAGCTGGGTGTCGTTGGCGTAGGAGATGATGTTCAGGTCATGTCGGCAGGCCACCTGTGCGAGGGGGGCCATGTAGATGTTGAAAAGGGTCGGGCTGAGGGATGAGCCCTGGGGTACACCGCAGATGATGCTGGTGGCTTCGGAACGGAAGGGTGGGAGGCGGACTCTCTGGGTTCTGCCGGAGAGGAAGGATGTAGTCCAGTCCAGGGCCTTCTCCTGGATTCCGGCTTCTTGGAAGCGTGTCCTAAGTGTGCGGTGGCAGACCGTGTCGAAGGCGGCTGACAGGTCCAGGAGGATGAGGGCAGTGGCGGGATAGCTGTTGGGTGTGGTGGTATGTGGTGGGTTTCTTGAAGGTGAAGTGGATGCAGCGGTGGTCGGTCCAGTGGAGTTCGGTGGTGTGGTTGAAGGCGACGTGGGTGCTTGTGAAGAAGACGGGGTCAAGCGTGTGTCCGGCAGCGTGGGTGGGTTCGGTGACAAGTTGTCGGAGGCCGAGGTTGGAGAGGTTGTCGATCAGGGTGGTGGAGTTGGCGTCGTCGTCGTTCTCGAGGTGGAAGTTCAGGTCCCTGAGGAGGATGTAGTCCGTGGAGGAGAGTGCATGGGTGCTGGCGAGGTCGGCGATGGAGTCGCTGGATAGAGCCCGGGGGCCGGGAGGCCTGTAGATGAGTGTTCCTCTGAGGGTGGTGTTGGGGTCGGTGTGGATCCGGAAGTACAAGTGTTCGGTGGAGTTGAGGGTGTCGTCTACGTGGGTGTAGACCTGGAGGGTGGATTTGTGGACGATGGCTAGGCCTCCTCCAATTCCGTTGGTGCGGTCTCTGCGGGAGATCTTGTAGCCATTTGGGATTGCTATGGCGATGTCAAGTGCAGAGGAGTCGTTCCACCAGGTGTCGGTCAGGAAGGCCACGTCTAGGGTGGAGGTGTCCATCAGGTCCCAAAGCTCGATGGCTTGTTTGCGTGCCGAGCGGGTGTTGAGGAGTATGCAGCGGAGGTGGTTGGGTCCGGTCCTTGGAGGTTTGGAGGTTCTGTCGAATGTGAAGTTGCAGGTATGGCAGGAGGAGGGTCCGTGGGTGTGTTTCGGGGCGGCCTGGAAGCAGCGGTGGTCTCGGCCGGTGTTGAGAGCGTGGAGGGTGTTGGTGTTGTACCGGAGTCTGGTGTCGTGGCGTGCTTGACGGTCAGGGGTTCTGGTGCTGGGTGCGGTCCAGGCGCGGACGGGCGCAGACGGGCTTGCCTCTTGCGCGCCTCCTGTGCGCCATTGGCGTGCCCGCTGCGCGACCGCGTAGCGGTTGGCATAAGAAGGGGAGGGGGCGGGAGCAGTGAGGGGCGGGAGCGGGCTGGATTGATGAGCTGGGACGTGAGGGCAGCAGCGGTGGGAAACTGGGGGGGGTCCTGGCGGGGGTAGCGGGGTGCAGGTGCGGCAAATTTAACAAAAATGGGGTACAGAAAGGAGGTTGGCACAAATTCATAATAAAAGCAAAGTACAAAATGAACCCAGGAAGGCAGGAGCGGTAGCCGCAGAGCGGGCTGCTGGCTGGAACCTGGGGTTCACAGAAGAGCTGTGGCCGGGAGCAGGCTGCCGAGGGGAGTGCTGACCTTGACCGGGTCGAGGCTTCACGCGCGCTCCTCCGCAGTGGTCGGCATAAGAAGGGCAGGAGCAGTGAGGGGCGGGAGCGGGCTGGATCGGTGGGCGGGGCCGCGAGGGCAGCAGCGGCGGGAAACTGCAGGGGGGCCTGGCTGGGGTAACGGGGTGCAGGTGCAGCGAGTTTAACAAGAAAGGGGTACAGAAAGGAAGGTCGCACAAATGCAAAATAAGAGCAAAGTACAAAATGAACCCAGGAAGGCAGGAGCCGTAGCCGGCGAGCGGGCTGCTGGCTGGAACCTGGGGCTCACAGAAGAGCTGTGGCCAGGGGCAGGCTGAGTAGGCGAGTGCTGACCTTGACCGGGTCAAGGCTTAACAGCAATTTGGAGGAAGCAGACATTCCTGTTGTGCCATATGTTGAGTGGGCTGTTCGAAATGGTTCCAATCAAATCACTGCACTGTCAAATGACACAGATGTTGTTCTTGTGCTACTTAGATCTTTTGTACTATTCTTAAGTCAAGGATTGTCAGAGTTATGGATACGTTATGGAACAAGCAAGAAAAGACACTTAATCCCGCTTCACATTCTGTACAAGAAACTGGACACAGAGATGCCCAGTGTTCTCATCAAGGCACATATTGTTAGGGGTGATGACATTATGAGCAAAATTGGAACAAAGTTTGGAACTTTAACCGCTGAACCTGTAAAGTTTCTAAGAGGATTTGGTGAGACAGAAGAAGAATGTGACTTTAAAGATGTAGAAATATAAAAATATCGTGTGTGTGTGTGGGGGGGAAACAAGTCCTCACTGTCACACATTTGACTATTTTCGATACAGCAAGTTCAAGAGATCAGTTCCGTTAGGTGACCATTCCACCAACGTTATATTCTGTGCGTGGACACATTAAAAGAGCGTGCTACTTGATCAGAAGATGTGTAAATGTTTTGAATCATGCATATATAGAGAAAGATCTGTGTGCATTTGGTTGGGAAGATATTGATGGGGTGTTAAAACCTATGAAATTTCTAAAGCCTCTACCTACAGAACTTACACGTGCATGTAAAACCTGTGCTAGAAAAAGATGTCCCTGAAGAAATGCTCTCAAATGTTCAACATTCTGCGTATGTACCAAGAGCGTTTGCCAAAACAAAGTGAACTATGAAAATGTGCCTAAATCAGGAGAGCTAAACATTTGTTTTCATATTCCGATCATAAACCTTGTTTGGTGTAGACATAAAAGGATTACAAACCATTATTCTTTGTTTAATTTAGATATATGTCCCTTCGTCCTCTATTATAAGCGCCATTTTGTAAAATGGCAGAAAAATTGCTCTGAAGAATTAATTTCTGTCTCTATATGACTGCTTGACCCCAAAAACCTATGTTTTGACACCAAAATTAAGTATTTAGGTCTCATGGTTCCTGCAATAATACATCACTGCAACACATCCGCCATTTTTTAAATTGTCATCAAGAAAATTTCGGCCCGGTTCAGCAAGGTCTACTACCCAAGCTAAATTACTTCTCGAATGATCTAAAAACATAAATAAAGGGGGCGTGTCCAAGATGGCGGACGAGTAGGACGTGCCTATCCGTCGCTCCTACCCGTAGCCCGGGCCTCACCTGCATAGCTTTGTCCCGCACGACCTTTTAAGCTGCTCCGGACCTGGTCTGGGCCCGTGATAAGCCCCGGCACCCCACCATTGCTTTTCTTCCCCGATTCCTGCCTCGGAGTCGGGACGCGCTGGGCTAGGCACGCCCCGGTGCTGGCTTCCCACGGAGGCAGGCGGGAGCGTCAGAGAGCGGAGCCGCTGCACCTGGACACGACCGCTGAGTGCCGGTCGAGCTCTGAGGGGTAAGAGCGGACCTGCGGCCAGATAACTGAAGGGGAAACGTGGCGGACTCTTAATGCGGCAACAAGATGGCAGAGCCCGCGGACGGAGCCGCGCTGCCCTTGCTGAGGTGAGCTGTTCCCTAGCGTGATCTGCTGATGCAGCAGGGTTGTACCATCTCCCCGGGAGGCGCGGCTCGCCATCTACGAGCTGATATCGTGGTCACTGGCCGCTATCCACTGCTGAGTGACGCCTACTTCCCAGCGCTGTAGGAGTGGAGGATTCAGCGCGGCTAAGCCCTGCAGCCTGTGCTGCCGGGCCTCTCATTTTGATGCTGTTGTGCCTGCTGGCAGACGGGAGGGATAGAGAGCGGCACCATTGCCTGTGGAGGTCACCACTGCGTGCCGGCCGAGACCTGAGGGGCGTTTGCGGACCTGCTGCCAGATAATTGAGGGGGAAACGGATCGCGTGTGGTGTACTTCTACTACGGCAACAAGATGGCGGCGCGGGGCTGAACCTGCGGGCAGAGCCGCACTGCCCTTGCTGAGGTGAGCTGTCCTCTACCCGCCCTCTCGTGCTCTATTGTGCTAGTCAGGACTAGTCTCCTCTGTGGCCTGCTGCCGTGGAAGCGGGGTTAATCCATCCCCCCAGGAGGCGAGGAGCGCTATCTACGAGCTGGTTTATGAGTCTCTGGCCACTATCCCCTACTGAGTGTCGCCTACTTCCTAGCGCTCCAGAAGTGAGATACTGCGCGCGACTAAGCCATGTGGTCTCCCCTGTAGCAAACTATTCCACTGAGTGCCTGCGGTGACGGGTGCGCCTGGGCTGTGGTGCCGCTGCTGCTTCGGACCTGACATGCCAAACCCCCTCGCCTCCCCGGGAGCTGAGTGCTGATTAAGACGACGAGGAGGGTCAGGTACTGAGTAAGCCATTTACCTGCTCTGTATTGGGCGCTGAATACGGTACTGCACCATTACGTCTTAGAGAGCACAAATGCTGATCTCATTGCCCTCGCACACAACCTCTTCGTTGTTGATCGGTGATGGATGCCCCTACAAATGGCTGCGGCCAGAAATCGGAAAGACAGATCAGTTAAAGACCTATTGCCCAAAGCCGGGGCGGGCGTCACGGAGACGATGTCACATACTGGAGGAACTGGCGAGCAGAGGGGGATGGTTGAGCCCGATGGGCCAGTCATCCGCAGTGTCCTGGAATTACTTTTTGTGAATCTCACCAAAGAGTTCCATACTATGAAGAGGGATCTTACTGCCGAGATCCACGAGCTGCGTAGGGACATCTACTCGGGGGTACGGGTGGACAACCTAGAAAATCAGACTGCGGCCAGGGACAAAGAGGTGTCCCAGCTTAAACAAGAGCAGCAGACATAGCTGACCTCATCATCTCACAAGAACTTGACTTGATTATATTAACCGAAACCTGGCTAACAGAATCCTCCACTCCACTCCTCGACATCTTAGTGCCCCCCAATTATGACATCATGAGACTAGACAGAATCGAAAAGATAGGTGGAGGTATCGCCTGCATACATCGGAGCAATATTACAGTAAACAAGGCCATATCCCCTGTTCACCTCTTGCGAATATTTATGCTTCAACCTTAGCAGTAATGGCAAATCAATCGGTTCGCTACACATCATCTACCATCCACCTAGAGACAACCTCATCTTCACCGAGCACCTCATGGACATCATCTCCTCGAACACCGGGGGGGCAGAATACCCAAATATTCCTGGGCGACTTCAATCTCCATTGGGATGACCACAATGACGAGGTGGTTAATAGTCAGTTGCTCGACAACGTTACCCTGTCCCAAATGTGCAACAGCCCCACCCACAAAAAAGGGTAAATCCTGGATTTAATAATCTCCATAACGGACGCCATTCCGTTGGTTTCGATCCAACCCTGGGACTGGTAAGACCATTTTATTATTAACTTCTTTATCAACGAAACTCTGAAATTTAACTCGGTTCAATCCACAAAACCAAAGATTTGGAAAAGAGACCTAAAAAAACTAAACCCCAACACCTTACCCGCTTGCCTGCTCTAACCGTCTTCTGCCCCCCGCAGGCTCCTCTGACGTACATGATCTCACCAAACACTACTTCAACTCTATGACCTCGTTAATTAGTGAGGTAACCCCCTTACAATTAAAGAGAGTCTCCACCAAAGATTCTAATCCCTGGTACAACGGTCTTCTTAACGAGGATAGACGGTCTCTCAGATCTCATGAAAGCATTTGGAATAGAGTCCCATCTTCGTTGCACCTTGAGTCTCTTAGGAGAAAAAGAAACACGTACTATAGAATGATCAAGCGCACTAAAGCTGACTTCTTTAGCCACCAACTAGACCAAGCACGAAATCGGCCAAAAAAACTCTTTGAGCTCATCAAAACCCAAACTAAGGTTGCTCCCCAACAACTTCAAAACTCAGCTAGCTCGCAACCCAACTTGGAAGAATTCTCTGACTTCTTCAGACAGAAAACTGACAACATTAAGAAGGAGCTTTTAAATGACCTTGTACTACACGCCAGACCGCAGATGAACATCGCACTTACACCCCCTTCAGCATCACACCAAATCACTTCAAAACATCGCTTAAAAAACAACGCAGCATGGTCATCCTTCGATACCTATTCGGAAGAAGCCTTAGGCAAGATTCTCACCACTCTAAAGCCGTCCAATCACTCCTCTGACCCTCTCCCTGCAAATTCTGTGAAAGACTTGACCCCATGGCTTTTGAGCCTTTGGACCAAAATTATTAACAGTTCTCTACAACAAGGCTGTATTCCAGACACCCTCAAAATTGGTCAGGTCTCTTCCTATACTAAAGAAACCCTCAGCTGACCAGTCTGACCTAAACAATTATCGTCCTATCTCCAATATTCCTACCTTGGCCAAACTACTGGAAAAATGCGTTCATCACCAACTCATTAAGCATATTGGCCACTTCGACCTGCTTAACAAACACCAATCAGGCTTCAGGGCAGGTCATAGCACCAAAACAGCAATGACACACATCATTGATGATGCGCTTCAGATCCTAGACCAGAATGGAGCTTGCCTTCTCATCCTGCTAGACCTATCCTCAGCCTTTAATACGGTTAAACATGAAAACCTGATAGATATCCTAAATCTTAGAATGGGGCTATCTGGATCTGTTCTAAACTGGTTCACCTCCTTCCTCCATAACCGAACGCAAAAATTCAAGGTCAACAGCACTCTCTCTAATCCAGTACCAGTTACGTTAGGAGTCCCTCAAGGCTCCTCTCTATCTCCGACATTGTTCAATCTCTTCCTGGAACCCCTGACGGAATTGCTTCATGCATCTAACATCCAATTTCACATGTATGCGGACGACACACAACTCTATCTCAAGATTCACTCCTTAGAAGACATTACAATGCTTAACACAACGCTGAGGAACACTCAGATTTGGTTGGCAGAAAACCATCTTAAATTGAACGCCCAAAAAACTGAATTCCTCCTTATTGCACCACCCGCCAAAGTCCCCATGATGCAAGACCTGGTCAAACATATTACTGCATTCAACGTCCAATCTAACATTGTAGACTCCGCTAAATCGCTGGGAATAACTCTTGACAGCAACCTTACCATGCAGAAACACATTAGTAATGCAATAAAAGGAGCAAACTTCCAGATAAACACGTTGAGGGAGCTGAAACCATTTTTGCCAGCTAACGACTTTAAGCTGGCAGTTCAAGCGCTTGTTATCCCGAGGGTGGAGTACGGAAGTGTTTCCTTATGTGGCCTCCCTAAAGCGACAACAGCACCCCTAAGAGCCTCTATAAATGCAGCAGAAAGACTCTTCATGGCTCAAAGAGAAGTTCTCATATTTCCCCAGACTTAAAAGCCTTGAACTGGCTACCGTTTGAGGACAGAATTCACCTAAAAATAGCATGCATGACTCAAAAGGCCCTACACCACAAAGCACCCAGTTACCTCGCACAGAAGTTGACGATCTCGGGTGGGTCAAGAGCTTCAAGAAACGCTGAAAACCTGCTACTGAAACCCCAAAGATTCAACAGGAAGAAAACGTATAAACGAACCTTCTCTGGGATGGCGCCCAGGATTTGGAACTCACTGCCCCCAGAAATCAGACTAAACGCTTCTACTGTTTCGTTCAAAAAGGAAGTGAAAGAGTTCCTCATGGCGAAACTCACCTACCCATAGTCCAAGGTATCTCTTTGACCAAGCACCCCCTTTCTTTTGACACCCACTTGGACAAAGGGCCTCCAGACTTTCTAGGTACACACGCCGACCACTACCCAACTCAACGTTCTCATGTTGTACCCTCATGCCTCACTTTTGTACTTTGTGCTTTGTATTCTTGATGTGCCTACTTTTACGCGTTTGTATACCCAGCTGAACTTGACTTAAGCGCTCTGATATCCGCAAGGATCTTGTTCGCGCTTTAGAAGACCTTCACAATAAATAAATAAATAAATAAATAAATAAATAAATAACATACGAATCCGGGTGGTACCTCTGGGGACAAAAGGGCAGGACATTGAGGCTTTCGTCGCGGATCTGTTTCGACACATCTTGGAGGCACCCGCAGACCAGGAGATCCGACTCGACCAGACGATCGCCAATGGCTCCTCCTACCGATATCCAGACGTGGGTCCATGATTTTAAGCTTAAAGAGCTCATTTTATGCGAGGCACGGTCCAATCACCCCCATTGAATTCCGCTCCTGCAGGCCTATTCTCTTCCACGATTTGGCAACCTCCACTCTGCAGAAGCTTCGCGACTTTCGCCCCATCACCGCATTCCTCCGCTTCAAAGATGTTGCTTATTCATGGGGGCACACATTTCGACTTATTTTTAAATGGAACGGCAGGCTCCGCCAAGTTCGTTCTCTGGAGGAAGCGACATCTCTCCTGCAACTACCAGAGTCTGATCACACTGACCCAGTGAAACTACCTCAAACCAACGAGAAGACAGCCACCGCTGGCGGAGGGTCGGCAGTTCGCCACTGGGCTCCCATCCGGACCCAGAGGTGATAGCCAAAGAACGCTCGGCAGTCCTTCGGTCCCAGTCGGAAGACTCCAGCACTGCAGACTGACCTGTACATTTTGAGGTGCTGATTCTTACTTTCCTGTAAGGTCACACTGGCTGTTCGGGTTTGGGGCAGGGGTGGGAGCTCCTGCGATCCATCCCACATCTCACCTTAGGCGGACTGCCTGGGACATTTGTGAACTGTTCTTAGGACTGTTTTTTCCCTCATGTTCGTTATGGGGGGGGGGGTTGTTTTTTCCTTTCCTGGGTTACCTCCTCCGAGGTTCATTCAAGGTTATCCTTTGCTGCCCCATTGTGCCTCCCGCACTTCGAGGAGCAGTGATGTCAGCTTTGGCGTACTTGAGGTCACACTCCCATGACTCCTGACCTTCATGTTGTGGTACATGGGTGCAGTTTTGTGGAGAATCTCGACACTACAGCGTGACGCCCCCGGGCTTTTCTTTGCGGTCTTAAACTGGGGTTGCGCGCCTTCCTGGACTGCGTCTCTGGCACCCTCGCGGACTTCCACAGACAATTGGCGTGCAGCCTGAGGGGCACTGCTGCCCTTGCGACCCAGAGACTGTGCCTTTGAACATCCTCGGTGACTCTGCTGCTCAGTGGCCCCTGAGCGTTTGCCCATCTAATTGACTCGTTTTGGCTTCGGTGGTCCCCCAATCCCTTTCCCTTCTTGCTCCTGTGGCTGCCCCCCTCTGCTCTGCTCCTCTAAGGCCGCCATTTTGCTGCTGCTCTCAGCCGCTTCTTTCTCCTGACCCTGGCCCACCATCTTGTCCGTTCCCTCGGCCTTTACCCTCCTCCCTCGTTTCCCCCTTGACGATCCTCAAATGTTTCGGTTAGCCTTTTTCCATACCCCAGTATCACTGCCACCCTATGAGCCCACTTAATGGAACTCTGCTTTTCTGTATATAGAGATAACTCTAATCACTAGTATATGCAGACCTTTGTATTCTCTACCATTCCTATATGACTCTTAGAGTATATCCATTCGTATCTCTTCCTTGAGTGACTTTACTATTTGTACATTTGCAATTTTTCTTTGTTTATATCTCTTCTTTGTGTAACTTTACATCTTGTACATTTGCAATTTTTTCTGTTTGTATCTTTTATGTAATGCATGTAATCCTTAGTCCTTATGTTTTGCAACTGGTTCTTATGTAAAGCGCTGTGACACCTTCGGGTAAAGTTCTTGCTATATAAAATTGAATTAAATTAAAATTAAATTAAAATTAAATTTAAAAAAAGGGCTAAATAATCCCACTGAGCGCCGAGCCCTTCTGTCATACCTGGAACGTTCAGACGCACATATCTGCCTGCTTCAGGAGACGCATCTGCTCCTTGCAGACACTCACCGATTACGATCAAAGGCATTCCCTCAACAGATGTTCTCGTCAGCCACTTCAAAAACTGCTGGAGTAGCTATCTTGGTCTCTTCTAAGTTCCCGGGGCGGGTGGGTAGCAAACAAGCCGAATTTAGAGGAAGGTTCTCGGCATACACTTTCATTTTAGATACACACACATTTTCGGTCGCCTCGGTATATGTCCCCAATAGTGGGCAGGAAGGTTTAATTAAGACAATTATTCAGGAATTCACAAACGTAACAGACAGGGCGGCTTTGCTAGGAGGGGACTTCAATATGGTACTAGATGGTGATATGGATTGCTCTGGGCAAAGATGGGGCCAGACAGGGACTCTGTCCAATTCAGGCAGACAGTCGTTGGCGGAAGCTGGGCTCACTAACATCAGTAGACTTTGGAATCCCACTACCAGAGCATACACTTTTTATTCCCATCCCCATAAAACATACAACAGAATCAATGTCTTTACCTGTGAACTCCTAACGCAACAGGTCCGTGAAGTGGAGATCCTAACCTGTCCTTTGTCTGACCACTCCGCGCTGCGACTGTAGGGTGCCGTGGGGGCATGCCCCCACGGCACCCTACTCGCGGCTTTTGGCGCCTTCGGGAGACTATGCTACAGCGTCCCTCGGTCATACAACAGATTGAGAAGAGATATAGTTGATTACCTGGCCATAAATGATACACCGGACATTTCCTTGCCGATCCTATGGGAGGCGATAAAGGCGGTTCTCTGGGGGGTTTTCATTAGCATTCCATCGGCCGACATCAGGGATAGACGGGAGAAACAGGACTGATTGATGAGTGAGGTCACTGAGTTGGAGTGCATTCACCAAAGAACCAGTGCTCCACGGGTTTGGAAACAATTGAAGGCGGCCCGGGCATAACTAGCTGGGTTGGACATTGACCGAGCTGAATACACAGCCCTACGACTCAAACATGCCTTCTACTTAGGAGGGGACCGTTGTGGGCGACTTCTTGCACACCGCCTCCAATCCCAAAGACAGGCTCATAGAGTGGCCTCAGTACAGGACCCCAGGCGGGGTGAGAGTACCGAGGTCACTGCGATTGTGGAGGCCTTCAGGCGATTTTACGAAACACTGTACTCGGCACAAAATTGCCTGATACTGCACCCGCCCACTATCTCCACGGTGTAGCTACACCTAAACTGTTGCCGTCTCAGGCGGCTGACTTCGAGGCCTCCATCCGAGTGGAAGAGGTTATATCGGCGATTGCTCGCCTGAAACTCAATAAAATCGCCAGGCCCTGATGGGTTTACCTCCGGTTTTTATAAGAAGTTTTGCGGGACGTTAGCCCCGCTGTTCGCACGTGTTTTTAATTCCGTTGGGCCGGTATCAGCCTCTTCCTTCCCCTCCATTAAGTTAGAGGCCTCAATAACTGTAATTCCCACACCAGGGACGGACACCCGGTCTTTGCGGCTCTTACCGCCCTATATCGCTACTCAATGTGGACTTAAAGATCTTTACAGGCATTCTAGCGGCCAGACTCTCTCGTCACCTCCCCGGTCTGATAGATCAGGATCAATCAGGCTTTGTTCCGGGCGACAATGCTCCGATAATACCAAACGACTCCTCCACTTGATGGACCGTTCGGAAAGCTTTCCGGCGAAACGCATGATCCTCTCAGTCGACACCAAAAAGGTGTTCAACAGGGTCCACTGGCCATACCTCCGAGCTACGTTGGTGCATTTTGGCCTTTCAGAGTTATGCGAACCCCACAGCTACGGTTCAGGTGAACAGTGTGACGTCAGCGGCTCTCCATATGCAGGGGAACTAGGCAGGGGTGTCAGCTTTCGCCACTCATCTTTGCGCTTTATGTGGAACCCCTAGCTCAAAGAGTCCGTGATGATCCAGCCATTAAAGGAGCACGCTTCGGGAGCTCGGAGCACAAATTATGTCTGTATGCCGACGACATGGTGGCGATCCTTGAGCACCCTCAGGAGTCTCTGCCGGCTTTCTTATACAAATTAGGCCGCTTTGCCCTCGCCTCGGGCTTCCAGATAAATATGCACAAGTCGCAAGCTCTTAATCTATCGCTAGAACCCGAGACACTGTATCTTCTTAAACGCAGTTACCAGATTCAATGGGTCCATGACGCCATCACTTACCTGGGCCTTCGGGTACCCCCACCATTTCTACCACTAGCCAGGCGAATTACACAAGACTATTGAAGCAAGTCCAAGATTCCCTCTGCAGATGGAGACCTCACTCCCTCTCCTGGTTGGGACGGATAGCGGCAGTAAAAATGGTGCTACTGCCTCAAATTCTCTACCTATTCCACACACTTCCCCTGACGGCCCCCCCTAGAGTTCTGCGTGCCCTGCAAAGGGACATAGCGCGCTTCATTTGCCTGGACCAAAGGGCTCGGATGTGTTGAGATCTTACGTACAGAGGCCCGGTGGACGGGGTCCCCGATCTTTAGGCATACTGGCGGACGGCTCAGTTGAGAGCTCTAGAGGAGTGGCTACGCCCCGAATCTGAGAAACACTGGTTATTTATGGATAGATCCCTTGCAGCCTGATCACTGTGGGGTGTCCCCTTCCTATCCCTCGAGGGACGGCCCCGCAACTTGTACTTATCAGAGGTCACCCGGCCCATAATATTAGCTTGGGATAGAACTGCCATTGCCAGGGGGCTCAAGACTTTTCTGTCTCCTATTACGCCCATTGTACAGAACCCAGATTTCTCTCCCGGCTTAGACTATGGGGAATTTCATCACTGGACGACAGAGGCTAGCCGCTCCATAGGCCATTTCTTCAATCTTTCTGGACCGCGCACTTTCATAGAATTCCGTACAGATCATGGGCTTCCCGAAACGGAGCGCTTTTTTTGTTGTTTCCCCTTTTGTTGTTGTTCAGGCCTGAAGCATGCCATGACATTATGCCGGGTTGCAACCCGATGGGGCACAATGGCTCATTTGTTCTCTTTGTGGAAAACTAATAAAAGAAATGTAACCCCCCCCCCAAAAAAAACCATAAAATAAAATAAAAATCTCTGGACCTTTACGTCGGTAGATCACGGAGCCGGAATTAAATTGCATGCATTGAATGCTATGTTTATTATTCCAAAAACTCCCACTTTCATGGTAGGGGATAATTTAAAAGTACTTGAATCTACTCTAATTCAACAATGGTGAACATGAAATAAGCAACCACATGTTGGAGGAGATAAACAAAAATTATTTTAAAAAATATATATTAAAAACAAACCTGAACTGGGATAAAAGAGTGAATTAGGAATGTGGTTAAAGCTGGTATAGAAATGAAAGACTGCCAGTTAGTGTGCATCCTTCTGTTTTGAGACATCTATGCCACAGGTTGATCTTATTAGCTGCCCTATATCAAAAAAATGGCAAACATTGGAAACAAAGGCAAATGAGGAGAGGGGCACAAGGATGGCAAGAACCAGCTTTTTTTTTTTTTTTGCAGAGTTTTATATAGCGCGAACTAGACCCGAACCGAATCAGGTCTCAGAGCGCTTTACATATTTTCCAGTTACGTTACATGAGGACACACTTTCATTTTTAGGCACGGGGAGATTAAGTGATTTGCCCAGAATCACAGGAGGTTTTGGCGTAGTTACCGAGACTCGAACCCAGATCCCCAGGTCCAAGGTCGAGCGCCCTAGCCGTTAGGCCAACTCCTCTCCTATCCCAAGCTTTATTGTGCAAGCTGAATTAGTTTAGATGCCAAGAGCTCAAGCTTATCAGAAAAAGGTATTCAGGCAGAACGAAGGGTGTGTTCAAAGCCAACTAGAGAGCAAATATAAAGGTTTCTCAACAACCCATATTAAGTATTACAAACAGTAGACGACCTGACTCCAAAGTGGAGAGACAAACGAAGGATTTGGCATACATAAAAACTGATACGAGGAAAAGCAAATGTACCAAACAGCATTCTTGTATCTCTCACCTTCAGCTGGATCAGCATCCCTTCGCAACACACACGGCCAGAGCACCACAAGTTGTAAATATGCTCATTTTCCTGATTTAGTTTCCCTGTGCTCACAGGTTCCTTGTTCGTACCATCGTCCCCTAAAATGGGAAGGCAAGTTGAGATACTGACACCTGTAAAGGTACACAATATTTGGCAATGCCTTCCATTATGAATGCAGATCACTCATAGTCCTCTCCCTTTAATTACCTACAATTCTAACAGTATTTTTGATCCCCAAAACGTTTCTGAGTCTTGCATAAGTAGGGTGACAATCCTTTGCTTGCCAGGGTGTGATGGCATTCTTCATAAGAAAGCTAGCTGATTTTTTTATACATCAGAACCACCGACTTACAGACACAGTAGCCAAAAAGAGAGGAACACAAACATGAAAGTTTTTGGTGGGCAAATGGAAATATTTACAATGCCAACCATGACAGGATTTTATGTATTACCATTTGTATTGCTGTCTTTACCATTAGTATGGTACCAAAGCACTTACTTATTCCGGGTGCCCTTTTCAAACGATCAGTTGTGCGTAGTTAGTAGAGATTTATTAAATGTGTAGTTTAGTATGGATCAGAGTTGGTTAATATGAAAGTAAAAGGAGTTCAAACCTGCTAAAGACTTTTATAGAGCATTTTACGGAGTCTGTGCAATTGTTTTCAACAAATGGTCACAAGCCAGACAAAAAGCCTTGATGAGACCAATGCGCTGAATACTGTGCTAAGAAGGCTCCATGAAAAGCTTTAATATAATGTTGTGCACGTAAAGGAGTGGTATATTTAAGCTAAATGGTGCTAAGCTGTACGTTACTGTTGTATGGCGGGAGAATTGTTGAACTGGTTAGCGGTTTGTCAGTTTATTAACTTTGGTGCATTGTTGTGCGTATGGGGAGTGCCAGGGTATCGGTTTAGTGTACTCTTTTTATGAAAGGGGTGTCAATATATAATTGGAGAGGTAAATATTTTGCCATGTGTGATGCAGGTTTGAAAATACTTTAGTACTTTTACAGTTACCCAATAACAATGCCTATGCGGTCTATTCTGTAATGCTGACGAGCTTTGAACACATGATCTATTAATTAACTTAAGTTCTGCCTTGAGGCACTAGATAATTCTGCTCACATAAAGGCCTTTAACTGTAAAGTCAACCAAACTTACCAACAAGTGCAAAGTTACTTTCCAACAGCTCTCTGTGTGTGTTGAACCAAGCCTGTGCCAGCCTGTTGTTTTTGTTCTTCCCAATCATATAGTTCATGATGTAAGCTAGAAGGCCTGTCACCATCAGTATCTCCATGTAGTAACTCTCCCAGCTGTTCTGCAGATGTGCTGGAACCTGGGAAAAAGATAGGAATTTATTTTTTACATAGAGAGATCTGCAATGAGATCATAAGACTGGAAATCCAAAGCATCCAACAAGAGTGTCTAGTATCTAAGATGTCAGAACGGAGCAAACCCATCCTAGGAATTGCACTTTAAGCTTTGCTGCAGTTGGGGTGTGATAAGACTCCAGCATCTAATGGTCAAAATTAGAACAAGCATTTGCAATGCAATAGGTCTCGCATTTATGAGTTTGAGCTATTGGCATTGTAAATGACAATGCCAATTGCTTAAGCTCAAGCACCCCATGCCGCGCTTTCACATTAATGTTGGCCCGCCCCTTTATTTAGATGAGCCGTGTGTAAAGAAAGGGCTGCGCCGGTCATTAATGTGAAAGCACGTATAAGACACTTGAAGGCTGCTCTAACGCTCGGCGCTGTATTATCGCGCTGTTCTTTTAAACGCTCCGTTTTTTCGTATTTTATTTGGTTTGTGTTGTTTAACCCCCTGTTTTTAGCTGGCAGTATCTAGGGCCCTCATACCTGCACTATAATCGGTTTTCACCGCATTTTGCGGGTCCGGTTCCCGGTTCTGGGGTGAGAACGGCAGCCATCTTGGAGTGGGGTCAGCTCGAGGAACATCTACACTGAGCGGTCTAGCGCTCCGGATGTACAGAGGGACTGCTACTTAAGGCGAGCTTTGGGGGAATAGCCCTTGATAAGACACTTGAAGGCTGCTCTAACGCTCGGCGCTGTATTATCGCGCTGTTCTTTTAAACGCTCCGTTTTTTCGTATTTTATTTGGTTTGTGTTGTTTAACCCCCTGTTTTTAGCTGGCAGTATCTAGGGCCCTCATACCTGCACTATAATCGGTTTTCACCGCATTTTGCGGGTCCGGTTCCCGGTTCTGGGGTGAGAACGGCAGCCATCTTGGAGTGGGGTCAGCTCGAGGAACATCTACACTGAGCGGTCTAGCGCTCCGGATGTACAGAGGGACTGCTACTTAAGGCGAGCTTTGGGGGAATAGCCCTTGATAAGACACTTGAAGGCTGCTCTAACGCTCGGCGCTGTATTATCGCGCTGTTCTTTTAAACGCTCCGTTTTTTCGTATTTTATTTGGTTTGTGTTGTTTAACCCCCTGTTTTTAGCTGGCAGTATCTAGGGCCCTCATACCTGCACTATAATCGGTTTTCACCGCATTTTGCGGGTCCGGTTCCCGGTTCTGGGTGCTGGGGTGAGAACGGCAGCCATCTTGGAGTGGGGTCAGCTCGAGGAACATCTACACTGAGCGGTCTAGCGCTCCGGATGTACAGAGGGACTGCTACTTAAGGCGAGCTTTGGGGGAATAGCCCTTGATAAGACACTTGAAGGCTGCTCTAACGCTCGGCGCTGTATTATCGCGCTGTTCTTTTAAACGCTCCGTTTTTTCGTATTTTATTTGGTTTGTGTTGTTTAACCCCCTGTTTTTAGCTGGCAGTATCTAGGGCCCTCATACCTGCACTATAATCGGTTTTCACCGCATTTTGCGGGTCCGGTTCCCGGTTCTGGGTGCTGGGGTGAGAACGGCAGCCATCTTGGAGTGGGGTCAGCTCGAGGAACATCTACACTGAGCGGTCTAGCGCTCCGGATGTACAGAGGGACTGCTACTTAAAGCTCGCCTCTCCGCGCAGCGGACCTGCGCAGCGGACGTGCCTCGCTGTGCCGGAGTCGTGCCAGAGTCCTGCCCGTCTGCGCCCGTCAGCGTCCCGGAGGCGGGCGGAGCGGCGGGAGACCTGGACTTGGGGCAACCGTGCCCTATCGTAGCTACTATGGTCAGTTACACATCTGCGCAACTCCGGTCCCTACATAAGGTATCATGTGGTTGCGTTAAGGTTTTCCCTGGTCACTACAGGGGCAAGAGCAAATGCCCAGGTTGTGGCTGGTCGAAAGGCGCTGGTCTACGGCCACCCCCTCACCGGGAGGTGGTCCCGGTGAAGTATCTGTGTATGCTATTAAATACCAGGTCAGTGCGCAGTCACGCCCAGGAGCTCTTTGACCTCCTTACTTTGGAAAAACCGACCTGTCTGATGCTTACAGAGACCTGGCTGGGAGCTTCCTCTAACCCGGATATCGCCTCGGCGATCCCGTCAGATTATAGCATCTACAGGCAGGACAGACCGGTAGGAAGGGGTGGTGGTGTAGCCATCGTGGTGAAGAACTCTGTTGTGTGTTCTAATATTCCCACTGAGACCATCAAAGGGTCTGAGTCCCTTGCCTTTTCTTTATCTCTGGCGCCGCATCAGTCAGTGAAAGGTTTATTAGTGTATAGACCTCCGGGTCCAGCAGGCTCTTTTTTTGAAGAACTCCAGTCTGCTATGCTATCGCTGGCCATGAGAGCCGACAAATTGCATTCTGGCCGGTGACTTTAACTTTCACATGGACGATGCCCAGGACTCAGACGTGATTAAACTATCTGATATCACGACTCCCTTGGGCTTAGCCCCCTCTCTCTTCGAACCAACGCATGACAAAGGTCATACCTTGGATCAGGTCTTCTCTTCCTCCCCCATAGAGGTGACAGCACTTCTGCCGGTTCTTTGGACTGACCATCGCCTAGTTCAGTTCTATATACCAGGCAATGAGAGACCCCAGGGCAATGCCCCTAGGCAGCTTGGTTCAGGGACAAGGGCGTTGGACCAGGTGACTCCTGAATTGCTGTCTAAAGCATTATGTGAACATCCCTGCCCTCTTACGGGGGTTCTGGATAGTGACCTGGAATCCATGCAGCCCTGTTTTGAGGATAGGCTAATTGATCTGGCCCCTTTGAGGCCACCTCGATCATTACCTAAACGGGTTTCTGCCCCGTGGTTTACTGGTGCGCTGCTTGCTTCTCGCAGGCAGTGCAAGGTGGCGGAAAGGACCTGGCGAGCCCAGTATAACCTAGAGGCCAGACTCGAATATAGGACTACGGTCAAAGCCTATCATCGAGCGATTCTTGTGGAGAAGAAAAGCTATTTTGCCAGGCGGATCGAGGATGCCTCGAACTCCTGTAAAGAGATCTTTACGATCCTCAGGGAATACATTGCCCCACGGTCGAATGAGGCCCAGTCTGCTCCCACTCAGAAGTGGGCTTCGGATCTGGCATGCTTCACCGCTAAGATCAAGTTGATACAGGAGTCTTTTCCACCGCGGCCGGCGGCTGCCCTGCCTGGCTCCGAGGTTGGCCTTGTTCCACGGCCCCCTCGGGACCTGTCCTGTCAGACTTTCCGCCTATATCAATTGCCTCGTCCTTGGCTCTTTTGGCCAATCTTAAATCTGGATCACCGCTTGATCCATGCCCGGCCAAATTTTTGGCGAAGATGGCGGAGGTAGTTAACCCGCTGGTTAACCCTCTCCTGAATCGTTCTTTGAGCCAAGGTGAGGTCCCTTTGGCGTGGAAGCAAGCCATGGTCATCCCCCTTATCAAGAAGCCCGGTCTGGCTCCTGAGGTCTTGGCCAATTATAGGCCTATTTCTCTTCTTCCAGCTCTGGCCAAGACCCTGGAGAAGCACGTTCACAGCGTGCTCTCCAATTTCTTGGAATCCAACGATCTGCTTCACTCCACTCAGTCGGGCTTTCGCCCTAATCTGAGCACGGAGACGGCGCTGCTGGAGGTGTCTGAGGCCATCAAGGAGACGCTAGACTTGGGTGGGAGAGCTATGTTGATCATGCTCGATCTGTCGGCGGCCTTTGACACCGTCCCCCATGAGGGCTTGCTCATCAGACTTTATGAGATCGGTCTGAGGGGGACGGTGCTCAGCTGGTTTACATCCTTTTTAGCTGGTCGCCGACAGTCGGTCTGGGTCTCCTCAGCCTCCGCTGAGATGCCGCCATTGGGAGTCGGAGTCCCGCAGGGCTCGGTATTGAGCCAGACTCTGTTTAACATCTTTATGACCCCTCTGGCGGCTCTGGCTGAGTCTTTCGGAGCCCAGATCGTATCCTATGCGGATGACACCCAGCTGCTCTTCACCTGCCGGAAAGGGGAGGATTTTGACGGAGAGAGTATCCGTGAGTGCCTTGGGGCTGTTTTCAAATGGCTCCAACTGAACAGCCTCAAGTGCAACTCCGATAAGTCGGACGTACTCTTCTTCGGCTGTCAATCCGACCCGGACTGGCAGGTGTGGTGGCCTGCGGACATGTCTCCTCCGAGGCAGTCATCTCAGCTAGCGAAGAATCTGGGGGTCAAAATTGACAACGGTCTGACCTTAAGATCTCAGATCCTCGCCCTTACGGGCACATGCTTTGGACTTCTCTGCATGCTTTGGAAGTTCTTTCCGTTGCTTTCCGAGGATCACAGGAAGATTACGGTGCAGGCCTTGATTGGTTCAAGATTGGACTACGCTAACATCTTATATCTTGGCCTGCCCGAATACCTCCTGCAACGGATGCAGGTGGTCCAGAATGCGGCGGCCCGCGCCATCTTTGGTCTGCATAGGCGAGTTCATGTCTCCGGCCTATTGCAGTCGCTTCACTGGCTGCCTATCCGACAGCGGATAGTCTTCAAAACTCTGACCCTCGCGCATAAGGCCTTCTACTCCACCGGGGCCAAATACCTGCAGAGTAGGCTTAAGCCATACCGTCCTTCTCGATCTCTGAGATCAGAATCAAAGCTCCTCGCCATTGTTCCTCGTGTGAGGAGGGCCCGCTTGGGAGGCCGCTCTTTTATGCTCTGGGCCCCTCAGCTTTGGAACTCTCTGCCCCTCTCGCTACGCAGCAATTCAAACCTGCTATCCTTTAGGAAGGGCCTAAAAACCTGGCTTTTTGCCTCTTAGATTTCTTTTTCTTCGCTTCCTTCTTTTTCTTTTATTGTGTTGTGTTCGCTCTTCAGGTTGTTAATAAAGCGCCGGGACACTCTTTCGAGTAGCCGTGCGCTATAGAAGCCACAAAATAACATAACATAAGATATGGGGCACTTTTACATAAAAAAAGCATTTGTTTGTCAAATTGAGTGCTCCGTGTCATGGTTTCACTCTAAAAGCATGGCACGCACCTTTCTTCAGACGTGGTTCGTCCAAAGAAAGGGGCATGGCCAACATTCAAGTGAAAGCACCGTATGGGGCGATTGTAAACAAAACAAGCATTTGCAATGCAATAGGTCTCGCATTTACGCGAGTTTGAGCTATTGACATTGCAAATGACAATGCCTTTTATTTTACTTTTCGTTTTTAAAATGTAAATAAAAGGCATTGTCCTTTGCAATGTCAATAGCTCAGATTCGCATAAATGCGAGACCTATTGCATTGCAAATGCGCGGCGCACGCTTTAGGCATCCCGCTGACTTTATTTATTTATTTCCCGCTCCACTTTTCTCGTGAAGCCCAACGTTCCATTCCTCTCCCTTCTCAACATACTCTGTTACTGCACGTGTCTGGGCAGTAACAGAGTATGTTGAGAAGGGAGAGGAATGGAGCGTTGGGCTTCACGAGAAAAGTGGAGCGGGAAATAAATAAATAAAGTCAGCGGGATGCCTAAAGCGTGCGCCGCATTTTAAAGTAATGTAACAATTGGAGGGGGAAATAAATAAATACAAGCCGATCACCTTGCAGACCGCAGATGTTATCGGCAAGCCTGTTCCGTTCCGTTGCATCGAACATTGAAACCACAACCAGAAGGAGGCGTGCTCGCGAGAGGCTGCGGAGCACGCGCACACGTTCCAGCCAGCGACGGAGGCGTGGCGCGCCCCGCCTCCCTGTGCCGTGTCGCGCGCCATGAATCTCGTCCCCTTTTGCTATTCACAGTGTGCGGGGCTGTTTCTTACGCCGGGGGCCTGCAACCGCAGCCCTCAGCGATGTTAGCGGAGGCTGGCGGGGATGCGACCCCGGTCTGGGGGAAGCTGCCGGTTTTGCTGCCACTCTCGCTCCTTCCCCTGAAGGTATGGCAGATCTCACGATGCATGGGGCGGGGGTGTGTGTCTGTGCAGGGGGGCAGCTGCGTGTGTATGCGTGCGTGTCTGTATGTGTGTGTGTGGTGGGGGGGGGGGGCTGCAGCGTGTGCCTGTGTAATCTGTGTGCAGGGGTGTGGGGGCTGCCTGTGTGCACATGGAAATATGAGCCACGGCGACGTGCGTGCCCACGAGATAAAATCTCCGCCAGGAGAAGCTCGTAACACTTTGCTGTACTCATTCCCCCAGAAGTGACTACATAAGTTGTCTCGCCCTAGACAGCAAAAAGCTTCGCTTTTTGCTTTCGTCTAGGCGAGACCTAAAAAGTGAAAAAAGAAAAAGTCATTCTGCCACGTTTTGCACCACAAACAACAAACTAAAGGCACGGCCACCAATGTATCAGCGCGGCGTGCTATGGAGAAAAAAAAAGCCTTGGGGGAAGAGCGTATCTTGCAGCAGGCAGGAGAAAAACAATTAACCAAATAGTGCTCAGAGGCTGTAATTAAAGCCTACCAAGTAACAACACATGTAACAGGGGGTGTTGTGATGGGAGGTTAAACAAGCACTCGCGTAGACGTTTCTCTTTTTTCTGCTGTCCCACTTGGACGGCCTAGGCCTGCTTTCCTTCAGCTGCAATAGGTTTATTATTAGGTCTCGCCTCTCAATGCGGATTGAGCAGAGCGAGACTATAGCGACTTAAACAGACTTTACCCAACTGGGCGATTTGGTGCTGTGCCCGTGCGCTTTTAGGTTAATGCGCAAGCGCATTGACCTAAAATGCGCGTGCACATCATCAAATCGCCATCTGTTCCCTCAGCCGCAGTCCTCCCACACCTTTGAAGTGAAGCTTAGCTTCACTTCAAAGGCCCCTGCTGCTTCACACCCTCATCGCCGCTCTCCCCACTCCGCCCCCTCCCCTGCCCGCCGTGTCGCATTTCTCCTCCCCCTTCCCCACAGCAATGCCCTCCGTCTTGTTTTCTCACTCGTTCCCAGTCACCCTCCTTTCCCCTGCCTTCCCTCCTTTACGCTCACCTCTTTCCATCCCTTCCCTGTTTCTATATCCCACCCTCCCCCTATAATCTATGCCCTCTCCCTCCTCCCCTTCCCTCTGTCTCTTCCCTGACTCCGTTCATAGTCTCTCCCTTTCCATTCGATCTTCCTCGCTCCCTCCTCCCCTTCCACTCTTCACCCCCCGCCTGCACCACTCTATTACTTCTCCTCCCACCTCCGTCCTTTCTGCCCGGCTTGCACAAACATCACCCAGAGCACTTCAGTTCGTGCCCAGCCCTGCCTTGTTATTAGTTTTGCTTTAGCCATGCTGCACAGTTTCGTGGCTGCTGTACAGTATTGCTAACACCCATTGGCAGAGCCTAAGGACAGCTCTATTGGCTTTGCCAATGCTTATAATTTCAATGACGAACTTTACATAGCTCCTCTCACTCACCCTCACACATCCTCACTCACCCTCACACACTAAAAAATCTCGAGCGCACTCACACTCACACATCCTCAAACACTCACACTCACCTACCCTCACACCCACAAACACACTCACACACCCTCACTCACATTCACACCCTCACACCTTCACACCTTCACACCTTCAACACCTCATACACACACACCCTCACTCACCATATACACTCGCACTCACACATCCTCACTCACCCTCATACACTAAAAAAGCTCTAGAACACTCACCCTCGCACATCCTAAACAAAACAAAGACTCATTTCCTCAACTCCCCCCAACAACCACATCCTCCAACTACAACCTCAAACACAACACACTAATGCCACAGCACCACTCAATGCCACAACACCTCTAAATGCCACAGCAACACTAAATAACACTGCACCACTCAATGCCACAGCATTACTCAATGCTACAACATCACTCAATACCACTGCATCACTTAATACAACGGCATCACTCTATGCCACAGCAACACTAAATAGCATAGCATCACTCAATGCCACAAAAAAAACAACGCCACAGCATCACTCAGCACCACTCAACGCCACAGCAACAGTCAACGCAACAACAAAAAATAAATACCACATCGTCGCTCAGCGCCACAGCGTCGCTCAGCGCCACAGCGTCGCTCAGCGCCACAGCATCGCTCAGCGCCACAGCATCACTCAGCGCCACAGCATCACTCAGCGCCACAGCATCACTCAGCGCCACAGCATCACTCAGCGCCACAGCATCACTCAGCGCCACAGCATCACTCAGCGCCACAGCATCACTCAGCGCCACAGCATCACTCAGCGCCACAGCATCACTCAGCGCCAACATAGCATCATTAGTTCAAATATGTTTTCACAATGTTTCAAAATTTATTCCAAATGTCAAACTAAATCTTAAAATTTCACTTCTGTTCTTCAATTTGTCACAATAAAATACACAACATAATCTTCACTAAATATATTCAATAAAGTTTAAGCTATTAGTAATATAAAATAAAATGCATTTTATTTACGTATTGATTATTAAAAAAAATTAAAAACCACTGTCTTTTATTTATATCAATACATATAAGTCACGTAAATACAAAACATGTTGCATTACAAATGCTAAAGGTGTCACATTTACAAAAGTAAAAACTATTGGCTTAGTAAAAAAAAATATATTAATTTAGCTATTTAAAAAAACAACACATAAATAAATAAAAAATTATTTATAACACCAATAGCTCTAACTTTCCTATTGCGAGACCTATTGCATTTCCAATGCTTGTTATCTTTATGGGGCCATCTGTTTGACCGCCATAAAGATAAAAAACCTTTTGCAGCAGAAGGAAAGCAGGTCAGTGGGACGGCAGAAAGAGAGAAAAGTATACATCAGAGGATGCTTTTTCCCAATGGCTGGCCACCGTTTAGCATAAACAGTGACGCCGGCCAATGGGAAAGAGGGGCAGAGCTTAAAGCCCGCTAGTGAAAGCTCCTCAAGATCATTAGAACGCGCCAGCGAGACTGCACATGCGCAGCCTACGCAGGCGAAACCTAAAAAGTGGGATAGAGGGAAAAATATATACTCTAAGAACATGTGGTGCACTTTTTACATACTGCCTACTGAATTAATTTGTAAAGGTGTGAGTTAGGGACCATTTAAAATGAACAAGGGAAAAATAGATTTAAAGAATATCAACAGTAATATTGTTTTACAGACACCACTTCCTATACAGCACTACTGATTCTGTGGGAACTATCTATATATAGTATGAAATGCAAGTATTAGTTGAGGGGTGACAATAGCCCACTTCAGGTAGTAACCAAAATCTTTGTTAGGGTGAACTAATGAAGTGCCCTAAATAAGTCTGAGCTCAACCCCCTGGTAGCAATGGCACAGGACAGACAGGCTTAACTTAGAGGCAATATGTACAGTTGTTATGCTATATTAGAACAGTTATGAAGTTGGAATGCAAATCAATAAAAATCTTAAAACAAATTTAGAAAAATGGAGTAACATTTAAAAAACAAAATGACACCTAAATGATAAAAATTCAATATGGGGGAACAGTAGATGCAAATTTGAAGTTTGCCCCCAATGTCATATGAAAAAAACCTGCGGACCTGTTAAGTAGGTCTTGACTCTCCAGCAGGATCTGACACTGCGATGTCAGCAAAAGCCCACCCCCATGATGGAGGCCGTGAGGCGGTGGGAGGAGACAAAAGGGTGCAGGCATGGGTGTTACCTACCAATGCTTGTGACAGGGTAGACCTCTTTGAAATTAATCAAGTCCTTGGGTTCAACCACAAGCAATCATGTCAAGGGCACAACACCACCTCCCTACATCCAAGGCCTTTTGTCTCTGTCCTGGGAGCATGTTCACACCTCATTCCCGCCCACTTAAATTCTGATTACCGGCTGGTAAGAGGGGACAGAGCAAAATTCAGGAAGGGTGAATGTGACTTCCAAAATATGTATTAAAATGTTGAATTCACCAGTGAATTGTGCTTATAATAAATAGTTCAAAAATTTCAAAAATTAAGCTAGTAGCGGTTTCCTACATGGAGATAAACCCTATTAAACCTAATACTGCATGCTTATGCTTTCCTGTGGATCAAGCACCCAATCCTTCTAGTGAAAATAGCTTTGAGGGCATTTTCACTGTAAGGACATGTTTAGCATTAAACTTTTACATGTCCTTCTTTTACTGTGTTAATGGCAGGCTTACGTGGGACTGCATTTGGCACGGTAAGACTGCATTTGGCACGGTAAGAGGATGGCACAAAGGGTGCTGCAGTCAACTTTTGACATTTAACTTACAGGCCCTGGGTATACCTTGGTACATATACTATGGATATATAGGTAAAATAAAAAAAACAAATCAAGTGCATAGCAATTTTATCATGTCAGAAGGAGGGGCAAGAACACTTACTAGTGATTAAAAGGGGTAAATGCAGGATTCTATAGCCAGCAAAAATAGGGTTCCGTAAAAGGCAAAACAAATCCAAGGAGACCCTACAAAAAGGGCAAATTTTCCATCATAGCACCAAAGCCCCCCACCCTTCTCCCCTGCCCCTCCTAGCCAAAATCTAGTGTAGACTAATCAATATTCACGGGACAGAGCAATCGGATTGGCTGGATGCAACAGGAACATAAATACTGTTGACACCATTTCAGGACTTTGGTATCGCAGTACCAAACATTTTAGAAACATTAAAAATCTGTGGTGAGGTCAGTGGGTTGTTGGCTACCTGCAGTGGGTTGTCCAAGCACGGTGGGGGTTGGCTGTCCAAGAGGGGTTGGGCGCATTGCCGATGGCCAGGCCCTGCAGCAAACCCCACACACCGCAGAGAGCTATGCTCAGTGAGGGAGTTGGGTGAATATGATCAAAAACCTCAGACATTCATTCATGAAATGTTAAACGATATGCTCATGGAACATCACTGATCACATTATCCAAAGGACATAACCGTTTGCTACAAGCTTTTCATATTGGAATCTATTCATCAAGACCCACTTTTCCATAACATCTGTAGTACTAATGGGTTTATCATTTCACAACAAGGGGAATAAGCAGAAAATTAAGCATATCCGTGATTAATTGATATTATGCCCTTTTTTACTGATATTGAGTTACGTAAGAAATATAGTGGCTCTGTAGACATTAATGCTATCAGCAACATATTCAACCTAAAATACAGTTCAAAAATACAGTTTGGTTCATATTTACTTTAATGAAACGTGAAGTATCTCATCTCACATCAAATTTTAAGGCAACAACTTCACTTCAATATATTAGTCAATTATAAGGCATACACTTCCAGGCTATTTATGGACAACCTTGCATAGTATGTAAAAACATTGTTTGCACATGTTGCTGAAATTAGCAGAATAGTGTACACCATTTTAACAAAGCTTATAATCATACTATGAGACGGACCCATACATTATATATACACAGCAAGAGTTCAGGTTTTTCACTGAACTTTTGAAAATATATATCTGTACTTTATACAACTCCAATTTTAATAGAAATATCCCATAGTACTACATGACAACACTAACATCAGCAGACAGGAGATTGACGTATTGTATGGAGAAGCTTTCGTTTTTCTTGCATAATTTAGTAACAGGCACTACCTATTTGACAAGTACAACTGCGACTCACACTAGATGTGCTCAGCATCTACTTTGCTTTAGTGAAGTACTGGTTCCACTCAAAATGTCACTAGTAGGTAAAATGTGCATCTTGTAACATATACCATACTGAATGCAGTAGACTTGTCTCCAGTACTAAACTGTTTCTATTTGTGAGCAGTAGCTTTCAATGATGTCATCAATGATGTAACTTAAACAAGTCATGAGTGGCGTAACATTTGAGGTTATAAGCAGTGCACGGTGGGGGCATAAATCATAATTAGGTCAGTAAAGTATAACTGGTGAAGTTAAGTGTTTTTCTGGATTTTGAACATTATTTGTTTCATTATTTCCTAACCTAACTACAACTTCACTTTAACCTTTGACTTTTGCAGTAATTATTTTTTAAACAAAAAACATGTGCTAATAAACTATACCTATTTAATGATACATACATACATACACTTTTACCATACAATCCTAAAAATGTGGCACTCATCCAAAAAATCCAACTTAATCCATCTTAAAACCTCAGCGGTAGCACAATAGGCGGATAACTCTTAAGGAAAATTATGCCATGACAACGATAAATCTAGACTTGCAAAACTGCCCATAATACAGAAAAAGGCAACTTTAATGATAAAAAATAAAAGTACAAGTCAGAAAAATCAGGTGCTCCGACACTTCAAAATTGTATGTCTGGTTTTTAGATATTAATAATATTTTGTACATACGTGTAGATCCATATATTATGTATGGTGTATTGTGCAGTTATCTCACTTTTCGGTAGAAATCGGCCTGTACTCTATTAAGCGGGGAAAAGAGTAGGATAAGAAAACTGTGACAGCACTTCCTCCACACACCACTGTGAAGCGCCTCGGGAAATTACATTCTCCCCATCAACCACCTTAAACACACGCATAGTGTTTTAGGACACTAATACAACATGTTGTTGTAGCTTTGATTTGTATAGAACCTCACCAAAAGTCTGCTTGATGTCAGACATATATTCTGTGAAATGTTCCGATAGTGAGTTACGGCTGGGCTAGCCTAAGGGGACACTACCTTGGTTGTTGCGTACAATAAAGTTCAGCATATTTCCCTACTACTGGTCCTGCCTGCCCATATATATATGTCGCTCACTTCCTCTAACTCAGACATCTCCTCCCCTGACCCTCAGAAACAATATGTTCTCATCAGATCTAGTAACATCAACCTCTTCGCTCACTGCCTCCAGATTCACCAACTCTTCTCTGCTAATTCTTAGTCCCAATCTCCTGATCACAGTCCCACCTCCTTACCTTCACGGTATTTCTTGCGCAGACGGCTGTGGACACTCTTTACTACCCCGGATAGCTTCTCCTGCTCCAGCTTTCGTTGTCGATGAGGAGGAGCATCTGCCCATGCAGCAGGGGGCCCTGTACTACTAGAGCCCCAGGTGGATTGAGGTTGTGCGGCCCGCTCCATGGTTCAGGGTGCTGAGACCACTCCTCCTCCACAGAGCAGCGCCGGGGCTTCCGGCAGGTATTACGTCACTTGTTAAAACAACGCTCATAGGCTGAAACACTAGGAAGCTGGGCGGTAACGGAGAAGGGTCTGAGCCAATTGAAAATGTGAGGGACCTCTGTCTCCAAGGCGGATTTTGGCGTCATGTATATATAATGCTATTTACTGGTAGTTAGTTGACCAAGCCCAATAAATAAGCGTCAGAGGAGGTGACCGACAGTGTAAATAGAAGACTGGTGACAGCTCGTAATCGCGCTTTGCTAAAATCAGGAATTATTGTTTCTGTAACCTTGTGCAACAACTGCCCGCCCCTCCTCCACTCAGCTTTTCTGTCAGCAAATCATCCAGAATGATATCCGAGCGGCACACCGAGCAGCCTTTTTTTCTGGAAAAAAAAAAACGTGTTGCAAAAATGCAACTGTCTCTCAGAAAAGTCCGAAGTGTAGACCTTCCAGAACAGCAAGTATAACGCTGCAATTAAAACAAGGACAACTAGTCGGCCTGGAGCGCAGAACAGCCTTGGAAGAGATGCGGGAGGGCAGGAGCGTGACGCCGTGAGCGTGCACGTTGGCGTTCCCTGCGGCTCGTGCCAGTGGCGGCGCCTGCCGTCTTCGCCTGTTTCTGGGAAGCTCGTCTTAGAAGCGTGTTCACAGACCGGAGTCTGCATGTGCACCGGTCTGTACCACTTGGGGAGGCAACACGACCACAATAAGGCTCGCTGGCGACAGCGCTACGCGCTGCAACGCCAGGCGAGCCCTAAAAAGGATGAACAGTTTGTTTTGTAAGCCCACCATGAACTCCACAGGGATTTAACATCAATTACCTAATTAGTCTCTAAATAAAATAAAGACCCTCATTAAGAAGTTGTTAATATTGAAGATCAGGCACGAATGGTGTAATGCACTCACTTAGCTTAAGAGCCATAAAGTAAGTTTGTGCCGACACCTGTGCAACTAGTTAAAATAGAAGATATGCACCGATAAGAGCCATGGAACAGCTGAGGTACTGACATGAGAGATCATAGGGCTTCAATCAATTCCCAATATAATAGTAACAAACCTACCATTGATATTGCAGTGGTTGCTACAGAAGCCAAAATCGTAGAAACGCCATGGTTCTGCCCAAGTACTGCTACAGTATTACAGTATTGCTCAAAGTTGTAGCATGGTCTACAAACAACATTAAACATGTGTCCCCCTAGCCCCCACTAAAAGAACTCCATGTTCATATGTCTACCCATGAACCCCAATCATCAAGATCAACCTTTTCAATAGGGCCAACATTCACAAATCTGTTTAAAGTAGAAAACCACCTTTAAAAAATAATTATCTTCAGTGGTTATTGTTTCTCATGTTTTTACAGCGCAGTCCTGTTTTTTGGGTGTACATGGAGTTGGCTAAGCATCAGACGGAAGTCCTTGCCTTTTGCATAATTGTTTTAACACGGAAAGTTGTACCTACATCAACAATTGTGATAGGGTCCTTGTTTTTTCCTGGAACGGAGTCTAGTTTGTCATCATAGCCTTCAAACTCCTCATCATCGTAGGGTTCACTTTCAGTATCCCCTTCCTACAAGATAAAATGCAAAAATCATCAGAAACCTGGAATAGTCAAACAGAGCGTGAGCCTCTTTACCAGATAAACTTGCTGTTTTGTATTTAGGTCATATTATGGAAAGAGTGACGCAGATGCTATCAGCTATGCCATAAAGTGTAGCCATAATCTGAGCAGAACGGTACAGATGACAGAAAAAGTAAGGCACGAATAAGACAAAACAAAATTACATTTAAGACGGTTTTGTTCTGATTCTAGGATAAAACATTTTCATGAAGAATAGCACGGAGCCTCTTCTAAACTGGCCACGTGGTTTAAGACACACGTAGAGGATGGGGATGGTGCTTCAAGATGTACGAGCCCAAAAAAAAAAAAAAAAAGAGCTGCAAATGTGTGCCTAATTATTTCTGGTATTTCTATTAGAAATCAGCAGAATAATCTACTTGAATTTAAAGCGTGAAAAAAGAACTTGAAATGTTAGCTATAATAAGCGGATAATTGACAGAAAAGACGCACAATTAATTAAATGACATAATAGGATAGACGTATCTCCTGCACCATTAGACGTAAAATACAGTTTACAACTTCCTTAACTGCTGAAAGGATCTTTCCGCCCCAGCTTACTTTGAGAAGATGGAAGCGTATTTCCTCCGTGAGGGATTAAAGGACGAGTTAGGTACCTTTAATATTCTACTAGGACCTCTGTAATGTACGCTTTTAATAGGGCTGCCATTTTTACATAAACGTGAGAAAAAGGATCATACTCTACTCTTGAAAAAAAGAAAGTCCTCAAATGCTAGGCGAACGAGGATTAGTTTCAAAGCATCACTTGAAGATATGGAAATACCAGTAACCAATACTTCTGCATGTCTACCGCAATGTCATATTTGCCTGTGTGCAGAAGAGGAGAAGAGGAAATACAGCACGTTTGGTTACATTTCACAAGAGCTAAAACACAAGGTCTCATTTAGAGGTCCACTAAATATAGTATACTGCACATTTTTCTGGAAAAGAAACATGTAGATAAAAGTCGTGAAACAATGTGTTATAGGATAATTTTACGTAAGTATTGTGATAAAAATGTACCATTGCATCATAATTGTACAGCTTTTTGCCACTTGTAAAACGATGGCTGCAACTCTAAGCTAAACAAAACCAACTAAAAAAAAAAACAATAAAGGCCACGTTGCTGGGTACTTTCCTCCAGCTTTAGCACAGACCTTTAAATGAGAGATAAAGAGGTTACAACAGCAAATGGATTAAGGGGTGAGGAGAAACCAATCTGAATAAACCGACAAAAACAAAGGGTTAAACTCCTGGTAGAATGCAATTGTTAAGGACAGATACGTTCCTAGTGGAAGTTACCTATTTATCCAAGACAAAACTGGAGGGCAGCAGGACAAATTATCTGAGGTAGTTGGACACTGGTATGAACATTAATGCTGATTAAACAATATTGATTGTGGAAAAGATTAAACGGATAGCAGATGTACACAAACCATTGGTGGAAACACCACTTCAATAGAACCCGTTTAATGCTAGCAAACAATGCTAAAAACCCTTCCGTTAACTCAAATAGGAGCAATGGCTTGACAAAACCAAAAAAGGCATAATTTTAGTTTGCATAGACAGATTAAGAGTTTTGTTTAGCGTACATGGATTCTTTATTTCAGGCTATTGTTTGATTTGATTGGGCAACTTATAAAGCGTGAACAAATGCCCGAGGGCATCAAGGCGCTGAAGCGGTTAGTCAGCCTGGGGGGCAGAGCATCATCCCTATGCCATGGTTAACATAGATTATCTTGGAACAATGTTATTAAACAGTTATAATACTATAAGCTTACACAGATGTCAAATAGGAAGCTTTAGATAAGAATAACACATACTGATGAGCTTCGTCATCCTCCACCGCCATACCTGTCCATCAGCATCTTCAAAATCTTCCTGATTTTCATCCAAGTCCTGACCCTCATTTTCGACTGTTGCCTCTTCTTCATCCTCCTCAGTTGTTATAACCCTCTGAGCTGGTTCCGGGGTAACATCTTCAGTGACATCTTCAAACTCGGCAAAGTCGTTGTCATCATACTCCACAATGTCATCACCATCCTCAAACTCATCAAACTTTGCCTCGGACAGGCGGCTCAGTGCCACGAGAAGAGCCAACACGAGGCATACTTTCCTCATTTTGCCTGAAATCAATGCAAACATTAAAATTGCCATTTGCACACATTAATACTTCTCATTAATGATTTAAGCAGACAGCATTTCTCCGGATAACTAAGACCACTGAAAGAGTACGTTTCAGAAAGTTACATTTACAAGAAAAAAATTAGAAAATTAATTTAATCTAGCATTTGGTATGACACTATAGTCCATTAACACAAATAATCATAAATATAAAGGTGCCAAAACAAGTTCATTAAAACATTTCACTGATAAAACTAGATATTAACAACCAATTAATTCATTACTTATTCGATGCCCCCTTCTTTATTTTTTATCATTCAGCAGATTATCTAGACTGCCACGTCATCCTCCTTTGCATAGACATTTACTTTATCAGATTGGGCTCTTTATATCAAACACCCCATGTTTCGAAAGCTACTGCTGCAATACATTGTGCTCATTAAAGTACTCTACTGCTCCATGGTGCTACACTTGTAATATATAAAATAAATAAAATAATTATGAGTGCATGAGGGAAAATGCCTTCAGTGTGAAAGAGGTTATGTGAGAGTGGGGTACAATTGTTTCTCTGGCGAGGGAATGCACACTTTTGGATAGAAAGCTCATGACGTTTTGTTGGCCTTAAGAAATGAATTACACCAATCCACCTTGTGTTTGAAGGCGGTTAGTATCAGAATGATGGGATGGGAGAACAGGAAGTAGTGAGATGGACACTTTCAAAGTGTTATCTGAGCTCGTCTCATCAAAGAATTGGTTGAAAGAGTTGTATTTCTGATTCAGTGGGGCACACAAATTCCTCAAAATGGACAGCCAACATTTAAGAGCTTTCAACAGGGCTATTCTTTTATTTAAGACTTCTGTGGTGAATGGTTTGTAGAGTGCAGCGATACGGTGCATAGTTTTTTCAAATTGGTTTGTCTCGTTATGCGGTATTGTGCCATTTCTTTTTTTTTTTTTAATTCTCCCCTATAGACCGCTTTAGATTTCTGCTGTCCAAAGACCTATTGTGTACAATACCCATTCTTAAAGTGGATTTCGATTGACCAGACTTAAAGTGAGAGAGGAGATTTCAGAAGGGGACTTGAAGCCCCGCCCATCCATTTCTTTTGGTCTAGTCAGCATTTATGCTTAACGCTGGCTTCCCATTGAAAAGAATGCTTTTGGGCCACTGCCCTTTTTTTCCCCCTTTTGGACGGCCCATCCGGACTGGGTAATCTGCTTCACGGCAGTCGTGAAGCACTTTCTTATCTTTAGGGGGGGGGGCATCTGTTTCTAATTAGCATGGCCTTAGCGCAGCCATGCTAATTAGAAACAGATGCCCCCCCCTAAAGATAAGAAAGTCTGCAGTACAGCGTTGTTACAGATTATAAACGTGGCTGTTTTATTAATATGTCCTAACATTCACAATATTAGCCTGGATGTCAATATATCCCAGTTTGTGCAATTTTCTGCCATAAGTGCCCGTTTCACATGTGCGTTTGGGGTGCGTCTGGTTTCACAAACACACACTTCCCTTTTATACCACAAGTGATGGGCGGGTCATATTCAAGCTCTTTCGTGGCTGCCTGTGGTGTGAGGTGTCCAGTCTTGGGGCTCCCAGGATCTCGGATGGTCCTCTGGTTGTTCCCCCTCTCTCCCTCCCACCCTCCTCCCCTGGGTGGCTGCCTCTCGCTGCGCTGACTGCGGGAGAAGGAAGTGGTCCTTGGCCGTGCTCTGCGTGCAGATGTTTAGTGCTTGCGCTCTGCGACCTTGCGTCCTTTTTGGATTTTAGAGAGTAAATGACCTCTTTCTGCATAATAGTATCGCCGCTCATTTGCTGCACGGCGCTTCATACAAAGCCTGTGAGAATTGTGTAAAAACTGTGATAGAACAGCCTACAAGCATAAGGGTAACCCCCCTGTCACACGTTGGCCTTTGCGTCTCTTCCCGGTGTATAATTTGATTTTAAGACCTGTCACAAGTAAAGGCTGCCACTTCCTAATTAGATCATCATCTAATGAACCAATCAATAGTTACTGATCCATAAAATCGCACACAGGTGCACGTGTCTGATTCATAGGCGGGTTCTAGGTAAATCAGAGAAGTTGTCTCTTCTTCTCACGCAGGGCAGAGTTATTCCACAGCAAGGAGAGTGCGCAGAGTTCGCCACCGTCAATGGATTACCAACATAATTATGCGTCAGGCAGCCAGCATTCTTACAAGCCGAACTGGGATCTTAACTTAGGGCAGGGGGGAGTGTTAACATGGCCAGTCCAATCATACATGGGAATGTTGTTCTGTAGCAGGAACATAGAGATTCCAGTTCTTATATGGTGAATGCAGTTCTGCAGTGAAAGATTTTATGCGGCAGAGCAATTCTCCTATGAGAGTTCTCATTTAGACAGCACACTGTTTACATGGCATGAAAGGTCCCGTTGTGGTGAGGCAGTTCTTAGAGAACAGACAGGTAATTTAGAACAGGGGAGTTTTTGTCATGTACAGTGCTTAAAGTGTGGTCAGATTTTAAATGTTGGGAATAGTGGGGCGTGGCCTGAGGCGTCAAGATGGCTGTCGCACTTTAAGAGTGCTCCGGACCCCCTCCGGCATCCGCCTCGGCCCACATTTGTTAGCCATCGGAGCCCCAGACTTTCAGGGCCGGTTGCTGCTGCCAGTCTGAATCGCCTTGACTCCTCGCGGGGCCTGCCTGGTGTTTGTACGGCCGGCGCTGACTGCGACGGCCTTCCTGCCGCAAGATGGCGGCCCCCGCGCTCTCTACACCGGTGGCCTGAACTCTCCGGCCAGACCCCCCATCGGCCCCCCTCCGGCTCGGCCTACCTGGGCTCCCCTGGGGGCGGCAGCATACGCTGGAGGCGTGGGGCGAGCTGCAGCCGGCACCCGAGGAGGCGGATCGATGCCTGAGAGCCCCCGGCGGTGGGGGAGTCCAGAGGAGTCGCAGCCGAGGCGGAGCCTGCCGCGTCGCTTCCACACCCGCCGGCATTCTGAGAGGAAGAGTCAGGGCCCGGCCGCCTGCGGGACCAGATTGACACTTGGCCCTCGGCGGGGGCCCGCCGAGATGACGGCGGAGGCGGCTGAAGCCGAGAGACGGCCTACGCGGAGCATTGGAGGAGGTGAGGAGGCGGGGGTTGCAGTGTGGGCCTCCCCCTCCCCCGCACCCTTCGGCAGCCGTGTCGGGCCGCATAGACGAGGACCTGGGAGACTGGGTCCGCGGTGGGTGGCTGAGCTGCCTGTGGGGGTGCTGCACCCTGGACTGGTCACTGCCTGCATGGGCCTCATCGCGCCGCTGTCGGCGCTCAATGCTGAGGCGCCCCTCCTCCCCCTCGGGCCCTGATTTTGACGTTTGCGCCCTCCGCCATCTAGGGGTTCTGGGGGACCCGCGGCAGGGGGGGCCACCTGCGGCTTTATTTCAACATTAACCCCCGTGTGCTGGGGGTGAGGAGCCCTGCAAAGAGGTGCGCTGCCTTCCCTAATCTCCAGGCCCCGGAGAGGAGGGGTGCCCGCCTTCGAGGGTCCACTGGGCTCCCCGGCCTGCCCTGACACGCGGACAGGAGGGTTCACCCCCTTCCACCCCCACTGGATGGCATGCTGAAGGACGCGCTGTGATTTGGAGAGGGGCAGATCGGCCGTTGAGTCGGGTGACGCACACGTGTGTGCCTGCCCCCCCCTCCTCCCGCCTGAGACCCGGGATCTTGGGGGTGGCGATCGGCGGGGGGCCCGGGGCCCCGGGCCTACTGGGGTTGCCTCGAGAGACGATGACGCTTGAGAGAGGTACAACACCCTAGTGGAGGACCACCTTTCTCCATCCGGGGGTGGGAGAGGGATCGGCCGCCATACCAGGTGGCAGGACCGCGGCTTTGGCGCTGCTGTGTACCCCCCTCCCCACCTCAGTTGATCGCCTACACCTGACTCCACGGGAATATGGGCAAGAACCGTGCCTCTGGCCCCTCGACTCAAACCACAATGGACCAATTCACCAGGCCTGATCGCGACCCAGCGGCTGAGTCGGCGGCAGCACCTGGGTCGGCCGGAGGGGACATATCCACTATCCTGCAGGCGATCAGTGCATCGCAGGCGTCGGTGGAGACCAAGATTGGGGAAGTGCGAGTGGACATTGCGCTGATCCGACAAGACCTCCGTAATACCACGGCCCGGATTACAGAGGCAGAATCCCGTCTTTTCATGGTGGAGGATGACATGGATGCTCTCAAATCCCAGGTGACCCGCCTACAAGCACAAACCGCGGAGTTGCATCGCAGGGCCGAAGACGCAGAAAATAAGGCCCGAAGAAATAACCTGCGCCTCCTGGGCTTTCCGGAGGGAGTGGAGAAGGGACCCCCAGACAGCTTCATCGAAGCCTGGGTCCGGTCCTGGATCCCCAAGGAGAAGCTTTCCCCCTGGTTCGTGGTGGAACATGCTCACCACTCCCTGGCCCCTAAACCCCTTCCTGGAGCTCCCGCTCGCCCCATTATCCTTCAAGTCTTCAACTTCCGGGACAGGGATGAGATTCTGGAGGCCGCCAGGGTGCAGGGTCCAGTGCAGTTCCAAAATCATGGTCTTCCTGGACTATTCTAGGGAGGTGCAGACGCAGCGCCGGTCCTATGATGAGGTCAAGCAGAAACTCAGGGCCATGGGTCTTCGCTAAGGGCTCATCTTCCCGGCTCGTCTTAGGTTTATTTCCAGGGAAAAACCTTTTTCTTTGATACCTCGCAGGCGGCATGGACCTGGCTCACGGAGGAGCGGGCCCTCCTGCCGAGTGCGACCCCGGCCCCTGTTTCGAAACGGTCAACCCAACCCTGCCAAGAGGCGCCCAAGGTGCAGCGGTGCCAAACTGGATCCAGAAGACGGGAAACCCACCAGGGGAGGAGCTCTCGGTCGGACATTGAGCCAGAGGGCCTCCTCTCCTGCCATGGTGTCCTCCCTTATCGACTTGGGTAGCGCCCCTGGGCCAGATGCTATCCGACGAAGGGCCATGTTGGACTCGGACCTGTCTGGGAGCCCTGTGATCCGTGGCTCGGGGGGGGGGAGGGGGTCGGAGTGTGATCGGTGCTCCCAGTTGTATGCCTAGACTCTATCCCCCCTAGGCCGGTAATAGTGAACCTATCTCCGACCCGGGGAACGGGGTTCTTTCATGGCCCTGCTGGACGACTCGGCCAGGGAGTACCTACATACCGCCACCCTGTTGAAAGTTAGGCTGAAAACCGTCAACATTATCGGCGCCCTCTTGCTCTCCTTAAACCTTTTGTGCGCGTAAAACAGCCGCCATTTTGAACACCATGGCTTCCCTGCTCTCGCCGAGAGCCAGCGCGCCTCTCTCTCCCTCCTAGCTTCACTGGCAACCCCCTGCTTGCACCTGCCTTGAGTCATAAACCCCTCTTCGGCGCTGCTCTCTCCCAGGCCCTCATCCTGTTCCCAACGCGACACCTCCCTGCCTCCCTTTCATGATCTCCGGCCCTTTGACGAAAACCCCTTTTCCCCGAGTGCCCGATTGTCTTCCCCGTTCCCAGGCCGACACCTAGCTCTGCCGATACCAACCCCTTGCCCCTCCCCATACAATAGAAAGCTTCCCTCCTCAAAGGACCCCCGAGATGATCAAAGCCCCCCATCCCACGAGATCCGATCGAAACCCGCACACTCCGTGAATCGGCGGAATACCCAGCTGTGCGATGATCATCACCTGTTGTGAACGGGGCGGGGACTTCCACTGTAACCTTGCGTGGGAACGGGCTGGGAAGGGAGGATTCTGAGGATGTCTTTCCGTACATCAAAGTATCAACGAGAATGTGTTACATGTAATAAAGAGATAAACTTGTGTATAAGAGGCCAGGCCTCGGGGATGCAGTTAGAGCACCTCAGAACGATACCTTCTGTCCGTTTTCGTTGTGTTCTCCTCCTGAGCGAATAAAAACCTTGTTTCCTGCCTTCCAGTCTCCAGCGCCTGCCTCTTCAATAGTTTAACTTCTTTGTGGGTTCAAGAGGCGACACCGCCGGGCAATAATTAAGGATCTTATATTCTGGTTGGTAGTGCCCCCCAGTTAGATTCCACAATTGGCGTCCCAAGCGTGGGGCCCATCAGCGACCCATGGATCCAGTGGGAGAGGTCCTGACGACAAAGTGAACGACTGCAACGATCGGGAACGCGTCTGTCCGATAGACCCTCGTCTGACAGCCGATCATCCGAACTTCACTGGTTCCGAACAGACCTCTCTCGAGTGATCTACGGTCCTGACTGGGAACCATCAGGAGTGCCGCGAGGATAACGGAGAAGAGAGGACGATCGGGCGCTGGATTCGGAAGACAGGAAACTGTCCATGCGGTCCGGGTAAGGTCGTGTAACCACGACAAGTCGCGAAATAATTGTTTGATTGCCTGTTTGTTTAAAAATACTAGTATTGCTCTTTTTGTTTATTTGGAGATTCACTGTCTGCAAACGGAGAAGCAACGGTCTCTCTCTTTGCAAGCAGTGGAGGATAGGTAGGGCAGCAGCCGTGCTTATTTTCTCCCCCACTCAATAATCACTTGAAACTGAACTGTTGTTCACAAACTATTGTTTCCTGGAGATTCCCTGTCTGCAAACAGGGAAGAGACCACCCTTTTTGCAGATAGTGAAAAAGGTAGGTAACGCAGATCTTTGCGGACCTACTCATTCTCCCCATTGTTATTTATCGGTCTTTTGTTATCTTGATCTATGAGGGATTCACTGCCTGCAAACGGAGAAACAACGGGCTCTCTCTTTGCAAACAGTGGAGGATAGGTAGGGCAGTAGCCGTGCTTATTTTTTCTCTCCCACTCAATAATCTCTTGAAACTGAACTGTTGTTCGAAAAACTATTGTTTCCTGGAGATTCCCTGTCTGCAAACAGGGAAGAGACCACCCTCTTTGCAGATAGTGAAAAGGGTAGGTAACGCCAATCTTTGCGGACCTGCTCATTCTCCCCATTGTTATTTATTGGTCTTTTGTTATTGTATCCATGAGGTATTCACTGCCTGCAAACAACGTAGAATAGAAATATTCTGTCCAGTCTTTGCACCTAGTGATAAGATAGGCAGTGCTGACTTTTTAGTCCCTCGTTACGAGCCGTCATGTCTGTCTTCTCCCCACTGATTAGTAGCCTGTTTAGCCCGGACCGCTTATTAGAGATGGACCATCCAGCCCCACTGGAAGGCACCCCTAATAAGGACATGTTCATGAAGCATGGATTGACCGCTATTGCCTATAGTAAACTATGGCATAAATATACAAAAAAGGGTCAAGAAAGTCAATGGCCCCTGATAGGATCCTTCGATGACGATAAAATAAAAACGCTAGAAACTGCCCTGGGTAAAAACAAGACAACACCTACTATGCTTGATAGCTTCGGCATGTGGCGAAAAGAAACTGAACAGCGTAAAAAGAAAACTGAGAGTAGGTTGGAAAAAGAGCTGCAAAAAGCAGCCCACCTAGCTGCTCAGAAACTAAAAAAGGAGATAGAGGAAAGAGAGAAAGCTAAACAGAAACTAGAAAGGGAAACGCCAAGCCAGTGTCCGGTTAGAACCCCCTCCATGCTCTACCCTGATTTACCCTCGAAACGACAAGCCAATGAGGACCTGCTGTTAGGTCCTCCTATCATCTACATGCCCCCTCCATATGCCCCCTCTCAACCCTTGGCGCAGCACGCGCCACCCCCAGGTACAAACAAAGGTACCGCCACAGCGTCGGCCCCAATGGCCTCTGTGCCGGCCGAACCCCTTGTATTAAAACCCGCATCAACAACGACGTTAGACGACCATGAGACTCGAGGGGCTGGCCTTGCAAGAACAAACAGGCTAGACAAAGATGAGCGAGCGGGGATCGACAAAATAGCAAGGACACTGGTAGAAAGGAAGGATGATGAAGAGTACATCACAGATATGTTCAGCTCGTATATAGGGAGTCACAGACGACATTTTACCGTACGACTGTGTTATCATGTCTTGAATGCATACGAGGACCGATATCGAGACAAAGGTCCCGAGAGCCTAAGGACTCTGTACCGGAAGGTCGATATCGGGGATGAGGGCGAGTGTGATGTGTCGGACCTCCTTACGCGTACGCTTGAGGTTTTCCGCCACCTCACGGAACGAAAGCCAGGAGCTAAATCCGCAGCCCCCGTAGTGACCGAACCACCAACCGAGCAATCTAACACCATGATGCCAATACGAGAGGCTGCCCCTTACTGGGTTCCCCCTCGAGGTACAGGGACTCACGATGATGCAAACAACCAAGATGCAAAGGGAAGGGTAGTATACAACTGGGTCTACCAGCCATGGGACCGGCAAGAGATACTGACATTCCGGAAATCTCTACCCGACCTACGTAAAAACCCCACTGCCTTCTGTACTGAATTGGGTACAGCCCTGGGTTCAACGATCATGACCCTGGCTGACATCGACTTGTTCTTCGGGTTATGTCTACCAGCTGATGTGTGGAAGCAAATCCGGAAAGTCGACCACCTTGAGCTGTTCGGACATACCTGGTCACAACTCGATGACTTGGACAAACAACGGGGACCAGGACAAAAGCCGTTGAAATCCATTCTAGACCTCCCAGATAAAATCGTAGAGAAATTAAAAACCCAAATCCCAGAAAAGAAAGTGGACTGGTCGATAGTAACAGCCTGTCGCCAAAAACCCCAGGAGGATGTATCGGAATACTTCTCCCGGTTTGAAACGGTGTTCTCCGATTACAGCGGCCAGGACATGACCACTGCAACCGGACACCATCTGTTTGTCCAGAATTATGTTAAGGGCCTATCATTGGAAATCTCCCAGAAACTACAAGCCAGCGAGAGTAGTTGGGCAGCCTCCAAACCTACAGCGATTCTCCAAATGGCCCAATATTATGAGCATCAGAAAAATGAAAACGATAGGGCGACAGAGAAAAAGAAGAAAGACTTAAAAGAGAGGGTGATGATTGCCAAACTGCAAGGGGTGACTATAGGACGAGACCAATACCGGGGAAACTACCAGACAAACGTCCCTAAGACTACATTTCCCCAGGACCGCACTCTGACTCCCTACAGTGGACGCACAGACCTTAGAGAAGACCAGTGCGCTTTCTGCAAAGGGACTGGCCATTGGAAATCCCAGTGCCCAGTTCTTCTGGAAATGATCAGAAACAGAGACCCCAGGGATGTAGCAAACGGACCGAGACCTAAGGGACCACCACGAGGGCCCCCAAATGACGCAACGAACGACAGATCAAGCAGACCAAATACGTTCGATCGACCCAGACAGAACCAATATCAACAATCTGACTATGACGACACTCACACCTTTGCATAGGACAGCCAAGGGCGAGGGAGGGATCCAGTCGAGCTCTATGTTGACCAGCAGGGCCCTTATGTCACTGCTAAGGTCCTGGGTACCAAGTCTCCATTTCTGGTAGACACTGGCGCAACACGTAGTGCGTTATCTAAACGACTGATTCCAAGGGCACCCTTGTCTGGCTCACTCATAACATCGACAGGTTTCGATGGAACGCCCTCCACTAACCCTTTGTCTGCCCCGATTCTCTTTGACGTAGAAAACAACACCACCGACACCACGTTCTTGCTTTCCTCCAATAGCCCTGACGCCATTATGGGACTTGACTTACTGAAACACTTCCGAGCGACGATTAGGTGTTCTCGAGATGGAGTTCGAGTGTTTCTTTACGACAACCCCGTTCTGCTTAGACATTGTTCCCCCCGACACATGTTTTCCATCACCGACGTTGACGCGTCCCTGCTTGACACTCTACCTCCGTATCTGTGGGCCAAAGCGGATTCGGACGTAGGGCGTATGTTAATTGACCCAGTGCACATTACTGTCCGACCAGACGCAACACTCCCAAAACTCCCACAATATCGGATATCGCCAGAGGGCGAGAAGGCATTGGTAATGATTATCCAGTCACTGATAGACGCAGGAGTGGTAGAGGAAGTGGTTAGCAACGTTTGCAACAGCCCTATCTTGCCCATTATCAAGAAGCAGGGAGAGGGAGATGAGAAAGCATACCGTTTCATCATCGACCTCCGAGAGATCAACAAAGTGGTGGTACCCCAGTACCCTGTGGTCTCAGACATCACCACCATCCTGACCTTGATTCCATCCACCGCCACCACCTTTTCCGTCATCGACCTCAAGAACGCATTCTTCTCCATCCCCATCCACCCAGACAGCCGATATCTCTTCGGCTTTACCCTAAAATCCCGCTCATATAGGTTTTGCCGAGCCCCTCAAGGCTACACGGAGAGCCCTAGCATCTACAGCCAGGCCCTCAAAAGGCAACTAGACCAAGTCCGGTTACCCGACGGGGTGGTGTTGGTACAATATGTCGATGACATCCTTTTGGCAGCCGACACCACCCCTCTAGCGGTTACCGCCACCATTCAACTCTTGCACTTCCTTGCGGAAAATGGCCACAAGGTCTCCAAGAAGAAGTTGCAATTCTGCCTACCCCAGGTCACTTACCTGGGCCACCTTCTGTCCAAAGATGGAAGGAAACTCACCCCTGATCGAATCCAAACCATTCTAGACACCCCTGTCCCTAAAACCCAGAAGCAGGTTCGCTCCCTATTAGGCCTCACCTCCTTCTGCCGACAATGGTTGCCAAACTTCAGCCTCGTTGTAAAACCACTGCTCTCTCTCCTAAACAAAGACGTCCCTTTCCCACTCCCTTGGACTCCTGAGTGCCAAACTTCCTTCGCGGAACTACGAGATGCCCTTTGCTCAGCCCCTGTCCTGGGTACCCCTGATTACAGAAAGCCCTTCTCCCTTTACACTCACGAAAGGGAGGGGTGCGCTTTATCTGTCCTGACCCAGGCCATCGGTCCTAAGCAACGACCGTGTGCTTACTTCTCTGCCACTCTTGACCCTGTCGCCAGAGCCTTGCCTGCCTGCCTTCGAGCTGTAGCTGCTGCTGCAGTCTCTATCCGACAGAGTGAGGGGATTGTACTCTCGAATTCCCTCACGGTACTGGTACCCCATGCAGTCGACACCCTCCTGAACCAAACCAAGACGCAACATCTGACGAGTGCACGACTGACTGGATACGAACTAACCTTGCTTGCCCCCCATATCACCCTGAAAAGATGCACCACACTGAACCCAGCAACTCTGTTACCCTTGCCAGAGAACGATCCCAATGTGCACCCCGTACATGACTGCGTGACTCTTACGGACGAACAGACCAGGAGTAGGGTCGATCTCAGAGACACAGCTTTCCCTGACCCCGACGGGGAGTTGTGGGTGGACGGTTCTTGCATCAAACTCTCCGATGGTACCACTTCCGCTGCCTATGCAGTCACCACGGCTCGAACTGTAGTAGAAACAGCCCGCATCACCCAGCGATCTGCCCAGGCAGCGGAACTGATTGCTTTGACGCGAGCCTGCATCCTGGCAACAGGAACCACAACGAACATTTACACTGACAGCCAGTATGCCTTCGGGGTGGTTCACCATTTTGGGCTCCTCTGGAGGGAGAGAGGATACTTGACCTCACACGGCACACCCATTTTGCACGGGGATTTAGTCTCCGCCTTAATCGAAGCTGTCCTCCTCCCCAACAAACTTGCCGTTATCAAATGCCAGGCACACAAGAAAGTGACAGACATTATTGGACAGGGAAATGCACTAGCCGACATCACCGCCCGAACGACAGCTGAAAATAGAACGACAACACATATGTACGTGACCAGGTCACAAGCAGAAAACTGGACTGACGCCAAGGACACAATTAGAGACATACAAACGGCTAGCACACAACACGAATTGACTGAATGGGCACGGGTGGGATTGAAAGACGATGAAGGCTGCTGGCGGACAAAAGATGCGAACAGATGGCCGCTACCTGATTCATACTTGATTCCCATATTAACCATGGCACACTCCCCTGCCCACATAGGATCAGCCCCCATGATCGAACTTGTCTCCAGGGTTTGGCACAACGACAAGATCCCAGATTCCGCCAAACGCCTGGTCCAACAATGCTTAATATGCCTGCAACACAACCCCGGGAAGGGAACTGTAGTACCCCGGGGGGGATTTGGGGTCCCAAACCACCCATTTGAAGTCCTGCAGATGGACTACATCCAGCTAGACAGATGCCAAGGCCTGAAATATGTACTTGTCGTGGTGTGCGCATTTAGCAAATGGGTGGAAGCATATCCAACCCGTGACAACACCGCTATGGCCACTGCAAAGGTCCTGTTAAAGGAGTTTTTCCCCCGTTATGGCCTCTGTCGTGTTTTATGGAGTGATAATGGCCCCCACTTTGTAGCCAACGTTATCCAGCTCATCCTAAATGGGCTGGGTATTAAACAGAAATTCCACGCAGTCTTCCACCCCCAATCTGCTGGGCTTGTCGAACGACACAATGCCACACTAAAGCTTAAACTGGCCAAAATAGTGGCTACGACGGGCCTGAAATGGCCAGACGCCCTCCCACTGGCATTGCTATCGATGCGCTCCACCCCCACCCGACATCACTTAACCCCTTATGAAGTTGTCTTCGGCCGACCCATGAGCGTCTGGTCTGCCCCGAAACCAACTTCCATTCATGACGTTCCGGATGTCCTAATGTCTGATTATCTGTACAAATTGACTGAAACTTTGTCTGTCCTTCATCAGCAGGTGCAGCAGGCCATCCCCGATGCTTCCAGGGGTCCGGGCCACGCCATCCAGCCGGGGGACTTCGTGCTGATCCGAAATTTTCAGCGATCAAAGAGTTTGGAACCCCGGTGGACGGGCCCCTGGCAAGTGCTGATCACCACTCGGACCGCACTTCGAGTGGAGGGGAAGAAACACTGGCTGCACGCTCATCACTGCAAAAAGGTCTCTCCAGCCCTGGCCACGACAGACACCGTCAACACCCAAGAAGAGCTCCTGAACCAGGACCGACCATCGTTGAACTGCTACCCTGATACTGAGACACTTGAACTTTCAAGACATCCTGACCCCACTGTGCCATCTCGAGAAGGGTATTTCCTGCGTCGAAAGGAGGGAGCTTCGGCTAAGTAGGCCACGAACTAGGTTAAAGAATCTCAGAACGGTGACCCAAACTACCAAGGGTTACCTGGAGAGAAGCTAAAACTAAGTCTGTGGTCCTGCCCACTACCGAGCACCTTGAAGACGAAGATGATGGAAGCGCCAGATAAGAAGATGATGGAAGCGCCAAACAAGAAGCCGACTGAGACAACAGGAAATACCCACTACAGAAATCCGAGAACAGACAGACTCCATAGCTCAAAGACAATTGCACTCTTCGTCGTAATCCTCCTCTGTTTTCTCCTCATGACTACGCTCTGGATTATGGAAGAACACGCACCTGCTCACGAAACATTCCTAACCACTGCTCAGCCTACCACCATGAAGGAACATTATCTAATTTCGCTCTCTCCCCAACTAAGAGAGAGGCGAAAGGAGTTTTGGAACAACTCCTTCGTGCAGCTACTTCACCAGCACAATCTTGCCACCAACGCCACCAACTGCTGGATCTGTGGGTTGTTACCCCATGCCACTGGACATTCAATACCATTCATCCCTTCACCCTTCTCCGTCCACGGCTCCTGTCTTGCCTGGCTGATCCTCCTGCAAGAGAGCTATACGGACAATGCCACCTCCAGCAGAACTGCAGCACATTCTTCTCATGGGGCCGGGCGAAACAAGACAAAGACACACTTCTGCCCGCTGACCCCCAGCGACTCGATCCAAATGGACATCCCGGCCAAAGAACGAATCGAAATGCAGGTGTTCAACAATCCAACCAGACCCACCTTCTCCTATCTGCGGAAACGAACGGCTGCCACTCTGACTGTGGCCCTGACGGTCATCAACGTCACAGGCCACATGTGTGTAGAAGGACTTGGGACACAGCTGGTGGGTCACAGAGCTTGCCGCTTTACCAGAACTTTGGACTCCACGGATCCACCTTCCTTTGTGTCATCCCCAAACATGTATTTCATCTGCGGCACGAAGGCCTACACCTGGCTCCCCAAAGGCTGGGGGGGCACTTGCTACATCTCCTTCGTCCTTCCTCCAACTTATGTGGCCCCAGCGAATCACCACAGACAAAAACGAGCCAAAGACGTTGAGCAAGCCGACTCAACAGGGGCACAGTTCCTCGATGCTATGAAAGGACTCGTCCCCCTCTGGGGCCCGATGGCAAACAGCCGTGCCATCCGACATTTGACTCAGGCAGTCGAGACAACCATGAACATCACAGCGGGCATCTTTGCCAACAACACTGCCGAGCTCCAAGCGGTCCGTTTGGTGGCTCTGCAGAACCGCCTCGTTCTAGATGTGGTTCTGGCGGACCGTGGAGGAGCATGTCGCATTATTGGGGCCAGCTGTTGTACATACATACCGGACAACTCACCCTCAGTGTACAAAGCCATCGAACATCTTCACAGACTCTCTTCGGAAGTTCACCAAGAGCAAGAAGAATGGTCGCTTGGTGGTTGGTTCTGGGACACAGTCAAAAGCTGGGGCTGGAGACTACTCACCATTATCCTGATTCCCGTAGTTGTAATATGTGGCCTATGCTTAGGAATTCAATGTTTGCCACCTATGTGTTCTTTATGTGCGAGTTGTATTTTTCCCAAAACTGTGGACATTGGAAGCGAACATATGAGAGCATTGTATGATACCGAAGTTAGGAATTTGATGAAAATTGACATTGAGTAAGCAAGTTGGCTAGATATGTTGAAAAGGGAGGACTGTTGAAAGTTAGGCTGAAAACCGTCAACATTATCGGCGCCCTCTTGCTCTCCTTAAACCTTTTGTGCGCGTAAAACAGCCGCCATTTTGAACACCATGGCTTCCCTGCTCTCGCCGAGAGCCAGCGCGCCTCTCTCTCCCTCCTAGCTTCACTGGCAACCCCCTGCTTGCACCTGCCTTGAGTCATAAACCCCTCTTCGGCGCTGCTCTCTCCCAGGCCCTCATCCGGTTCCCAACGCGACACCTCCCTGCCTCCCTTTCATGATCTCCGGCCCTTTGACGAAAACCCCTTTTCCCCGAGTGCCCGATTGTCTTCCCCGTTCCCAGGCAGACACCTAGCTCTGCCGATACCAACCCCTTGCCCCTCCCCATACAATAGAAAGCTTCCCTCCTCAAAGGACCCCCGAGATGATCAAAGCCCCCCATCCCACGAGATCCGATCGAAACCCGCACACTCCGTGAATCGGCGGAATACCCAGCTGTGCGATGATCATCACCTGTTGTGAACGGGGCGGGGACTTCCACTGTAACCTTGCGTGGGAACGGGCTGGGAAGGGAGGATTCTGAGGATGTCTTTCCGTACATCAAAGTATCAACGAGAATGTGTTACATGTAATAAAGAGATAAACTTGTGTATAAGAGGCCAGGCCTCGGGGATGCAGTTAGAGCACCTCAGAACGATACCTTCTGTCCGTTTTCGTTGTGTTCTCCTCCTGAGCGAATAAAAACCTTGTTTCCTGCCTTCCAGTCTCCAGCGCCTGCCTCTTCAATAGTTTAACTTCTTTGTGGGTTCAAGAGGCGACACCGCCGGGCAATAATTAAGGATCTTATATTCTGGTTGGTAGTGCCCCCCAGTTAGATTCCACAACCCTGGACTCAAAACATCTTCTGTTTTCTTTGTTATCTACTCCAAACGTCTCTATTGTGGGCATGCATCTGAATATATATGGAGGGGGGTCCGACCCAGTCATGCTCCTGACTGATTGTAGCTAACCGTTTTAGAGTAGCGTATCGCCTTTTAGTGGTGTAGTTAATAGTTGGGGTTTTGGGCAACAGTTGCTTCCACTTCAGAAGTGTAGGGTGGGGGAGTTGGAGGGACTGGGTTGGGCGGGGGACCGTTGTCCCTTGGCAGTTTGTTTTGTTTAGCCGCCTACGGTCCGCTGGTTGCTGTATCTTCACATCTGTATTTCTTTGTCCGATTACCAATTGACGTGCAGATCACATCTTCCATACAGTTTGTTTTGTTTAGCCGCCTACGGGCCGCTGGTTGCAGTTCATCTTGCCACTTACGATCCTCTGATTGATTCCCAATGGGCATGCAGATCACGTCCTTCATCGTTTTTTTTATTTTTGGCCGCCTATTGGCCGCCACTGGGGGTTCCTACTGGCAGTTACCTACCTCCTTTCCCCGATTCCCAAGATTGATGGGCTGACTACCAAATACCACGACTCCGATCCTGGGCCCGGAGGAAGGGAGGTGTCCTCCCCCGGATCGGTAGGGATCCACGTAGTTATCCGGCCCTCCACAGTTCCTCCCTTAGATGACCTCTATCCTTACTAGACCTCTCCACTTCCTTTCTTGGAACGTCAATGGCCTCCTGGACCGAATCAAGCACACAGCTGTCCTCCGCGCTGCTCATCGCCACAAGCCGGACATTCTATTCCTCCAAGAGACGCACCTCCTGGGTACACAATGCAACTTCCTAGCTCGATATGGCTTTGAAAGGGTCTGGCACTCTGGGTTTACACGGGGCTCCCGAGGGGTGGCCATCTTGCTGAGGAAAGGGCTTCCCTTTACCCTCGTTAACGTCGAGTCGGATACACAGGGTCGATACGTGGCGGTCTCGGGAATCATTGATGGGTGCCCCCTGAGCCTTCTTTGCCTCTACATTCCCCCCCCCCGCTCCAACCCCCTACACTCCGGGGTCTTACGCAAGTGACCTTCTCCCTCCCACAGGGTCTTATGGTAGTAGGGGGGGACTTCAATGTCGTTCTGCAGTCCCTGCGGGATACGACGGGGCCGCCATCTGGAGCTCGTGTCCTCTGCGAAGATCCTCTCAAGCTGGTCCTCGACCTTGGGTCTACGTGATGTCTGGAGAGTGTGGAACCCAGCCGCCCACCATACTCACTCCCGAATCGATCTTATCCTGATTCCGGCCACGGACTTCCAGCTAGTGTCTGCTGCTGTGATACTACCAAGGGGGATCTCAAATCACTCTCCCTTCTCGGGACCCCCCTGAGGGGTCCGCGGGCGGTCTGGCGGCTTAATGCCTGGTTCTTACAGGATTCGACGATGCTGGAGTCCCATGACCAGGAACTGCGTAATTTTCCTCCACCAATACAGGCTCGGTCCCCTTGCAGGGGACGCTATGGGAGGCGAGCAAGGCCGTTATCCGGGGGGTGGCCAGGGGATTGGTCCACGCAAAGCGGTCAGAACGGATGGCCCAGCTTGCTCAACTGGAATCCCAGGCAGAGCGGCTCGAGACAGCTTCGCTCACGGGAGACTCCTCCCGTCAGCTGACCGTGGTGCGTGAGGAGATCCGTCGGGTGTCATTGGAGTCTGCCAAGATGCTTTGGCGTTCATCGGTTGCCCGTATTTATGGGTGGGGGGACAAGAATGGTAAGCTCCTCCATAACCTAGTGTCCTATCCCAAAGTTCAGGTGACGTCTTCAGCCATTGCACAAACCTTCGCGGATTACTATAAGACCCTTTACACCGCCCGTTCCCCGAATGCTTCCCTAGATGACTTGTTGGACGAGACAGATACCCCGGGTCTCTCTCCAGAGGCGGCGGAGGCTCTGGACCGTCCTTTTACCCTGGAGGGAGGAAATCCAGGACGCTATCTTACTCCTGCATCCCAGGAAGACACCTGGTCCCAACGGGTACCCTCAAGAGTTCTACGTGACCTTTCAGGATGCCCTGGCCCCCCATTTGGTAGATCTTTTCCGACACTTGGCGGAGGTAGGGGCATTCCCGCCCGAATCAGATGTTGCCACGATAGTGATCATTCCAAAGACGCAACCGCCCTCCCTGATCTGTGCGGACTAGTGTCCGATTTCACTGATTATTACAGAGATTAAGATTTTCGCCAGTGTCTTGGCTCAGAGGCTCCGACCCCTTCTGCAAGATTGTGTCCACCCCGACCAATGCGGGTTTATGCCTGCCAGAGGCACTCGCCATTGTATTCGCCGGCTCCATCTGGCTCGGGCTCACCGTGGCTGCCACACCCAGTACTTGGCCCTACTCTTCTTGGACTTCGAGAAGGCCTTTTATACGGTGAATTGGGAATATCTACAAGATGTGCTGGACAGGATGGGTTTCGGTCCCTCGTTCCGCCATTTGATCAGTGTTCTCTACGCTAGCCCCAGAGCCAGAGTTACTCATCAATGGAGATCTGTCCAGGGCCTTCCCGATCCGAAGGGGTAGGCACCAGGGGTGTCCGCTTTCACCACTCTTATACGCGCTGGCAATGGAGCCCCTGGCAGCTCTCATCTGGCAGGACCCACTTATTCGGGGATGGGCCTGGGACTCGAGTCAAGTGGACAAGATGGCCCTATGCGCATACAACGTTTTGCTTTATTTGGCAGACCCTGATAGTTCTGGCCCCAGGTGTCTGGCGACCCTTGTCGCATTCGAGCGGGTCTCTGGACTCCGCCTCAACCCGGCGAAGTCAACCCTGGTGCCCCTGCACCCCTCCCGGGACTGCTTTGACTGGCAGTCGGAAATCCCCCTTTGAAGGCACTCGCTCAAATACCTTGGCATTTGGATAGCTCTTCTGCCAGAACTCGAATGGGCTCTAAACATCACGCCTTTGGTTGTCCGGATGAAGGCGGATCTCAAGAGGTGGCAGACTCTCCCCCTTAACCCTTTTGGAAGGAGTGCACTGTTAAAAATGATGGTCCTCCCCTGTTTTCTTTACATAATGCGAAACATTACTGTCCACCTGCCGAGTAGCTGGTTCCGGGAGTTGGACAGTGTCCTCACCCGGTTTCTCTGGGGAGGGGGTAGGCCACGCTTATCTCTGGCGCACTGTCGTATCCCCCTTTTGATGGAGGCATTGGGGTAACCAATCTTCACCTCTCCTACCTAGCCACAAAGCTCATTGTCATCCACAATTGGTGTGCGGGCGGCTGGTCCGACCCTGCATATCGGGTGGAACTCAGTGCGTCGGACTTTACACAGATCCAGGCCTTTTTATACGGCAGTCTCATAAAGAAGAGAGTTTCCCAAGGACCAGAAAGGACTGGGTTTCAAGTGATTATCAAAAAAGGTTCCTTTCTGTGTAATTATTCTTTCAATTGGTGACCATGAGGCCTACACATATAAATCCATGACTTTTGATTTACAGCTATGACACTTGAAAAATGTTATTGCTCCACACTAGGATGAATTATTTGTTCTCTCAAAATTTATTTTCATAAAGATTCTCTTATATTTGATAAAACCATATTCAGAAATGCATTCAATATATACTTGGGTGCTCTGGTACAATATTACACAGACTAACAATTCCGTATTACGGTGTCTAACTCAGAGTCACTCATTAATAGTGTAAAATCATATAGTTTTAAGATCACAAATTAAATAAAAAAATAGATACATATCGTATACATTTAAAAAGTCCCATTGTCGACGCGTTTCGGTGCGTTGGTTACAATTATAGCACCTTCCTCAGGACGGACAGAATTAAAAAACAATTTATTTCTTCTTTCTAGAAAAAAGAATGCATACAATTAATACAGAGTCCCTATTGAGAGTTATTGCTAGTAGTGGGCATTTTTCTGTCATTATAACGAGATTATTACATGAACTATCCTTACTTGTATTAGTAGGATTGGCATCCTTCTATAAATTATCCGGACGACTGAATCATCACTATTAAACTTTGTGATAAGAGCCACTTCAATTATAGGCCGGGGAAGTATGGAATTCTAAAATTGACAACATAGAATTATTTGCCAAACTTTTTTTGAGACTTTTTAGGTTGCCTCTTATAGACTGCACTTACTGTTAAAATTCAAGATGACACGTAATCAATGGCGTCTTCATTCAAGCAGGAGCGTCTTTAAATGTGCGCTACCGATATTCAATCATTTGCCGTGCCTGTAGGATATACAGATAGTACCATGTGATCTAGATAATATTCTCCTAGGTCTAAAGTCTATTTTTAACAGTGCCTGTTTATACATACCAGTAAGGTTTATGCCTAATGATTAGACTCAGGCTGTCCACTTCAACACCTTTGCTGATAGTCTTGGTGCCTATATGGAATGAACATAACGTGCTAGTTCAATTTAACGGAAGTGCATATAACTATGGCTAAAATTCTACCAATCTCTCACTCCTCCTGTTATAGGGGGGTCAGTACATACCGGTTAGGGCGTACACTGTAACTTCACAGCCTGAGTGTAGCAACGCTCTCCTCTTTTCTTCCAGAGCTGTGTGCACGGAGCTGGTAGTGTAGATCACGTGGTTGTTACCGTAATTTTTTTGCCTGTATCGGTAAAAGAATCTTACTCACTAGATGTCGGTTTAATCGTATTACATTTCTAATGTTGTCCCTGCCAAAAATTACTTATGCATATTCATGTTGGGGCATCATTTTAGAATCGTACTCCATATTTCCTTTACAGAAATTTCTAATATTGGAGTTGAGTTTCATAAAGAGGCGATGTTACTCGAGTGGGATACACGGGGCTATGGCATTAGAGTTTTACATGAGGGTTCTTAACCATCTCCCCTCCTCAGTTAACTTAAGATAGGGCCATGTTGCAATTTGGGCACTCTGTCTCTTTCCCTTACCAAAGTCGGGGTCCCACTTTCTACCACATCCTCCCAGAACCATTTAAAATACAAAAGCGGGCCCAGTTCCTTACCTTAAAATTTCGGCGAACCTGCATCTGGCAGCGGACTGCTTCCCCAAGACTGGTGAAGACAGGCGTTTCCCGCGGACTATATATACTCGTTCTAATTTGATAATTGCATAGCAATTAGCACACAATTAGTGTTTGGTTTGGCGCCAGAACAGTGGGCGCCATTTTGGTAGTTTGTTGTTATAACTACCAAACTACAAGATCGCGTCATCGATCCCGGGTTTCCATTGCATGTCGCTTTTACTTTTCGTACTATTATGAAACCGTCGTTGTGTTAGTATCGACCGTATCGTATAAGTACTGATACTGTTCGCCGGACATAGTTGTATTTGCTACCGGTCCTTGTCGTAATGATGTTACTGAATAAAATGAAATACGGTACTATCGCTTGCCTCACACTTATAGCACACGCTATATACATTGTCTTCTTTCTTTTTTTTTATTTATTATTTTGTTTCTGGCTCTTGGTACTAGTTTAAGCAGGCAAAAGCCTGAATTATGTTTATTTTGCAATTAGAGATCCTCTCTCGGGACTTGGGGGAAAACGGCCGCCATTTTGGTAGTTCTTATTACATACTCTCGGTCTGTTCTGCATAATGCCAGCGTTTCTAATTGCATGAGCCTGGCAACATGATCTGTATAATAACAATTTAATTAAAAGAAGACAGGAGGTGGGGGGGCCAATTTAGGAGACAATTTACTACAAGGGGGGGGGGGAACAAACTACACCAACAATTTGCCACATTTGTCATACATTACACTCTTGATGTCGGCCTTTTTTCTTTAGGTTCCACAATTTATTCCACCTCTCATCATCGTTTTTAGATAATGTCATGGTTTTTGAGGAATCTCCTATCAGTTGTTTAAATTGGTCTTCTGAAAAGCCAAAGGTACGTAAGGTATCGATTTTTAGGTCACAAAGACTGGGATTAGAATTAGAAAACCAAATAACCCCAACACAAGAATCAGAAATAGAGAGAGTAAACTTGAAAGCCCCTATAATAAATCTCTCAAAGAAGAAACTCACAGTACATGAGATTAGTGTTTTAGAAAAGGGATTAGGCTTCGCCCCCAGCACAACAGGCTGTAGATTCAACATAGAGAGGGATGTGAGGGACCTATTTAGAAAAATTAGAATAAAAAAGTTTTTTGAAGGGAAGGAAAAGAGAGAAACCAATAATAAACCGGGCCTCAAACCACCATCCATCTGGACACCTAATACAGCTATGGTAGGTCAAGAGGTAGATACCTTTGAAAAGGCAGTGACCACTGGCTTAGAGAAATTACTAGACACACAAGTGTGGACACAAAACAACCTATCGAAACAAGAAAGGGAAGCATTAAAGTCCTTGTCATCCTGTGATGACATCACTATAAAACCTGGTGATAAGGGAGGGAGTATAGTTGTTTTAACTACAGAAGACTACGAGAACAGGATGCTTAAACTATTGAAGAATGAGACACATTATAAATCCAGTAGTGCTAGAGAATGGGAAAATTTAAAGAAAAAGGTTAACAATGTTGTTAACTTCGCTAAGGAAGACAACATAATATGTGAAGAAGAATATCGGTTCTTAATTAATGAAAACCCTAAGGTCCCGGCGCTGTATGGGCTCCCCAAGGTCCATAAGAACTTGGAAGATCCTCCCATGCGACCGATAGTGTCAGGAATGGAGTCGTTAACTGAGCCCCTCAGTAAATATGTGGACCATTTTATTCAGCCTCTAGTTACACTATTACCATCTTATATAAAAGACACAACTCGCATGATTTCCAAAATAGAAAGCTTAGCATTCAACAAAGATACCCAATGGTTAGTATGCTTAGATATTGAAGCATTATACACCAATATCCCGCAAGAGGATACGGTGAAAATGTTGGAGGACATTTTAAGGAATGAAGCAGGGGATCTTACTGCCCAAAACACCTTCATCATAGAATGCATTGAAATAATCTTGAAGAACAACATCTTTCTATTCAAGCACGATCATTACTGTCAAATCAAGGGCACCAGCATGGGAGCCACATGTGCTCCCAGCTTGGCATGCCTCTATGTAGGGAGATTCGAAACCAAGCATATTTACAATGAGATGTGTCCCTTTTTCGAGAATGTGAAGTGTTGGTCTAGAGTTGTAGACGACATTTTCTTTATCTGGGACAGTCCTGAAGGGGATCTAGATAACTTCCTTGAATGGATCAATTGTGGGGACCCAAATCTAAAGTTTACTTCCAGCAAAAGTCAATCAGCTGTAGATTTTTTAGATATCAGGATTTATGAAAAAGAAGGAGCACTCAATGTAGAGTTGTATGTAAAACCCACAGATCGTAACACCTTGCTACATCATACAAGCTACCACCCCAAATGCCAGAAAGACAGGATACCATTCAGTCAACTCTTACGGATTAGGCGTAATTGTAGTGACAGAATCAGCTATGGAAAACATGCAGAAATCCTAAGAGAAAAGCTAGCACAGCGAGGGTACCCCAAACGTTTAATCAAACAAGCATATAAGAGTGCCAAATATTATAACCGGGATAGTCTGTTCGAGACATCCACAAGAACTAATGATCGAAATGATGGCATCATTATGGTATCTGACTATAACGGATTTAGTAATAAAGTTAAAAATCTGATTAACAAAAACTGGGGAATATTAAATAAGGTAGGAGTAACACCAATAGCAAAACCCACTTATGCTTACCGGAGAAATAAGACCATCAGAAACCATTTAGTACATACGTTTAGAGAACCCAAAACTAGTGGACAGAGAAACATTCTTAACAACGTTCCCATCAGGGGAAACCTGCCATGTGGGTCGTGCTCTCATTGCAAGAGTATCATTAAAAATGACAAATTGGAAATTAATGGCATTACCCATTGGATGAACGATCATGTTACTGTCGAACATCAAATGTAGTGTACCTTGTGCTTTGTCCATGTAACAAATGTTACATAGGGGAAACAGGACGCGAAATACGTTTACGCCTTACGGAACATCGATCAGCAATAAGGAATCAGAGAAAGAATGCCCCTTTAGTGGAGCACTGGATCTCAGAGAAACATAATATGGATGACCTTAAGTGGTTTATCTTAGAAAAAAATCAAGATCTCAGTGAGAGGCGGTGACTCCAACAAAAGGCGGAAACAGAGAGAACAGTTCTATATGTCCAAATTTAAATCATACTATTTAGGACTCAATGGCCTTGAGGAATGGGATAGAATGATTAGATAGCCTCAGAGAAACCTGTTTAAATCGAAGAACATTGGTAAGATAGAACCAATAATTCTCAGAAATTTCAATATGAATATGACTGGAACTAACGATTAATTGGTTTGATAGAAGCATAGTGATGTAAAAACCAGTAATATCACTGAAACATGGTAATGAAATTAAGAAATGCAATAATTGCTTATAGATGTAATGCAAGTTATGAACCTAGCATTGTATAATTGAATTTATAATTGAAGTAATAAAAAGGAGGTTAATGATTCCAATGTGACATAATCAATTTTAGAATTGAGCTTAATAAAAGGAGGTTAATGGTATAAGCCATACATGAGGCCGACATCAAGAGTGTAATGTATGACAAATGTGGCAAATTGTTGGTGTAGTTTGTTCCCCCCCCCCCTTTGTAGTAAATTGTCTCCTAAATTGGCCCCCCCACCTCCTGTCTTCTTTTAATTAAATTGTTATTATACAGATCATGTTGCCAGGCTCATGCAATTAGAAACGCTGGCATTATGCAGAACAGACCGAGAGTATGTAATAAGAACTACCAAAATGGCGGCCATTTTCCCCCAAGTCCCGAGAGAGGATCTCTAATTGCAAAATAAACATAATTCAGGCTTTTGCCTGCTTAAACTAGTACCAAGAGCCAGAAATAAAATAATAAATAAAAAAAAGAAAGAAGACAATGTATATAGCGTGTGCTATAAGTGTGAGGCAAGCGATAGTACCGTATTTCATTTTATTCAGTAACATTACGACAAGGACCGGTAACAAATACAACTATGTCCGGCGAACAGTATCAGTACTTACACGATACGGGCGATACTAACACAACAACTGTTTCATAGTAGTATGAAAAGTAAAAGCGGCATGCAATGGAAACCCGGGATCGATGACGCGATCTTGTAGTTTGGTAGTTATAACAACAAACTACCAAAATGGTGCCCACTGTTCTGGCTCCAAGCCAAACCAAACACTAATTGTGTGCTAATTGCTATGCAATTATCAAATTAGAACGAGTATATATAGTCCGCGGGAAACGCCTGTCTTCACCAGTCTTGGGGAAGCAGTCCGCTGCCAGATGCAGGTTCGCCGAAATTTTAAGGTAAGGAACTGGGCCCGCTTTTGTATTTTAAATGGTTCTGGGAGGATGTGGTAGAAAGTGGGACCCCGACTTTGGTAAGGGAAAGAGACAGAGTGCCCAAATTGCAACATGGCCCTATCTTAAGTTAACTGAGGAGGGGAGATGGTTAAGAACCCTCATGTAAAACTCTAATGCCATAGCCCCGTGTATCCCACTCGAGTAACATCGCCTCTTTATGAAACTCAACTCCAATATTAGAAATTTCTGTAAAGGAAATATGGAGTACGATTCTAAAATGATGCCCCAACATTAATATGCATAAGTAATTTTTGGCAGGGACAACATTAGAAATGTAATACGATTAAACCGACATCTAGTGAGTAAGAAGATTCTTTTACCGATACAGGCTAAAGAATTACGGTAACAACCACGTGATCTACACTACCAGCTCCGTGCACACAGCTCTGGAAGAAAAGAGGAGAGCGTTGCTACACTCAGGCTGTGAAGTTACAGTGTACGCCCTAACCGGTATGTACTGACCCCCCTATAACAGGAGGAGTGAGAGATTGGTAGAATTTTAGCCATAGTTATATGCACTTCCGTTAAATTGAACTAGCACGTTATGTTCATTCCATATAGGCACCAAGACTATCAGCAAAGGTGTTGAAGTGGACAGCCTGAGTCTAATCATTAGGCATAAACCTTACTGGTATATATAAACAGGCACTGTTAAAAATAGACTTTAGACCTAGGAGAATATTATCTAGATCACATGGTACTATCTGTATATCCTACAGGCACGGCAAATGATTGAATATCGGTAGCGCACATTTAAAGACGCTCCTGCTTGAATGAAGACACCATTGATTACGTGTCATCTTGAATTTTAACAGTAGGTGCAGTCTATAAGAGGCAACCTAAAAAGTCTCAAAATAAGTTTGGCAAATAATTCTATGTTGTTGTCAATTTTAGAATTCCATACTTCCCCGGTGTTGGAAACCTGGGATGTCAGGTCACCTAGGGTAGCCTGGCCTAGGGTAAGTCACATTCACTAGAGGCACATGTGTGAAGGTTGCAAACTTCCCAGCAGTAAATTAACGCAATAACACACAAAAAGGACACTACACCCAAATATGGAAAAATATGAGCTGGTTTATAAAAATATTATTTGTTCTCTTGTTGTCAGGAATCACAATTTAGTACATTACAATTTGTCCTGAAAACAATAATAATACTTTTAAATTGCTAAATCATATCATCATCCAGCATTAACAGTACATCACATTTGGCCAGACATGTATTACACCTTTCAGAGCTAATAGTACAATTCCCACTTTAATGGACTTATCACTTTCGCATCATAGAACAATAGTTCCCATGTAGAGGAGCCTGTACTCCTCTAGAAAAGGTTACACATTTCCTTCCCCTTCACTACTGACCACAGAAGAACTGGCTATTCTCAATTAAGCAAGCATTCAATGAAGCCCCATTAGGGATTCCTCAAGGGCACTGCACACCTTGGAACAGATTCTCTGTTTGACTACTTGTTATGTCTCAATCCCTTGCACTTGTTTTACTCTCTTTATGGAAGTCACTTCCCCCTCTTGGTCATCTCCTTACTTGTGGTGGAGTTGATGCTTGGAGTCTTACTGCGTCAGAAGAAGGGGGCAAAAAGCCGGCAAGGCCAAGGAGCCGAATGCTGAAAAGACTATCTAGCCTCTAGGGGCTCCTCAGCTCCCCCTCCCCACTCGGGCCAGCTCCTCCGTGTGGCGCTCGAGCGGAAAGGAAAGGTAGATTCAGCAATAACCCCCAGGCCGCTACCGGCTCCTCAGCTCTCCCCTCCCCGCTCGGGCCAGCTCCTCTGTGTGGCGCTCAAGCAGAGGAGGGAAAACAGAACAAAGCTTACAAGCCGCTGTTGGGCTCCCGGCGCTTCTCCTCACTTCTCCACAGCGTCGGTCGGAAGAGAAACACTACTCCTTCTGACATGCGCGGTTCACCCACGCTGGCGCCGCCTCTCACTCGAGCCTCCGGGCACTTCCTCCCGATCCGCCCTCACTGCGCGAACACCAAGGGAAGACGCCTCTCCCTCTCCCTCACGCAGAAGCGGCCCAAGGACACTACCGCTCGTCGGCCTCACTGAGTCTCCCTGCCACAACCCAGGATACAGCTGGAGGCGCAGGCAGGGGGCACCCGGCTGGAGCGCGGCAATCTCCCTCAGCTCCCACAGGACACTGATAAAACCAAGGGTAAGGAGGAAGTCGGGTGTTGTTTTACTCAGTGGCACAATCCTTTATGATGTCCCAGAGCAGGATTAGCACTCTTGAGCTCTTAAGGCAGTTCAGACCCACAACACTAGATGTGGGGGGAAATAGGAGGGGGTCGATTGGAAAGGCTAGATGGTCCTTTCCTCTTCTCTCTCTGTCCCGGGGGATTGAGCCTTACTTCATACGAGCTTCCTCACCCACGCCTTATACTGGGACCAGGAGAGAATTGGTACCCAGGGTCTCCAAGACTTCTCACCCAGCGGGGTCAGGACAAGTAACCAAAGGGAGGTCGGGTGGTGAATCAATAAGGAGCGTCCCCAGACTGGGAGGTCAACCCTTTGACTATCCTACCCCCACCTTCCGCTACAGCCTGTCCTCCAGCCAGCCTCTCTCTGGTAGGACCAAATGGCTGCCCAGCATTCCGCCTTTTATAGGCTGACCCTCAGAGGTCCAGAAGGGACCAGAAGGTTCTGGAATGCCCTATTCTACGCTATGGGACAGGTTCTAGGTTTGCCAGTTAGGACAGTTGGTAGCCACCATTTTGTGACTCCAACTATATTCCTGTCAGAAAAGGCCTCTAGGCCTGAGGTGAAAAATTATGAGGGTGAAAAAGCGCCTATCCCCATGACCAACACCTTGAAAAATCTAGTGGACACAAAAAGTTAATAAGGGCATGAGGGGCAAAAAGGGGGACAAAATAAATAATTAATTGGAAGGACTACGCAAAAAGCCAGACAGGTCTAACACGCGTCCCCCCCAGCTGAAAGTGGGGAGAACTACCCAACCCCTTGGGAGTCCTCATCACTAAGGCGGAAATACCTGGAGAGACCGTCTGCATTGGCGTGGTCCACTCCAGGCCGATGTTCCACCCGGAAGTCCATTCCCTGTAGGGAGATGGACCACCTCAACAGCTTGGGATTCTCCCCCTTCATCTGCATTAGCCAACGAAGGGGTCGGTGGTCAGTCTGAACCAGGAAGTGCGAGCCAAACAGGTATGGCCGCAGCTTCTTCAGAGCCCACACCACCGCAAAAGCTTCCCTCTCAATTGCACTCCACTTCTGTTCCCGGGGAAGCAGTCTCCTGGATAAAAAGACCACAGGCTGATCCAGGCCCTCTTCATTTAGTTGCGATAACACTGCCCCAATGCCATGTTCTGATGCATCTGTCTGGACAATGAACTCCTTGGAGAAGTCTGGGGCCCTCAGGACCGGTGCTGCACACATTGCCTGCTTCAGTTTCTCAAAAGCTTGCTGACAAGCTTTCGTCCAAACTACCCGTCGAGGTTGTTTCTTTGAGGTGAGCTCTGTGAGGGGCGCTACAATAGTGCCATATCCCTTCACAAAGCGACTGTAGTAGCCTGTGAGGCCCAGGAAAGCTCGGACCTCAGTCTGTGTCTTGGGGGGTTCCCAGGCCATGATTGCCTCAATCTTTGCCTGCAGGGGCTGCACTGACCCCCTACCCACCAAGTGTCCAAGGTACACAACCGACCCCTGCCCAATCTGGCATTTGCTGGCTTTGATGGTCAATCCAGCTTGTTTCAGGGCCTGGAGAACTGCTTGCAAATGTTGCAAATGGTCCTCCCAACTGCTACTGAAGACAGCAATGTCATCCAGGTAAGCAGCTGAGAAACTCTCCATTCCAGAGAGGACCTGATTCACCAGCCGCTGAAATGTGGCGGGGGCATTTTTGAGCCCAAAGGGCATCACACAAAATTGGAAGTGTCCCTCAGGCGTGGAGAAGGCTGACCTTTCCTTTGCTCCATCTGTCAAGGAGATCTGCCAGTACCCTGAAGTGAGGTCAAAGGTACTTAGATATTGGGCAGCTCCTAGCCGGTCAATTAATTCATCCGCCCTAGGGATCGGATGAGCATCAGTCTTTGTAACGGAGTTCAGTCCCCGGTAATCCACACAGAACCTCAGTTCTGGCGTGGTGCCCGGTGGAGCGGCTTTTGGCACTAGCACCACCGGACTGGACTAAGGGCTGTTGGAAGGTTCTATCACTCCTAGCTCTAGCATCTTGGCAACCTCTCCATGGATGCTAGCCTTCACCTTGTCTGACAGCCGGTAGGTCTTTGATTTCACTGGTGGGCTGTCTCCTGTGTCCACATCATGGGTACACAGGTGGGTTCTTCCCGGGACAAGGGAGAACAACGAAGAGTACTGCTCCAATACCTGGCGGCAATCCTCTCGCTGCTCAGGAGTTAGGGATGGGGAGAGAATCACTCCCTCCACCGACCCATCCTTCTCTTGAGACGAGAAGAGATCAGGGAGAGGCTCGCTTTCTGCTTCCTCGGCACCATCAGTCACCATCATCAGGATGACCTCTGGCCTCTCATGGTGGGGTTTGAGGCGATTGGCATGCAGCACCCGTAGGGGCTGTCGAGGGGTCTTAAGATCCACCAAGTAAGTGGCCTTACCCTTCTTTTCCAACACCTCAAATGGGCCTGTCCAACGATCTTGAAGGGCACTTAGCTCTCCAGGTTCCATCACCCACACTTTCTGGCCAGGCTCCAACTCCACCGGGTGAGCATTGTGGTCGTACCATTCCTTCATTACTGCCTGGCTGGCCTCCAAGTGGTCAGAAGCTTGCTTCCACAACTTTGCCATTTGGCTCCGGAAGGCCAGCATGTAGCTCACCACATCCTGAGGAGGCTTTCTGGGAGACCTTTCCCATCCATCCTTCACCAGGCTAAGAGGTCCACGCACAGGGTGCCCGTACAACAGTTCAAAAGGGCTGAAGCCCACTCCCTTCTGCGGCACTTCTCAGTAGGAGAACAGCAAACAGGGCAGGAGGACGTCCCATTTCCTCCGTAGGCTCTCAGGCAGACTTCTTATGCCCTTCAGGGTCTTATTGAACCTCTCTACCAGTCCATTGGACTGGGGGTGATAAGGAGTGGTGAACCGGTAAGTCACTCCACACTCCTTCCACATCGCCCGCATGTAAGCTGACATAAAGTTGGTCCCCCTGTCGGACACAACTTCCTTGGGGAATCCCACACGGGTAAAGATCCCCATCAGGGCCCTAGCCACCACGGGTGCAGTGACAGTCCTCAGAGGAATGGCCTCTGGATACCGTGTGGCATGATCCACCAGAACCAGGATAAACCTGTGACCAGCTGTTGTTGGTGGATCCAATGGCCCTACAATGTCGATGCCCACCCTTTCAAAGGGGGTGCTAACGACTGGAAGTGGTTCCAGGGGAGCTTTCAGCTTCACCCCTGTTTTCCCACTGGCTTGGCAGGTTACACACGTCCGACAGTAGGTGTTAGACGCCACTTTCATCTGAGGCCAGTAAAAGTGGAGGACAAGCCGAGCAAAGGTCTTGTCCTGACCTAAGTGTCCTGCCAAGGGTATAGCATGAGCCAATTCCAGCAGAAAGGCTCGGTATTGTTGCGGGACTACCAAGGCCCTTGATGAGCCAGGTAAGGGTACCTTGGGTTCACTGTAGAGGAGTCCATCCTCCCAGTAAATATGGTAGTATCCCGTAACATCACCTGCTGACTGGGCTTCAGCCTGACGCCTCAGTCCCTCAAGGGTAGGGCACTCCCTCTGCCCCTTACAGAAGTCCTCTCTGGTAGGTCCTCTCTCCACATGCCACTCAGCAGGGATGGGTAAATCCTCCAGAGAGTCTACTTCCCCCTCCACAGACTCCTGGTCCACCACTGCAGGTGGCCGATCCGTCACATGGGGTGCGGAAGCCGAAGCAGGCTCTTCCTGTCTTCGGATCTGTCCCTTTTTGGCAGCGGGTTGGGCCATTGTTCCAGGCTCCAACCCAGGCGAACTCCCTCTCCGGGCAGCCGCAGACCGTGTGCTCACACAGGCCCAGTCAGGTGTACCCAGCATCGCAGAGTGCGTCCGGTATTCCACCTCTCTCCAAGTGTTGTGCTCCATGTCATTCCCCAGCAGACAATCAACTGGCACGGCAGGGCTTACTGCAACTCGAAGTGAACCTGCAACCCCTTCCCACTCAAAGGGAACCTCAGCCACTGGATAGTGGCCCATTCTGCCGTCAGCCATCGCGGCGGGGTGGAGTACATGGGGAACCACCTGCTCTGGATATACCAGTTGACTCCTCACCATAGTCATACTGGCTCCTGTATCTCTCAGAGCCTCCCCTCTCTGGCCATTGATGGTGACCCATTGCCCATACTTAACAGTATTTGGGGGGACCCTGGATCTTTGGGACCATCTCCCGTTCTCCCAGGGACACTAAGGTGACACCCGCCCACTCACCCCCCTTATCTAAGGGCATCTCCTCCCCAAGCGCTACACTAGCTACTCCCGGTGGTTTTCCTCCGGTGGGAGGGGGTGGTCTCTTTGGGCATCTGACATCTCCCTTATAATGTCCAACACCACCACACTCAAAGCAGTGGAGAACCCTTGGCTGCTGGCTTTGGCCAGGATTAGGGTTTCTGGGCGGGTTTGCCCTAGGGGTGAAACCTGTTCCCTTCCCTTGGAAATTGTTTTGGGGACCTTTAGTGAACTCCCTCTTTTTATCTCCCCCCTCCTTCTTCTGGGGGGCGCCCTGTCCGGCCTTTTGGGAATTCCCTCCAGTCCCCTTTGAGGACACCCGGGTACTTGCCCAGATGTCCGCCTCCTCTGCAAGCTTCCGGGGATTGGTCAGCTTGCTGTCCACCAGGTGTTGGCGCAGCTCGGGAAAACATTTCTCGAGGAGGTGCTCTTCCAAAAATAGATCATACAACCCCTCATAATCCTTCACCTCACTGCCCTTAACCCAGCCCTCCAATGCCTTACGTGCGTAATTAAGGAAGTCCACCCAGTTCTGGGTGCCTAACTTGTGGCTCCCCCTGAACTTCTGGCGATACCTTTCTGGGGTAAGCCCAAACTTCCTTACTAATGCTAGCTTCATGGTGGGGTAGTTGGTTTGCTCCCCTGGTTCCAGGGCCAGCAAGGTGTCCCGCCCAGTAGGAGGCATGTACTTATACAAACCACCCCCCCAGTGCTTCTCCTGCACCCCATGGGCTCTTAAGGAGACCTCATAGGCAGCCAACCACTTGGCTATGTCATCTCCCTGACTAAAGCTAGCAATAAGGTCTTTTGGCAAATAGGGTCTGGACTCCCTGGCTGTTTCTTTGGATTCGCTGCCACCATTCATTACAGGAGAGGGCCCCCGTTGTAGGGCCTGGAGTTCCAACTCTTTCAACCTGAACTCATGAGCCATCCTCCTCTCTTCCTTCTCCTGCTCCAGCTTAGCCAACTCCCATTTTAATTGCCTCTTTTCCCTCCTGTCAGCGAGCTCTGCTTCAGTTAAACTTCCCCCAGAGGAACTACTGCCCCTCCTGGAGTAGGACACTGGTCCTGGGATTAGGTTTTCCCCCTCAGAGTGGAATAATCCTTCTATCTCCACAACCGTGTCCCGGTCTGTCCCTTCATCCTCCTCCTTCCCTTCTTTGTGTGCCTCCACCCAAGCCCTTAGACTGGTCTGGAGTTCCCCCTTCTTGGCACCATGCTTAAAAAAATACCCCCATTTTCTGGCAGAAATCTTTCAGCTGAGCCACAGAATAGGTGTCTAGGTTTTCTAGTGCAAACTCCATTTTACAATAGACAATACCAAGTTATACACACAAGGAAATTTGAGTTGAAAGGGCAACCTGAAGCTACCTCCACCCCACCACCAGGAACAAATTTGGAAAAACAAAAGCACAAATTAGGAGGGCCGCTAGGAGAAAACTCCTGGTGTAGGCTAGTGAATTACGCTCAATTACTACTGAGTAGCTGCAACCACAGTCAGGATCCCACCGCTAGACACCAACTTGTTGGAAACCTGGGATGTCAGGTCACCTAGGGTAGCCTGGCCTAGGGTAAGTCACATTCACTAGAGGCACATGTGTGAAGGTTGCAAACTTCCCAGCAGTAAATTAACGCAATAACACACAAAAAGGACACTACACCCAAATATGGAAAAATATGAGCTGGTTTATAAAAATATTATTTGTTCTCTTTTTGTCAGGAATCACAATTTAGTACATTACAATTTGTCCTGAAAATAATAATAATACTTTTAAATTGCTAAATCATATCATCATCCAGCATTAACAGTACATTACATTTGGCCAGACATTTATTACCCCTTTCAGAGCTAATAGTACAATTCCCACTTTAATGGACTTATCACTTTCGCATCATAGAAAAATAGTTCCCATGTAGAGGAGCCTGTACTCCTCTAGAAAAGGTTACACATTTCCCTCCCCTTCACTACTGACCACAGAAGAACTGGCTATTCTCAATTAAGCAAGCATTCAATGAAGCCCCATTAGGGATTCCTCAAGGGCACTGCACACCTTGGAACAAATTCTCTGTTTGACTACTTGTTATGTCTCAATCCCTTGCACTTGTTTTACTCTCTTTATGGAAGTCACTTCCCCCTCTTGGTCATCTCCTTACTTGTGGTGGAGTTGATGCTTGGAGTCTTACTGCGTCAGAAGAAGGGGGCAAAAAGCCGGCAAGGCCAAGGAGCCAAATGCTGAAAAGGCTCTCTAGCCTCTAGGGTCTCCTCAGCTCCCCCTCCCCGCTTGGGCCAGCTCCTCCGTGTGGCGCTCGAGCGGAAAGGAAAGGTAGATTCAGCAATACCCCCCCAGGCCGCTACCGGCTCCTCAGCTCTCCCCTCCCCGCTCGGGCCAGCTCCTCTGTGTGGCGCTCAAGCAGAGGAGGGAAAACAGAACAAAGCTTACAAGCCGCTGTTGGGCTCCCGGCGCTTCTCCTCACTTCTCCACAGCGTCGGTCGGAAGAGAAACACTACTCCCTCTGACATGCGCGGTTCACCCACACTGGCACCGCCTCTCACTCGAGCCTCCGGGCACTTCCTCCCGATCCGCCCTCACTGCGCGAACACCAAGGGAAGACGCCTCTCCCTCTCCCTCACGCAGAAGCGGCCCAAGGACACTACCGCTCGTCGGCCTCACTGAGTCTCCCTGCCACAACCCAGGATACAGCTGGAGGCGCAGGCAGGGGGCACCCGGCTGGAGCGCGACAATCTCCCTCAGCTCCCACAGGACGCTGATAAAACCAAGGGTAAGGAGGAAGTCGGGTGTTGTTTTACTCAGTGGCACAATCCTTTATGATGTCCCAGAGCAGGATTAGCACTCTTGAGCTCTTAAGGCAGTTTAGACCCACAACACTAGATGTGGGGGGAAATAGGAGGGGGTCGATTGGAAAGGCTAGATGGTCCTTTCCTCTTCTCTCTCTGTCCCGGGGGATTGAGCCTTACTTCATACGAGCTTCCTCACCCACGCCTTATACTGGGACCAGGAGAGAATTGGTACCCAGGGTCTCCAAGACTTCTCACCCAGCGGGGTCAGGACAAGTAACCAAAGGGAGGTCGGGTGGTGAATCAATAAGGAGCGTCCCCAGACTGGGAGGTCAACCCTTTGACTATCCTACCCCCACCTTCCGCTACAGCCTGTCCTCCAGCCAGCCTCTCTCTGGTAGGACCAAATGGCTGCCCAGCATTCCGCCTTTTATAGGCTGACCCTCAGAGGTCCAGAAGGGACCAGAAGGTTCTGGAATGCCCTATTCTACGCTATGGGACAGGTTCTAGGTTTGCCAGTTAGGACAGTTGGTAGCCACCATTTTGTGACTCCAACTATATTCCTGTCAGAAAAGGCCTCTAGGCCTGAGGTGAAAAACTATGAGGGTGAAAAAGCGCCTATCCCCTTGACCAACACCTTGAAAAATCTAGTGGACACAAAAAGTTAATAAGGGCATGAGGGGCAAAAAGGGGGACAAAATAAATAATGAATTGGAAGGACTACGCAAAAAGCCAGACAGGTCTAACACCCGGCCTATAATTGAAGTGGCTCTTATCACAAAGTTTAATAGTGATGATTCAGTCGTCCGGATAATTTATAGAAGGACGCTAATCCTACTAATACAAGTAAGGATAGTTCATGTAATAATCTCGTTATAATGACAGAAAAATGCCCACTACTAGCAATAACTCTCAATAGGGACTCTGTATTAATTGTATGCATTCTTTTTTCTAGAAAGAAGAAATAAATTGGTTTTTAATTCTGTCCGTCCTGAGGAAGGTGCTATAATTGTAACCAACGCACCGAAATTCGTCGACAATGGGACTTTTTAAATGTATACGATATGTATCTATTTTTTTATTTAATTTGTGATCTTGAAACTATATGATTTTACACTATTAATGAGTGACTCTGAGTTAGACACCGTAATACGGAATTGTTAGATAGTCTGTGTAATATTGTACCAGAGCACCCAAGTATATATTGAATGCATTTCTGAATATGGTTTTATCAAATATAAGAGAATCTTTATGAAAATAAATTTTGAGAGAACAAATAATTCATCCTAGTGTGGAGCAATAACATTTTTCAAGTGTCATAGCTGTAAATCAAAAGTCATGGATTTATATGTGTAGGCCTCATGGTCACCAATTGAAAGAATAATTACACAGAAAGGAACCTTTTTTGATAATCTTTTTATACGGCAGCCCAGTCCCGCAGGCCCTGTCCCTGGTCATCAGGACGGTGTTTCTGGCCTGGTGCATGGCACGCCGCCATGTGCGGTGGGATCGGAAACTAACTCGGCAGACGCCATTATGGCACAGGACTTGGATGCAGGAGGTCTCGTCCTTACAGGGTTCCGGCGGTGGGACCTTGTCAGAATCTCAGTGCTCGGTGATGTTTGGGTGGAGGACCGCATCCGCTCCTTTGTGGATCTGCAGCATCGCCACGATCTTGCACACTCCCAACATTATAAATACCTACAGCTTAGACATGCCCTCCATACCCATGTCTCACCCTCTGTCTCTCTTCCAGAGTTCAGCCCATTAGAAGCCCAAGTGATGATGGGAAATCTAGGGAGGGGAGAAGTGTCCCGTATCTACCGATCCTTCGTGAATAATGCCCCCGCTTCTCTGGACCGGCTCAGGGCTCGATGGGAGGGTTGGGTGTGCCCTCCAGAGGAGGCGGACTGGAGGGATGCCCTTATGGCGCCTAAAACCCTGACCACATCCTCCAAGCTACGTCTGGTCCAGCTCTATTATTTATACATGGAGTATCTCACCCCGACACTGCTAATCCATGCCTGGCTGAAGCCCTCCCCGGCATGCACACGATGTACATCTGCCCCAGCCGACTTCTACCACATGGTAGGGTGGCCTTGGCGCCATTCAGGGGGGGGGGGGATGGGGTGGGGGGGGAGAACTCACGACCACCCCGGGCTGGGAGGTTCCTCATGACCCGATACATTTGTTGCTTGGGGTGTTTGATGGCCTCCATGGTTCAAGGGCGGACAAGCGCCTACTGGGGACAGCTGTGGCAGTGGCAAAGAGACATAGCGGCGCACTGGTCCCAGGCTAAGGCGCCCACGATAAAGGGTTGGAGGAGGACTGGTGTGGGATCCAAGAGGAAGCCAAGTTCGAAGCTCGGAGGTGCCCTGATTTATTTCATAAAGTGTGGGGTAAATGGTTTAATATGCTTCCCCCTTGAGGAACTGCCTATTTACCTGTCCATTGTATTTTTACTCCTTCCCCATCTACGTGTAACTCTCCCTCGTGTACGATCTACCATGTTCACCCTGAAGGACAGTCTTGCTTCATGTCGGCTGTGTGTACTGTTATTGTCTTTCCTGCCGTCTATTGAACTGCAACCAATGAATTTATTTTGTTGTAATAAACCTAATAAAATTAATTATCAAAAAAAATTGGGAATAGTTCTGGTACGCGGGACAGCCTATGTACAACTGTTGTACCAGTTTTACCATGCTGTTTTGTACAGTGAAGCAGCCATAGGGTGAACTAACATAGCATGCTGCATGTACACACCTCACTTTAATGAGCGTGACACCTTCTTCACGGACACCGCGCTATGCGAGGCAATAAGTGTTGCTTTTGGTATTGTAAATAATGGCTTTTAATTTTTTTTAAAGCATTGCCATTTACAATTCCAATAGCTCCAGAATTCGCAGTTGCGAGACCTATTGCATTGTAAATGCTTGTTATTGGTTGGGTTTCTTGTATTCTCATTTTCAACAGCCTTCCTTCTTCCTCAGCCTGTCTCCTTGCTGGAGTACAGCTGTTTTAAATTTTTTACCCCACTGCTTCAGCTTTATCATTCCACTGCTTACAATCAGAGTTTTTTTTAGCACATAATGGACATATGTTTTTTTTTCTCTTTCCGTTGCGGGCTTATTTTTTGTTTTACATTTTATTCCCTCACCAGTTCCTCCTTTTCTGTGCCACTACCTGCTCCTCTGTTGCTTTTTATACCGCTTGCCTCATCTTCCCATTATTCCTGCTCCACTTCATACTTTTAATTTTTCGTCTGATCGTTTTAAATGTATTTATCTTTTTTAATCGAGGACAAATGTATTTATTTTTTAAAATCAACGGTCACGTACTTGAAGCTGAGCCACTTGCTTTTTTGGTACTTTAAGTAATAATTTGGAAGTGATTGTCGGCCATCTTGGAAAAAACAAATTAATATTACCAACAAAAAAAAAAACCCATTAGAATGGCCACCAAGGCATCACAATGCATATTGTGTGCCTCACTTAGGGGAAGTAAGTGCTATATAAATGTTGCAATACAACACTCATGTGTCAGGACATTACGACATATGTGCTCGCACTTTTGCCCATCTTGGAATGGTTTGTCTTTCTGAAAACCTTATTTAAAGGGCCCACACGTGTGTGTACATGCATCACGAGGGACCAGGCCATCTTGGTATGTTTTTTTAAAAAGAGAACACACTCCAAGGTGGCCACCAGTGACGCAAAGCTTGCATTTTTTAATTTTTCTTTTTTAATAGATTTGTACTATACTTTACAAGCCAACATTCTCCTAAGCCAAGAGCTTTGCCCTCACATTTTAAAAACAAGCCCTATTGACGCTGCCAATGCTGGTTTTGTTTGTGGACCAGCAGTTCTTCAGTATACAAAGGTGAAGGGGGGTTCTTTTTGGAAGATCAATCTTAATTGGAGCATGGCTTTGGCATTCACAGTAGAATTGCAGGTCTCAATTGATGTGCAACATCTGGTGTGGGTGGACTTGTTTCAAAGGTGATGAGGTCTTGTCAGAGTATGAAGCACAGAAGCCCTTGACGGAGTAGAATTTGGGCTTTGGTTAACAGTGGTTGGTAGGTTGAGTAGGATGGGAGAGCACTAGTATGGTAAAATAGGTGGACTTGTCTTCTGGAAATGGGGCGGTACTCCGATGAAGACTAGGTTAAAGGTCTTTAGGCTTTTGAGACATAGGCCTTAATAACTGCTGCTTAGTTTACATTTTCCAACATTTAATGAATGTCCAATCTGTTATTCAAGGAAACTACCTGTCAACAAAAAGGGTGTGTCATTGTTCAAGCTTCATAATTGTTAAAAGTAAGTTTTTGGGATTTGGTGAGAGGAAGGAAAAAAAACAACCCTTCAGATAATACGGTCAGTAAAGGAGCTCCATACATTTTCAGAAAAGAGGGCCTGAGAAAGTGGCACCAGTGTGTCGGGTGGGTATCGAAATAATTTTTACTGGCAGCAAATGTGTGATGGACAACTTGGGCAGAACGGCAAGCGGCAAAGTCTGTCGTAAAGAGTGGATGGATGAGGGCCGCAACTGATAGTCCAGTCCAGTACAGTTCGGGACCACAGTGTTTAAATAACAGTTCAGCCACCAATCCAAGAAACGTGTATGGGAGGTGAGGGGGGCAATCAAAACCTTTGTTAATAAAAAGTTGTTATATATTGTAGTTGCATTTAAGTTGTTAAATGCTTGTCCATGTGCCTAAAATGTTCATACTGGCAATGTTGTACATTTGCATTGCATTAGATTTAGTCCTTATTTCAGAGCGTGGAGTGTTCCAGTGTGCTTCTGTATTCTGGAACTCTTGATTCAGTGTCAGTTACTGGAAGAAGTTGATTTACACAGTCCTATTGGTACTGTGTTGCACAATAAACCATTATTTTTTAATATGAAACTGCATCTTTAAAATAATGGCGATGGGTTGTGGAGGAATACCAGCTACATGTTCAAAAGCACAGAAGTAGTACTACCTCCACTGAGTCCAAGATAAGATTTACACTTTTACCTTAAGATGTGACATCACTGTATGGATCACTGAATGAACCACGCCCATGTTTTTTGTGATTCTCCAACATTTTATGCAAATTTGCTGGATTTTTTTACATTTTCTGATGGTAAGCTGTTGGTCCGATGCAAGGAAGCCGGCACGGGCTGGCTCTGCAACCACAAGGAAGCAGTCACGCTCCCGATTGCCACATGCAGACTACAACCACGAGCCGTCGCACGGCTCCTTGGCAGCGGCATCGTTTCGGCTGGGAATCTCCTTAGCGACGCTTCGAAACAGTCACGCTTCTGCTCGCCACAAGCTGACTCTGCAACCAGGAGCTGACATACGGCTCCTTGGCAATGGCATTGCTCTGGCTGAGAGTATCCTTACAGACACTTCGTCTGTGACTCTCGCTGTGTTCCTTCTGTTTCTGGAGTGAGAGATTGTGTTTCCCCAGCCTTCAAGAGTAGATATCATGTGACATTACGTGCATGTCTCCGTTGTGAACTTCATTTCTCCTCACCGGGACATTTTGTCAAGTGTAGCAAGTTCACCTGGTGGAAGGTATTTGTGGCAATGACAGTTGGAATGCTTATATTTCATCTTTTGGGAAAACTAATATTTTGTTTGTGCTAAAGTGCTGTTCGGCATGTTCCATCTCCAATATTGCTTTTGGTGATAGATATTTTGGACATATTTTCCAGTTTTAATTACAGTAACTTTCAGGTGAAAATTCCGAATTGGGTGAATTTATTCATAACAAGAGAGCATTCTCTTCATATTGGTTCAGTGCCATTGTTCTCAATAGTGATGTCTCACTTTAGTTATATGTTGTAATTTAGTTAGGTAGGCAGCAGGACACGTCTTCAGGTTACAAGATAAATTTATTAAGATAGCACAGCAGAGCAGTACACCTCGCCAGCTGACCAGACCATCAACTGACAAGACTGGAACTTTCACATCACATACAAGATAGAACACTCATGAGTACTATGGGTGACTGGGAAGGTGGGAACACAAAGGAAGTCCTACTTTCACCAAGTAGCCATATTGAAGGAAGCACAAATATACAACATTATACTACGAGGCACTACCAGATATCATGGAATTTGGTCCGCCAGCAAAATTTCTGCAGAATAAAGGGGAACCTCCTATTGCTAGGACCAGATGGAAAGGGACGTTTATAACATATCTTAAGGCTATCGATGGGGAAAGAATGGCATCTAAAAGGAAGAAAAAAAAACATTGCTGCAATGTTTGGGTTCAGAAGGACAAGTGGATTTTAGAATTCTACTACCTGTGGAGGAACAAGGCGACAGGAATGTACATGAGGAAGCAATGTAGAGAATGGAGAATTGTTGAAACATTCGATGAGTTCCTCACAGGATTGTGCTCTCTTTCTAGGAGCTGTAATTTTGGATGAGATGATCAGGGACCAAATTATAGTCCATGTTAAAAGCAAGAAAGTTCAAGAACAGTTGTGAGTGTTGGGGGATCCTAATTTCAGATGGCTGTTACTACTGTTAAAGCTTTAGAACAATTGGGAAGATGGATGAAGTAGTTGAGCAAGGACATAAGAATGCAGAGGATGTGTGTAGTGTGCGTTTGAATGATACCTGGGGAGGTAATCGGTCTTCTGGTAGTTCATGTGGGGCTATTTAGGCCGTGAATGCTAGTAGTTCTCGTGGTGGTGACCCTCAGAAGAGGAGAAAGGAACTTTCACTGCTTTAGGTGTGGAAACACCAAACACATTGCCCGTCACCTCAGTGCCCTGCTTTAGCCAGAGAATGCAGCAAGTGGGGGCGTGTAGGACATTTTCAGAGAGTATGCAGGGATTAAAATAAAAAAGGTAGCGCCACAGGCACTAAACGTAAAGTTTCGTGTGTCAGTGATGAGTGGGACCAAAACAGAGAAGACGAAGGAAATAAAGGTATAGTTCTGTCCATTACTAAAGGTAAGGATGGTTCAGAGATTGATGGAAGTGAGGTACAGGGAGCTAAGAGACCACCCAAATGTGTTCACATATTAGGGGCAGATCTGGAATTGATGGCCGAATCGGGGTCACCTTGGACGATTATTACAAAAGAGCATTGTGTGCAACGGTTGGGTGAGAGAATGTGAATGGATACCCTTAAGGCGTCTGATATAATTAATGAAAGTTTTGATGGTTCCAGGATCGATATTGTAGGGCATCAGGAGGTGGTTATTGAGTTCAAAGGGAAAATGGCACAAATTAAGTTGCATGTGGCTGCAAAGGATGTGAATGTTTTGGTGTGGAAAGAGCAAGGGAATTAGGTATTATTCTTAATCTGAGGTGTAAGAATTCTGTGTTGTTACTGTCTGATGGGGTACAAAAGGAAGGAGTAATTCAGCAGGTTTTTTTATGTAAAATTGGGAACGCAAGTAGGGTTCAGTCATTGCATTAAAATAAAAGCTAATGCTATTCATGTGAAACAGAAACTTAGAGGTGTACCAGTGAATGTCAGACAGGAATTAAAAGGGGCGTTAGAAGCATTAGTCAACAAAGAGATCATTAAAGAGCCAGAACCCTCCGAGTGGGTGCCCCCATTGTTTTGGCTCGCAAACCAGACAAGAGCCTCAGGTTGTGTGTGGACTTGAGGGCCCTTAATGCTAATTTAGTGGTGGATTGTCACCTGCTGCCGAATATAAATGAAGTGTTGAGTATGCTTGAAGGAGCCAAAGATTTTCCTTCTTTGGATCTTCGTTCAGCATACCATCAAATTGAATTCACAGAGGAATCCAAGCATTTATCTGCATTTCTTACACTCCATGGTTTATTTCAGTTTCAAAGGATACCGTCTGGACTTGCCTCTAGGGCTTCTGTATTCCAGAGAGCAATGTTCGACATTTTTCTAGATAAATGTGTACAGTGCTTACAGGATGACATCCTGAGATTTTCTTTAAAACAAAAAAGGAAGAATATAAGGAGAAAAACCAGCTGGCCATCAAGCAAGAGAGACTTTGACAATACTTCCCACAAAGTTTTATGCACTTGCACTTTATTGCCAGTTTGGATAAACTGTTTCTATCTTTTAAACTCTCATAGTTCGTAGCAAGTTGTGTGGGATCTTAAATACTTTTTTTTTTTCTTCTGTTTTAGATTTTTGTAATAATAGTATATTGTAACGATTTTAAGTAACAGAACAATAAAGCTTAACTCACTCACAAGGAGCATGTGGTGGCTGTGTGCAAATTGTTGCAAAGTCATGGGTGAACACTTAAGGGAGTGAAATGTAAATTTTTCTCTGAATCTGTCGAATATTTGGGGCACACTTTGTTGGGTGGCGGGTGGTTACACAGAAATCATTGGTGGATGCGAATATTAATGCTCCTGATAACAAGGAAAAACATCTTTTGTGGGCTGTGCGAATATTACCGCAAGTTCATACAGGCCTTCACAACTAAAATGGAGCCCCTCAGAGAACTTAGGGAGGAGCAAAGCAGAATTTCAGTGGAAGGACAAACAGCAGGTTGCTTTCCAGCAGATCAAAAAGGTAATTGCCAATGCTCCTACACTGAGACCTTTTGTATAAATAAGAAGTGCATTATTAAAGTGGATACAAGTTTGTATGGCATTGGAGTGGTTTCGGGACAAAAGAGTGGTAAAGATGAGTCGTGTGTAGCGTTTGCGTCTTTGACAATTAGTGAAGACAGTAAGAAGGTACGAGGTCATTGATAAGGAGTTACTGGCATATGTATGGGCGGTTGAACACTTCCGCAACTATGTGTGGGGGAAGCAGGTTCATTCTCAGAACGAACCACAAGCCATTGGTGGGCATTTTGTCACAAGGTGCCACTGCCCAGATTGCCAGACTTGCCTCAAGGTTACAGGAATAATACGTTGGAGTAGAATATGTTCCAGGCAAATGAACTGTTACAGCAGATTGTTTGTCCCTTTTTGCATGGTTGCCCCTCACCTTTTGCCGGATTTTGATGCTCTTTGACTGAGTGTGCCCTGCGTTCCTGCCACCCACCAAGTACCCAGGGCCTACGTTCTTTCTGTAAAACTGTACTGTGTACCCCCAAATTGGCCCCTCTATGGCCACATGTAAGTCCCTTATAAAAGGTACCCTAGGTACCAAGGGCCCTGGGATCAGAGAAGGCCACTAAGTGCAGTAGCACTTATTGTGCCACCATCGGAGGTCCTGTACCTTTACACACCCACACACTGACATTGCAGGCTCAGTGCTTCAGTACAGAACAAAGTGAAGAGTCGACATGACACACATCCAAGCCTCCACCCCCAGGATTGGCAGGGTCCACAAAGGGGAAGCTTCAAAGGGTTGCCTCTTTTGTGAGCTGGCACAGCCATTTGCTTCTCTCAGCAAATGGCCACCACCGGTTTTGACGCCCACTTTGGGCGGGAGAATCGGTGGGAAAATCAAGATAGGAGGAGACGTGTGCCCACCTTTGCCAACCTCACCCCTCAGGTGGGGGAGGCAAGGTGAAGCACAACTCTCAGTCCCTGCCATCTTGAAGATGGGGGGACCCAGTCAACCAGAGTGAGGCTTATGCCCCCCTCCCACGGAAGGGTGGCAGAACAGGGGGTGTACCCACCCCAAGGAAGGGACTCATTGGTCCCAACCTGTACCTACCTGAAATGCCCCTAAATCTAGTATTTAGGGGCAACCCTGAACCTTGCGTCCTCAGACAAGAAGACAGAAGAAGAAGAAGAATAAGGACCGAAGAGCCATGCTGAAGGAAGAAGGAGGACACCAACTGACTTGGCCCCAGTCCTACCGGCCTGTCCCAACCTCAACCTGCTCCAGCGGAATCCCAACATGTCCCGCAGCCAGCAGCCCTCAGAACCTGGGTGACCTGCCATGCCTCCACTGAAAAGGCGGTCTCCCGTGTGAGCACTGGATTTGCTCACCAATACACTCTGGTTCCGGCTAAATCCACAAGTCTACACCACTCTGCACCCGATCTCAGAGTTAGAGTGGCCCAAAACCACCAGGAGGTCTCCCTGGCGATCCTGACCTGGGAATCCCTGCCCTACCACAAGTCTCCTGACGACGCCTGCAGCTCCTTTCTGGAAGATCCCCCTCACCGCGACCAGAGCCGATAAGAAAAACCTGACGCCAAAAGACACCCCTGCACCTGCCAACCCACGGTGTCCCAGCATCCCAACTTACCACTCCAACCGGTGGCTGCCTCCAGAAGATCTTCGTCCCTGAGCCTGCAGTGTTTGTTGAAACTGCAGAATCCCATTGAAAACACATGGCACCCAATGCCGAAACAGCACCCTGCACCCAGCCGCCCCTGTGCTGCTGTGGGTGCACTTTGTATGCTAACTTGAACCCCCCCTTGCCCTGAACTTAACCCCAGAAGCTTTGCTCCATCAACCCTGTGGCCGGCTCGTAAGCAGCCACCAACCGGAGGCCCCCTATTTCCCACTGGATAACATTGGGACTCTGCCTCCCTAGTGCCACTGAGGGTGAACTTTGAGTGCATCCTTGACCCTGGGGGAACCCTGGTTCTAACCCCAGAAACCCAACTCCCACAACCAAGTTCTTAACCGATAACTTAATTTCCTACTACAGGATTGCATGGACTGCTTTTCTGTGAAAAAAGATCGAAATGTGGAGTTAGAAATGTAATGGAAAGTCGTACCCCTTTTTTTTTTTTTTATACGAATTGCATTACTTACCTTTATCCAGGAAATGTCCTAGTGTGGTGTCTAGGTATATCAAACTGAGTAAGAAAAGTAATCTGAAAGGTAATTCAACAAACTACTCCCAAAGTAATTACAAAAACTGTATTGTAATTTCAACTGTTTATGAACATTTAACTTACCGGTTACCAAAACAATTGCATTTAACTGCATTTCAACTGAATTCAACTGCATTACTCTTGCAAAGTACCATTACACTTACCTTTGCCAGGCCTTGCATGGTACTAGAAATAAAATACAACTAAATAATATTCTTATACAAAACAAATTGGTCAGAGTTCAAGTCTTTAAGTGTGTGACATCATTTCTTGCCTAAGTGTGCACAATAAATGCTTAACACTGATAAAGCCTCTGGTAAAGCCTTACTGCTCGCCCACACTACCACAAATAGAGAGTAAGGTATGATCTACTTTTACCTTTGGAAACCTTTAGGGATCCTCAGTACTCTGTGCACACTATACCTTACTTTTGTATAGTATATGCAGAGCCAGCTTCCTACACCCGTCTCTTGATGAAGGTGATGTGGAACGCAATGAGGAGGAAATTGTTGTAAAGGTTAAGGATTTGGTGGTCATGGGGTTTGTTGGTTTGTTAGAGAAGGTGTGAAAAAGACAGAGGAAGAAGAATTCTGCAAATGATTAAGAAGTATTTGGTGGAAGAATGGCATAAAGAGAAAAGTGTTGCTCCTCAAGCACAACCATTTTCAAAGTTTAAGGAATTGGTTACGGAAAGTGACATAGTTCAAAGTGGGGGAAGTGTGTCCCTCCCGCTGGTATGCAAGCAAGGATTCTGGAGTTGGTTCATCAGGGACACCAGGGGATGTCTTCAATGAAGAAACTTGTTAGGTCTATTTTCTGGCGGACTGGGTTGGACGCAATTGCAGACCAGCTGATAACAGACGGGGGGGCGAATATATATATATTTTTATTTTTTATTTTATGGACACTGACGAAGCCTAAAAGGTGAAACGCGTATGTCAAGGGGGCAGGGGGGTCTGCCAAATAAACCATCTTTGCTAGAAAACGTTGACTTGGAGTGCCGTCTATTTTATACATCCGAGCATTTTGGAAGTGTGTGGCGAGATATATATATAGATATATATATATATATATATATATATATATATATATATATATTCAGAGTCTTTCCTGCTCCGCTTAACCCGGTTACCTGGCCAGCTTTGCCTTGGGAGAAAGTGGGTTTTGATACATCTGACTCTTAACAGTCACCTCAGGAAGCGAGATTTGCCCTTGTCACCATTGACTATCATTCTAAATGTCCAGAGGTTATGTTCATGCCACAGGCAACTTCTCAGGTTGTAATTAAATTTTTGCAAGACATATTTTCTCAGGAAGGCTGTCCTGGTGTGAAGGTTATGGACAATGGAGTGCAACTCCAGTCTAAAGAGGTTTTTGGTTGTGCATAGCAATAGGCATGTTACCACGTCATTATATGAACCACAAGAGAATGGCCAAGTGGAACACTTTAATAAAGTGCTTAAGTGGAGTGTGGGTGCTGCAAGAAATTCTACTGCAGATTGGAAAAGTGCTCTTAGGGAGAGACCTTGGATGTACCGCATTACACCTCATTTAGTTACTGAGGTCAGTCCTTTCCGTCTGCTTAAAGGAAGGGATCCAGTTTCCAGCCTGTGTCCATGGTGGATAAAGAGGAAGTTTACAAAGTTGTACGGGGTGGATTTGGGAAGAGTAGCTGAGAGGGTAATGGTGAAACAAGTAAAGATGATAGTAAGGTATGACAGGAAATGGAATGCGAAAGTGCCCAGTTTCGCTGTGGAAGACAGGGTAAGGATTGGTTTGTGACTAAGTAGATCTCAGGTGGATGTGTTATATATTGTAGAAGCATTTAAGTTGTAATATGCTTGTCCACATGCCTTAATGTTCATAATGGCAATGTTGTACATTTGCATTGCATTAGGTTTGGTGTTCATTTAAGAGCGTAGTGTTCCACTGTGCTTCGGTATTCTGGAACACTTGATCGAGTGTCAGTTAATAAAAGACGTTGATATACACAGTCCTGTTGGTACTGTGCTGCACAATAAACCATCATGTTTTAATACAACTGCATCTTTATCCCCTTCTGTGCCAAGGATGTAATTTTTACCATTACGTCCTGGCACTGGCCCGTGGGGGAAGCGCTGGCGCTCTCCTGCTGGACCGCCCACAACATAAGCCCACTGGAGATGGCATTGGAAGCACTTTGCCTCCAGCGCATCAAGAGAGAAGACTTGATAGAGGTATGTCCTTCTCTTGGGGGGATATGCAAAGGTTTTGTGGGAGACTTCGCCAGAGGTGGGCAGAGTCCCCAGCAGAGAAGTGGGGGGGGCGGGGGGGGGACAAGGGTAAGCCGAGGGAGTTCCAGAAAGGGCCCCAAAGTAATTCCCCAGGGAACCAAGCAGTGGTGTCCCAGCCTCCCCCTGAGAAGAAGCCAGTGTCTCCGACAGGTAGGACTGTTCAGAGGAGATCACTTATTTCAAGTGTGGTCAAGTGGGCCACCGGTATTATGATTCCCAGAGGGACCCCAATGCACCTCCTCATGCACCAGCCCGTGCACCATTCCGCAAGATTGCCAGTGTAGCCCTGGGGGGGAGGCGGGGGGGGGCTAGATGGAGCTCCAAGGTGGGTGGGATCCCGTAGAGTTGACCCTTGTCTCGCTAGAAGACTTTGAGAAGGTCCCTAACCCTACACTGCCTAATAACCCTAAGAAGTGCCTGCAGTGGGTGACCATCAATGGCCATAGGGTGGAGGCTCTCAGGGACACAAGAGCTAGTGTGACTGCTGTCAGCTCCCAGTTGGTGTCCAAAGAGCAGATTGTACCCCATGCGTTCTGTCCCATGGTGTCAGCAGACAACTCAGAGAGCCAGTGTGAGGTGGCTCAGGTTCCCTTTGAGTGAGGGGGGGGGGGGTCTCAGGAACTCTTTAGGTGGCTGTGAGGCCCGCCATGCCTTTAGACTGTCTGTTGTGCAATGATCTAGAGAACTCCCCATGTGCTACGGTGGAGATAAAGTCTCATTTAGAAATGCTGGGCCTGCCTGAGTGGGCGTGTGCAACCACTCTGTCCATGACAGCTCAGAAAGGTGTGCAGGAGGGCCTGGAGCCTGAAATTATGGCCCAGGCTCTGTCCTTGAAGAGAAAGGTAAGGGGCTCAGGAAGCCGGTTCCCACGGTCCCGGAGGGAGCAGACGCTGAGGGGGATGCCCTGGAACCTACAGGGGAACAAGTGGCTGAAGTGGGGGACCTACAAGAGCTGACCCATTGGCAGCAGGAAGGGGGGCCTTCCAGGGAGAAATTTTGCAAGCAACAAAGAACCTGCCCTTCTCTTGAGAGTATGTGGTGACAGGCCGCCGCCCAGGACACGTGATCAGACAGGGTCACATTGGATCTATTGAGAGAATGACCTACTTTACAGCGAGTCCAAGGTTGCTGAGCCTGGGTCAGCCGGTGTGCTGGTGGTACCCCAGCGCTTCAGGGCCTTCCTACTGGGGTTGGCTCATCATTTGCCATTGGCCGGACATCTAGCGCAGACCAAGATCTTTGAAAGGCTAGTCACCCACTTCTATTGGCCACAGATGTGCTGGAGCTCAGATGCTCACTGCAAAACGTGTGAGACTTGCCAGGCAAGTGAGAAGAGTGGGGGAGAAGATTAAAGGTCCCACTACAGCCCTTCCCTGTTGCGAGTACCCCATTCTAGAGAGTGGGCATTGATATTGTGGGGCCTCTGGATTCCAAGACAGCCATGGGCAACAGGTTCATCCTGGTCTTGGTGGGCCATGCTACCCAGTACCCTGAGGCCATCCCGCTTTAGACAGTGATGGCCCCCGTGGTGGGACGGGCACTGATGGGGATTTCTTTCCTGCGTGGGATTCCCCAGAGAGGTGGTGTCCGATAAGGGAACTAATTTCATCTCAAAGTACATGAAGTTGCTGTGGGAGGAGTGTGGGGTAACATAAGTTCACCACTCCTTACGACCCTCAGGGTAATGGGCTGGTTGGGAGATTCAACCAGACCCTTATGGGCCTAGAGGAGCCCATGAGGTGTAAGTGAGATGTCCTCTTGCCATGCCTGTTTGCCTACCGTGGGGTGCCACCGAAGTCATTAGGGTTCAGTCCCTTTGAGCTGCTCAATGGGCACCCGGTAAGAGGGCCTCTGAGTCTGGTCAAGGAAGACTGGGAGCAATCTCCCAGGAAACCTCCAAAGGATGTGTTTAGTTACATGCTGGCCTTCAGAAACCAGACTTGGCGTTTCAGGAAACTTGCCGAGGCAAACCTGGAAGCCAGCCAGAAAGAAATGAAATGCTGGCACGATCAGAATGCCACTGATCGAGTTTCAGCCTGGACAAAAGATTTGGGTCATGGCCCCAGTGGAGCCCTGTGCGCTCCAAGATAGGTGGACCGGCTACTTTGAGGTAGAGGAGCGCAAAAGTCCTGTTACCTACATGGTGGACTTGCAGACTCCCAGGAATCCCATGCGAGTCCTACATGTTAACCACCTGAAGCCCCACTTTGAGAGGTCTGAAGTGGGCATGCTCCTGGCCACAGATGCTGGGATGGAAGAGGAGAGCAAGCCCCTTCCTGACCTCCTGGGGGCAGGGGAGCGAGGTGGGTCAGTAGAGAGTATGGTCCTCTCCCCAAACACTGACTCCTTCAGTGATCTGTTCTCCCTGGTGCTTCGTGTCACTGATTGGTGTGTCCATGATATGGACACCGGGAGACAGTGCTCCCATTAAGCATAAGGCTTACTGAGTGACTGGCCGGGTAAGGGCCTACATTAAGGATGAGGTCACCAAAAATGTTTGCACTTGGGGTGATGGAGTCCTCGAGCAGCCTGGGGTCCAGCCCAGTGGTCCTGGTCACAAAAGTTGCAGCGCCTGGTGCCACCCCAGAACTTCGGTTCAGTGTGGACTATCAGGGCCTCAATTCAATCACGAAGAGTGACGCGCATCCCATCCCCAGAGCTGATGAGCTTGTAGATCGGTTGGGGGCTGCCAAATACCTCAACACCTTTGATTTGATGTCTGGGTATTGGCAGACCGCCTTTACCGAGGGAGCAAAGGAGAGGTCACCATTCTCTACAACCGATGGGCATTACCAGTTCCGGGTGATGCCCTTTGGAATGAAGAATGCCCCTGCCACCTTTTAGAGGTTGGCCAACAGGGTGTTGGTTGGGCTGGAAGACATCAGTGCTGCCTACCTGGATGACATTTCGGTGTTTAGTTCCTCTTGGGAGGACCACGTACGCCACCTCTGGGAAGTACTGATGGCACTGCGGAAGGCGGGCCTCACAATCAAAGCCAGTAAGTGCCAGATTGGGTAGGGTTCTGTAGTATATTTGGGGCACCAGGTGGGGAGCGGCCAGGTGGCACCCCTTCAGCCCAAAATTGAAAAAATCCTGGCGTGGGAACCCCCAAGACTCAGGCGCAGGTGAGTGCCTTCTTAGGGCTCACATGGTACTACAGCAGGTTTGTCAAGGAATATGGCAACATTGTTGCACCCTTGACTGAGCTGACCTCTAAGAAACAGCCGAAGACAGTAAACTGGACTGACACCCATCAGAAAGCTTTTGAAGCCCTGAAGACTGCCATGTGCACCGCACCAGCGCTTCAGACGGCCAACTTTTCAAAGGAATTTGTTGTGCAGACGGACGTCTCAGAGCATGGTATAGGGGCTGTTCTGTTGCAGATCAATGAGGAGGGACTAAACCAACTGGTAGCATTCCTAGGCAGGAAACTACTTCCCCGGGAACAGAAGTGGATTGCAATTGAGCGCGAGGCATTTGCTGTTGTCTGGGCACTGAAGAAGTTGAGACCATACCTGTTTGGAACTCACTTCCGGGTTCAGACAGACCACTGGCCCCTTAGATGGTTGATGCAGATGAGGGGTGAGAATCCCAAGTTGTTGAGGTGGTCCATTTCCCTACAGGGTATGGATTTCACGGTGGAGCACCGCCCTGGTACAGAACACTGCTTTAAGATTCCAAGAGTGCCTGTTCAAAGTTGGACAGTGGATGGCCCAAAACTGCCTCAAACTGAACGCAGGCAAAACCAAAGTGCTTCTTTTTTTAAACAACACCACTTTTTGGCAACCAAACTGGTCGTCACAGGAAATGGGCGAAACTCCCACTCCTGTCAATAAGGTGAAAAACCTTGGAGTTCTTTGAGTCCAAACTATCTTTTGAGGGGCAAATCAATGCAATCACCCCCTCTTGCTTTTTTATGAATAAAATTACCAGAAAGAACCTACCTTTTATTCTACTAGAGCTCCAGAAAGCGGTGGTGACAGCACCCATATTGTCCAGACTGGACTATTGCAACGGGCTGTTCCTCAACATATGCACATGCTTTCGGTGAGAAAGTGCCATCTTTCTTGCATGGTATGCCCCCACTTTTTGCTGAATTGCTGAAGTGCTTTGACTGAGTGTGCCCTGGGCTCCTGCCAATCAGGTGCCCAGGGCCTGTGTACCTTCCCTAAAACTGTATTGAAGCTAAAACCCAATTGGCATCTCTGGCCACATGTCAGCCCCTGGTAAATGGTACCCAGGGCATTGTGAACAGAGAAGACCCCTAAGGACTGCAGCACTTATTGTGCCACCCTTAGGGGCCCTGCACCCAGACACCCACACACTGCCTTTGCAGGCTGAGTGTCCTGGTGCAGAACTAAACAAAGAGTCGACATGACACATCACTGTGTGCCATGCCCACAAACCCCCTGCCCTGGCATATATCAGTCACTCCTCTAGCTGGGTGCCCTATGACAGTGGTGTGGGCACAGGTGCATGAGCCCTGTGCCCCTACTTTACCCAGGGCCATTCCTGGGCACTGTAAGTGCAGTGATGCCATTAAGAGTATATGGTGCTGGGAGGTTGTCATTACAAACTCCACAGCACCATAATGGCTACACTGAAGACTGACAAGTTTGGTACCAAACTTCTCAGCACATTAAATCCACACAGATGCCAGTGTGGGATTTAATGTAAAATACACTACAGAGGGCATCTTAGAGATGCGCCCTGAAACCTAACCTACAATCCACGTCTTCTCGGAGAGGCTGCCACACAGCAGACATGTTGCTGCACCCCTGGGTGGAGAGCCCCCCGCTCTCCTGGGCCTGCAACAATGCACATCCTGGGCGAGGTGCTAGGTCTCCTCCCCCAGGATGGGCAGGGGGAAGCTTCAAAGGCCTGCCGCCTTTGTGAGCTTCTCCAGACCACTTGCTGTACTCAGCAACTGGCCCCCACCGGTTCTGACCCCCACTATGGCGGGAAGACTCGCGGGAAACCCTACGTGAGGAAAGGGGGTGTGCCAGCCTGTGCCAACTCTACCCCTCAGGTGGGAGGGGCGAGGTGAAGCACAACTCCGGGCTCCGGCTATCTTGAGGATGGGGAGCCCTGCCCAATCAGAGATAGGCTCCTGCCCTCTCCCACAGGAGAGGAGCAGGATAGGGGGTGTACTCACCCCAGGACAGGGACCTATTGGCCACTGCCCTTCCCCTACCTGTAACGCCCTAACTTTAGCATTTAGGGGCTCCCTGAACCTTCCTTCTTCAGAGCCCGATTTCGAAACATGAAAGATAACCAAGAAGAAGACCACCTGCCGTGCAGCTGCTAACAAGAGGACGACACCAACTGACTTGGCCCCAGCCCTACAGGCCTGTTGATCCTTGAACCTGCTCCTGCTAAATTCCAGCGTCTCCTGCGGACAATAACATCGAGAACCCCAGAGGACCTGCCTGCCTTGACCCTCTTAGAGACCGGGACTCCCACGAGCAGTGGTTCTGCTCAAACAGCAATTCCCCTGGTGCCAGCCAGGAGCCGTGAATCCAGCCCACTCTGCACGTGCCGAGCCCGGCCTGTGCCAGAGTGGACAAAGACCCTGAGGACGTCCCCCCCACGATTCAGACCTGGAATCCAGTGCCCAAGGACCCTCCTCGACGACCCAGACGATGACTGCAGCCTCAGAATCAGGGACCCCTCCAACCGTGACCAGCAGAGGGTAAGATTTCCCGACGTCACCCCTGCACCCGGCGCCCCATGCCCCCTGTGCCCTACTCCGGGGTGCCCACCTATCCTCCAAGATCCTAACTTACCCCTCGAAGTGTTGGTCGCTCCTGAAGATCCTCCATCCCCGAGCCTGCAGCCTTTGTTCACTTTCCAAGATCTCCATTGAATAACATTAAGCGCCCAACGGCTCAAAAGCACCCTGCACCCAGCCGCCCAAGTGCCCCATGGCAGTGTAACCTTTGTCCTAATCTACTTCTCCATTTGCCCTGAGTAAGTGACCAGGAGCCCAGCTCCCACAGCTGCGTGGCCTGCTAGCCAGCAGTCACCAACCGCAGGCCCCGTGCCTCTCATTGGATAACATTGGGCCTATCTACCTCTGCACCCAGCTGCCCCTGTGCTGCTGAGGGTGTACCAACTGTACCTACCTGACCCTGGGAGACCCCGGAGTCTATGCCCAGAATCTTAACTCTGCCAGTCGAGTACTTACCTAAAAAACGATAAATCACTTTTCTTCCATAGGCTAACATGGACTGGTTTCACTTGGAAATTTTTCTAAGTGTGGAGTTTTGGAACTTTAAAATATTCATCTAAAATCAGTCAAACAACGAATTCCGATTTACTCACCTGTTATCAGGAGAGACCTCAGTGCTGCATCTTTTAGCCCAGTACTGACCCTGAAAAGTAATTTTACCCGTACTTACCAGTAACTTGAATTTCCTTCCATAGGATATCATTGCCTGAGGGGGGCGTGGCCAGCCGGCAAACATGGCGGACGCGAAATCTTAGAGCTCCGTCCAGGGGGCCCCTAATCTCCTGCATTTATCCTATGGAGGTGCTCGCCTGGGTCCCTGCCGAGCGGAGCCTGTAAAGGGAAGCACTGAGGAGCCATCGTGGGGCAGCGACTCCCAAATTGAGGCTGCGGAGGCAACGCGACCGTGACGGAGCAGTGGTGACGCTGCCCAGAAGGCAGAGGTGCGAAAACTCCCCCGAGGCCTCGGCGCCCCTGTGGCATCTCCTGCATAGCTGCGGGGACCGCGCTCAGTGGAAGCAGAGATCGCCTTGAGCCCCGGATCCTCGGGGACTGCGGCAAGAGTACTACCTACCGGGGGGGAAGGACGGACCTTGTGACTGGCGGCATGTGAGGCGAGCCGCAGCGGGCCCCGGGGACACTGGTGAGCGGCCGGCGGCACCCGGGAGGTTCGAACGGGGCCTCCCGTCTGCGGCCGAAGAGAAGGCGGGGACTGGGGGCGGCAGAACCCGGAGCGCCTGCAGCAACGGACGGAGAGACACGGAGGCCTGCACGGTGAGCTTCGGGGCCCGGTGTGATGGACTCCTTGCGCACTCCCCCGGGCTGCTGCCTCACTGGGGGTGCTGAGGGGCCGGAGTGCGAGAAGCGGCTGGCGCTCGTAAGGAAAGACGGTGAGGAGCCAGTGAGGGGGGGGGGCTGCCCTGAGACACTTGCCAACCGGCACTGGCACGAGACGGGGGGGGACCCGCTGACTACCTGGGCAGACATTGGCGGAGCACTGTGGACCTCCCGCGACACGGGAGGCGGACTATAGGGGCACTGCAAGTTGGGGGAGACAGCGTGAGCCCACTGGGTGGCAGCCCTTGCGCCGGGCGCTGGACCCTGACCGAGGGGGGCTGCCCTGTGGGTGCTGCCAGCATTGAAAGACTGCCCGAGGGAGGGCCACGCACGTGGCCCGCCATATTCTAGCTCCATCCTGCGGGGCCATAGACCACTGACGTGGAGTGCCATTGCATTGAGCCGGACGGGCTGCGGACACTGGGCACAGGAGGAGTCTGCCGGCATTGGCGTCGGCGTCGTGGCGCTGCGGCGAGCCTTAACAGGGAGCACAGCCTGGCGGAGGCGGACCATTTTTGCGTCAGGCGCCATTTTGAACTGTACCACAACGAGCGGTCTCTGCCTTAGGGGCAGCTCGACCGTTGCGCCTGGACGCTGATGCCCAGAGGCCGTGTTGGGTGCGACAGACTCATCCTTCTGAACTGCCAAAGCTGCTGTGCCCATAGGTACGAGGCACTACCGGAGGCTGCTTACACCAGGGGAGGCAAGCACACAAGAAGTTGGGGCCCGGCTGGGCGCCGACCCACCCCATGGACTTTTGAAGAGCCCCCTGGCAGTGAAAATCCGCCTCCCTCCTGGACCTGTCGCAGCACTTCCACTCAACACTGGCGGCCGGGCAACTGCGCGTTGATGCCAACAGCGCAGCAGTTGGTGATGGGCAGGCTAAGGGACAAATCCCAGCTGAAGCAGCAGGAGACAGGCGACCCTGGCCCCACGCAGGGACGCAGACGGGATGACATGGAGCCTGCAGCAGCCCTGGCAGCCAAGATGGACTCTGTTCTGGCGGCTGTGGAACGCATCGGAACCACTCTGGAGCAAACCAAAACATCCTTAGAAGTCCGGATAGACAAAGTCACCTCCGACTTCACGCTACTGCACGCGGACCATCGTAAACTGACGGAATCAGTCGCCACGCAGCGCCAGTCAGTCCAGGAGCTACAACCGGTGGTGCAAAGCCACACGACGGCCCTACAGGACTTAATTGACAGTGTCCACGCACTGGAGGACCGTGCAGAAGACGCAGAGAGGCGCTCTCGGCGCAGCAACGTCCGGGTGGTCCGACTGCCGGAGGGAGAGGAAGGGACGGACCCGGAGCAGTACGTGAAGGCCTGGTTGCAGGCACTCTTGCCGCCTGGGGCGCTCTCCTCACACTTTGCGGTGGAAAGAGCACACCGAGTGCCAGCACAGGCCCAGCGACCGGGGGCTCGGCCCCGCCCGTTTCTGTTCAAACTCCTCAACTACCGAGACCGCGATGTGGTACTTCACGAAACTAGGAAGCTGGGTGACATCAAAGTGGGTAATAGTCGAGTGATGTTTTCCCAGACCATACGGCAGCGGTGCAGAGAAGGAGGAGCACATACATGGCCGTCAAGAGACAGTTGCCAGAACTGGAGCTACCTTACTCTCTGCTGTTCCCCTCTCGCCTTCGGATAGTCACTAAGGAAGGCACCCACTTCTTCGACGACCCGTCGGACGTCTGGGACTGGCTGGAGGAGATAGGGCAGTGGTCGGGAACGAGACCCTCCGGGCCCAGATGAGGGCGGGTGGCAGGAGCAACGATCCAGGAGGTGGAGAAAGAGGAAGGCTCGCCAGGGCGCAGGTCTAGGACAGATCGCGCCCAGCCCGGAGAAGATGCGGCAGGAGGCACTTGAGGCGGTTGCGACATTGAGAGTGGTGAACTGTGCTGCCTGCTCGGACTCTCGATCGCAGAGTGACTTGGACATGAGCGGTTCATCCTCCCCTTCCACTGTACTGTCAGAGGATGCAGACCTGCCCATGGTGACGCCCCAGACAGCTGACCACATTATGTGACTGGATGATGAACTATGGTGGCTAGCCTGCAGACTCTGTTCCTAAATGATCCGTTCCTTATATCCTTTGTCAAACTGCTGCCAAGTGCGTTGCCAGAATGCGTCATTAGTCACCTCTGCAGACGCTGCCTATAGCGCATGTACAGCCTAGAATATGTAGAAGCGCTCCCAGATCTGCAGTTGGGAGGCGCTAGGTGCCCGGCGTGGGCAGTGTACCCCTATAGGTAGCTCACATTGGCTCCGCGCGCTTTTCATCTTAGCATTACCCAGGCATCTCTAAGCTGTCTAAGGGCCTTCGATAGGGGTATAACTTGGCTCGATTGTTGGCTACCTGCTCCACCGCGTACACATTGCGCTGAGACAACACATCACTACGAAGTAGCTCCATTTCTGGTTTGGACGTATGCCCCGTTGGGAACTCGCCCACTCTGTTACACTGTTAGTTATTGTTTACATGTTCCAGCAGCGGCACACTGATCCCCCCTCCGGGAGGCTGCCCATAGGCTCTGCTTGAGACGCCCCCCCCTGGCCTCGGCCGGCTGCGCTGCGACCCACCATATGGCGTGCCCTAACATAATGACCTGGAACATCCGCGGTATGCACACCCCATCGCGCCGCTACTCAGTCTTCTGCTATCTGCAGCGACACGGGGTGGGGATTGCACTCCTTCAGGAGACACACATGACCCAGATAGTACTCGCCCGGCTCCGCAGACGCTGGAGAGGGCAAATCTACGGCACAACCTTCTCTGCGCATGGCACGCTGATTTGGGTAAGGGCCGGTGTTCCGTTTACCTGCGAAACCACACAGGTGGATCCGGAGGGGAGGTACTCTCTAGCGAGGGGGTGGCTGAACGTTCAAGAGGTCCTGCTGGGGTCATTATACGCACCTAACACAGATCAGCCCTCCTTCCTGGCAAGCCTAAATCAAAACCTTCATCCCTATGCGGGCCTCCCATGGTTACTCGGCTGAGACTTTAACATGGTTCTAGACACACATATGGACAGATCCTCCTCCCCCCCCCCCTCTCCGAGCTGCAGTAGTAGCGTCAAAATGCGCAGGCGTTTCAGGGCTGGCTCTCACACTGGGGGATCCAAGATTTATGGCGAGTGCAACACCCTGCAGATAAAATATATTCCTACTACTCGCCAGTTCATGACCTGCATGTCCGTTTAGACCCGATAGTCAGCTCCCAGTCGCTGCTCCCACTCCTGGTTAGGTTGGAATACCTGGGTAGGACGGACTCAGATTACAACCCGCTATGGTTCCAAATTAGTTGGGAGGTGGATCGACCTCCCGTACCCACGTGGCGGCTACAGCCAGCTGCGCTTGAAGACGCTGAGTTCCGCTCTTCCTTGGGCACAGCCATCCTAGCCTACTTTGAGGAAAATGCAGAGACAGTGAATGATCCCAGGACAGAATGGGATGCACACAAAGTGACCATTCGTGGGCATTGTATGGGGGCCACATGGAACATCCGCAAAACTGTGTCCGCTTCCCTGGCACGCTTGGAGGCTTTGCTCTAGACATACAAGAGGGAAGGAGAGGGGACTGGCCAACACTCATCCAAGCTCAGCGACCTCCACTGTGAGCACGCGGTTCTTCTGGCTGCGATGTCACAATTACGCGGCACACACGGCCAAGACCCATGCCAAGGCGGATAGAGCCGGCCAGCTGCTGGCCTGGCTGGTGCAAAAGGAAAGCCGCGGCGCCCCAATAGGTGCCATTCGTGCAGGGGGGCGGGAAACTGGTCTACACGCAGCGTGAAATATATCAGGCGCTGACTGACCATTACCGGCAGCTGTACACGGTTCAAGGCACTGGCCCTAGACACACGATGGTAGAGTTCTCGGGCTCGGTTGCGCTGCCCACTGCCTCTGAAGAACAGAGACGCGCTTAATGGCCCACTTACCCTGGAGGAAGTGGGAGACGCAATTCAGGCACTGGCGACGGGGAAAACTCCTGGACCGGACGGCCTGCCAGCTGAATACTGTAAAGCAAATTGGGACATCCTAGCGCCCCGTCTCCTACAGTTGTACAACGCAGCGATAGATGCAGGTTCGTTCCCACCGTCCAATGCGAGAGGCATTCCTGGTCTCACTGCCCAAACCGGTACTTCCATACTGCTCTGGGCTCCTACCGCCCACTGGCAATGCTTAACGTGGACTACAAAGTCTTTGCCAAAATACTTTCAGAGCGCCTGGCGCCAGTGGTCCCTCACTTAATTCACTCGGATCAAAATGGCTTTGTGCCGGCGCGGTCCACATCCCTGAACCATAGGAGATATTTTAGGGTGGCGGCAGAGGCGACGCGGGAATGGCCTAGAGCAGGATGCCTGGTGCTAGACCTGGAGAAGGCCTTTGACTGTCTGGAGTGGGGTTATCTGTCGTCAGTGCTGGAGAGATATGAGCTGGACGTGGACTTTCTGGTTGACCTCTTATATCGCAATCCTGGGGTCCACATGAGGCTCTATGCCTCGGAGGCGGTGGCCTTGGGCAGGGGCACCCAGCAGGGGGGGGCCTCTATCGCCACTGCTCTTTGCGCTGGCCATGGAACCCCTAGCCGCGGCCATGAGACACCCTGGGTGATGGCATCCCCCTCGGCGATGCCACTCATCAGGTCTCCCTATACGCGGACAACCTGTTGGTGTACGTCAGGGATGTGGTATGCATACCGGAGCAACTGGCCCACTTACTGAGTCGCTTCGCTACGATCTCGGGGCTCCGGGTGAACGCTGGCAAGTCCTGCCTCTACGCATTCAGCAGCGAGGTAGACGCTCCCACCTATTGCCTTCATGGCAACAGAGTCCAATGGAACGCAGACACCTTTAAGTACCTGGGGATCCAGATCTACCGTCAGCCGGCCGACCTCTTCGATGGGAACCTGGGGCGAGCGGTAGCAACGCTCAGGTCCCAGGTCTGCTTCTGGTCCACACTCCCGCTAACCCCCACAGGCAGGGTGGCCCTTGCCAAAATGGTCATGCTCCCCCGCCTTTTGTATTATTTTGCCAATCTGCCCTAATTTATACCGGCTTCCTTTTTCTCCAAGCTTAACACGATCCTGCGCGATTTCATATGGGGCACGTCTCGGCACCGGCTGGCACTTAGGAAACTGTTCCTGCCCACAGACAGAGGCGGACTAGCCGCCCCCTGTTTCGAGCACTACTATGTGGCTGCGCAGCTCCAATGGGTTGCCCGCTGGCTAGCAGACAGGGGGAGGGAGGACACCGCCACGAGCGAGCCTCCATACACTCTGGAGTGGGTCATCACGCTTTTCCATCCACTAACAGGGACGGCGTGACCCACCCCGCTACTGCTGGCGGTGGCATACAAATGCTTCCGTAGAGCGATGTTTCTCACGCGGGGGGGGGGGGGTGCTTGCCTTTGGAGGGTTCGCCGGGGGTGGAGGGGTCCTCACACGCCACCTGCTGGAGCACTGGCACGAGGTGGATTTCCAGACGCTGGGTGACTTATACAGGGATGGAACACGGATACCTAATGCGTCACTGGTTGCCGAGGACGGACTTCCCCCTGGGGGGGTTCCTCTTGCATCGCTCCCTTATAGCACATATGACTGCTAGGTGGGAGGATGTAACGGTGGAGCCTAAGCAGCACCTGACCATGCAATACCTCCACGTCATGGGTAGGGGCCGGCGTCTAATTAGATGGTTTGCTGCGTCCTTGAGGACACATGGAACTGGATTTAGCCCCACTACGAGGCAAATGGGAACAAGACCTGGGGCAAGCACTTGACGATGGGGAATGGGAGAAAATCCTTAAGAGCCCGGAGCGCATCACCAGAAACCTGCGCTTTCGCCAAATCCAACTCTATATTGTTCACAGGGTCTATCTCACCCCTGACCTAATAAACAAATACTTCCACAGGTCTGACGCGTCCTGCCCCAGATGCGCCGAGACGGATGCGGATCTTCTCCACCTCTTGTGGAACTGTCCAGGGCTGGGCACTTACTGGAGAAACATTAGCGAGCTGCTCAGGCCCTGTACCGGGTGAATCATCCCCTGTAACTGGCCTGAATACCTTTTACACCATTTCAAGAGACCGCCCACAGATAAGGTGTCGTCCCGCTTCCAGGATGTGGGGATGGTGGTGGTGACACGCCTCCTCACGAAGAGGTGGAAGGCGCGTGACCCACCCAGCGTACAGGCGTGGACCCTGTCCCTACAGGCATGGGCCCGAGCGGAATGGACTGCCATAAGACGGGAGGAGACGGTGGGGCTTCGCAAGGAACCCATTGCGGAGCGTTGGGAGCACATGCTTAATGCCCTACAACCAGTAAATAGATCTGCGAGCGCAGGGGTAGCAGAGGACTAGATAGGCACACCGGGCGAGGGGGGGTGCACCGCGGGCAGTACGCCTGGCTCGCAGTTGCGCCTCTTGTATGGTGCGACGCACAGCTCCATAACACAGGAATGGATGAGACTGGAGGCGCGTGCACGCAGGGGGGGGGGGGGGGCAGGCGGGGTTCTGGAGAGGGTCAACACACAAGCTATATCTGTGCTCATGCCGCTGTTTGTTTGTTTTGATTTGATTCCCTACGGTTGTTATATGAATATCATCTCTGTACACAGGGCTGGGGAGTCCGGTCTCCCCTATGTTGCGGACGCATTCAGGAGCATACTCTAACACACACCTTGTGACACCTCTATGAACAGCTGCAGCGTCTGAACGACATGTTACTTCGCCTATAAACAATTGTTTGATATATCAGTTCAGATGTGATGCACAAATGTTGTACTTATTGTATGCTCAATAACACAAATGCCAATAAACAGATTTGACAAAAAAAAAAAATGGGATATCATTGCCGGCTTTTTGATGAAAAAGTTTTTAAGTGTCGATTTTTGAAACTTACAAATATTCTTTAAAAAATCGTGCCAACGATAAAAACATAATTACTTGCCTGTTTTAGATAGATGTCCTAGTGCTGAACCTAGGAGCCCAGCACTGGTTTACAAAAGTAACAAACATACTTTAGCTGTAAACCGACTTTCCTTCCCTAGGATAACATTGGTAATTTCACCTGAAAAAGTTTGTCAACTTTTGAAATACAATAATATTCCTTAAAAATCACTACTGTAAGCATATCCCGGGACTGAATCTAGGATCCAGTCTTGTGGTTAGAAAAGTAATCTACAAAGTAACTAATTGCATTTAACTAAAAATTCCCATTGAGCTCAATGTTGCATTGTGTTTGAAATTGTGTTGCCTATTGCAGCAAACTGTAACTATTGTATTCAAAGAGTCTATTGCCTATTTGAAAAGTATTTAACTTAAGTAATCCATTCTGAGAAAGTATATTTTGATACCTTGTTGGTTCTAAAATAAAACAACGATATCTTTTGATACAAAACAATTGGCCTAGAGTTCAGTTCGAGTGTGTGAGAACATTTGCTGACTGAGTGTGTACAAAAAATGCTTTACACTGTCCTCTGATACTGCCTTACTGCTCGACCAAGCTAGCACTTTAGAGAGCAAGGTTATATCTAACTTTAGCCTTTGCCAAACCTCTGGGGACTGTGGTCTCTGTACACACTGTACCTTACTTTGGTCACTTTCTTACACTTTCTCAATAAAATGCAGGTCCTACAAAAAGCAGCAGCTTGTCCCGAAACAGCAATCGGTAGCACATGCCTTAAACTCCTTGCACTGGCTACCGGTAGAAAGAAGGATCAAATTCAAGGCCCTCTGTATTGCCTTTAAGGCACTCCATGGACTCGGCCGGGATTTTTCTGGCAAACAAATTTAGGTGGTACCTTCCTGGTAGGGAGCTTTGCTCTTCAACTGTTGCAAATCTTGTAGTCCCCCAAGTCAAAATGGCCGTGGGGGGGGGGGGGGGGGGGTTAGAGAAGCTTTGTGGCAGGGGCACGGAGGTTGTGGAACAACAAAACAACCTCCTGGAATACCGCTAATACCCAAAAACCCTGCTGTTCCTTCTCGTTTCCTCCACGCAGGCTTACAATGCCGGCTGAGCCGCCGTGCCTAGACACCTCCGTGTATTAGCATGTGCTATAAATACAAATTTCATTAAATTGAATTTCAATGTAAGAATCTTTTGCAAGCTGCAGGCCAAAGAGTGATGAGAAACCCCAAGGGGATGGTTAGTTCTCCCCACATTTCAGCTGGAAGGGACGTGTGTTAGACCTGGCATCTTTGGCGGAGGTCTCCCTTCCCCTCTACTCTTCGTGTCTTGTATGTTGGCTGAATGTAGACATTTTGGGCGCCCTGCCACTGCTAATCAGTGCCACAGCGCGAATGCTCCCTGTTTATTAAATGAATGTGTGAATAAGGATTACTTACTATCACCCTATCCGGCCCTAGGAACCTCGAGTTTGATATGCTTATGCTCAGGACATTGAGAGCCACCTTTTGATAAGGACCATTTATGTACCACATGTTTTGAAATGTCTTTCCTGAAAACGCGGTCGTTTCTTGCCTAAAGCTTTACTGCCAGCTGTTGCAAGTATGTGTATTGATCGTCTGGTTTTTAGAGTGTGGGGAGGGGTGACTCTTTGAGCAGAGTAGGCCAGTGCCTGGCAAGGTGAGGGATGGCTCCACCTCCCACTGGGTGTCTGATAGCAGCCCCCTCATTCCGAAAGTACAGGATGTCACCTCGTGAACCAAGTGTACCCAGACCCCTCCGAACTGGTTCTGACTGGAGTCAGTGACTTGCGACTTTAGAGAACAAAGACTTTTTAGGTATAAAATGCTGCGCTGGAACTGTACTGAGAAAAAGGGGTCCCAGCAAACAGCGATAAATTCAAAACAAACAATATCAATGAATAAAGAAACACTTAATTAGCCTACACTGTTATTTATTCACAATGTAGATGTACGGTTAGTTACCATGAATTTAGATGAACAATCACAAGATGTATGGTGCCCCAGACGGGAAGGGAAGTGGTATATTGCAGGGAGTGTGGGTATAGGATAGTGACAATAAAAAACAATCAAATGGCCTGACTGTACTGTATGTCAATTTCCAACATAGACAGACAAATGACCGTGGGTTCAATACATCATTAAATATCAATCATACTCCACATAACGCATTGAATGACCAAATGTTCGGGTGAAGCTGATGTGCATAAAAAGTTGTCGACGTTTCGACCCTCTAATAATCGCAGGGATTAGTTAAGACCTTGCTTCGGGGTCTTCATCAGGACAGGGGCGGGGCAGGCAACCAAATATCGTCATATCATGACCTGAACTTACTCTTCTCATGAAAGAATTCTCTATTCCTCCTTCCAACTTGGAAACGAGCAACCTTTGGGAGATTAGACTTTACCCCGTCAGCCGTCGGAATTCCTGTGCGAGGAATTCTACTTGCAGGTGAGGCCACCGTTGAGTAATCCGGGAGCCTCTAGTCCTACTGTGAGGACTGCAGACTGGGAACCTTTGAATCCTTTGCTAAACCTGTGCGGGCCGCTGTAGCTAAGAGTTGCCACCGCTGAGAGCCCGCCAAACTGAACCTTTTGCTAAACCTGTGTAGGCTGCTGCAGCTAAGAGAGGGCTGCTGCCGCTGAGAGCCCACCGGAATCCGCACCTTCGAGTCCTTCGCTGAACCTGGGTGGACCGCTGCAACTAAGAGAGGGCTGTAGCTGCTGAACGTCCACCATTGTGCCAGCCGGGCCGAGACCATCCTCTGTCCAGTGGACCGCCGCAGCCAAGAGAGAGCTGTAGCCGCTGAGTGCCCGCACCCGTTGCTACTTTGCATCATCCTGATTTGTCCCGGCGGCCGCCGCAGTTAAGAGAGCTGTGGCCGCTGAGCGCCCGCCCTGGGGCAACTTTGCCTCCTCGGGATTTGTCCTATGGACCGCCGCAGCTGAAGGAGAGCTGCTGCCGCTGTGCGCCCGCACCTGGTCACCCGTGTTGAGGATTGTCACTATCATCCCATGTGCCGCCGCAGCTAAGAGAGCTGCTGCCGCTGTGAGCCCACCACAGAGCTACATGACGAGAGTCATCGCCAACACCAGCCCAGGCCGCCGCGTGCTCCTGCCACTGAGTGCCCGCCTGTCCCTGAGTGCCCGAATCATTATGGGTGCACGCTGCGGACCTCAACGTCCAAGGCTTGTGGTCGCTGGGAGTCCACCTGTCACCGCCTCCGCTTCTTCGAGAAGCTGTGTGCTGTGTCCCCTCTCCACGACAGGTATCTTTTGTACACCGGGTCGCATAGGCCCCGGCCCTGAACTCAGTCAGTGTCACGACTTAGTGAATACGCTATTTTATTTTAGTCCCTACGGGTTGACGTGAATTGTAGTTGTTGAAACGCTGCGGGTGTTTGAGTTAAACTGTTAGATAAAAATATTATTTTACTATACCTACCCGAGTTGTGTCCTTTTGTGGTGTCATTACTGCCTTATTGTACGTGGTCATAAACGCTTCACACACTGCCTCTGAGATAGGCCTAACTGCTCATGCTACATTACCACGGGGTTGAGCAGGGGTTGTCAAAGGGGGTAGCCCACTTGCCCCGACTTAGAAATAAGGGTCCTTATTTGGATAGTGGCGCCAGCCATTGCCTACTAGAGACCCCCATTACAAACAGGTACCCACAATTTTGGAGAAGTGCAAATAATCACTGCTACTAAACTCTATATTTTGTTCCCATTTCAGAAATATATAGTTTTCTTTGGTACCTATTTTTCACTCTTTATATTTTATCAAATGAATTGGTATATACCTGGTACACAATGAAAAATCACAGCAAGATGCAGCTCAGTTATTGGCTCTGGGTTCCTCTGTGAACCTACAAGCCCCATATATTCCCACAACCAGAAGGGTCCAGCAGATGTAACGGTATATTGCTTTAAAAAATCTGGCATACTAAGAAAAAGTTACAGGTGAAAATGTTGGCACAATTGGCCGTTTTTTTTAACTCAATTTCAATTTTTTTAATTTTAAACTTTTAGTTTCTATTAAAAAAAACTTTAAGGATTACACAAATGACCCCTTGCTGAATTCAGAATTTTGTCTACTTTTCAGAAGTGTATAGCTTTCCAGGATCGATTTTTGGATTCACACCCATTTCTACCACTAACTGGAAGGGGGTTGAAAGTACAAAAAAAATAGGAAAAATAGGCTATGTCCCAGTAAAATGCCAAATCTGTGTAGAAAACTTTGGTTTCCTGACAAACATTTTGCTGTTCCTGAAAGCTGGGATGAAGGTGATTTTAGCACCACAACTCCTTTGTGGATACCATTTGCAGTGGGAAAACCAGTAGCGGTCATCTGCAGCACTTTTTGGTCATTTTCCCCCAAAAACAAAATTTTGCTGTGTTTTGCCTAATTTCTTGGTGCCCTCCAAGGGAATCCAAAAACCCTGGGTACCTAAGGATGTTAAGAATAAAAAGACGTAAATTTGGCGTGGATACCTTACGTGGACAAAACGTTATGGGGGCCTAAGCACAAACTACCCCAAATAGAAAGAAAAAGGCATGGCACGGGGAGACCTGGCAGCAAATGTGTTTTAACAAAAGTGTTAAGCATCATATCCACTACACAGGGGCAACACTATCAGTGAAATCACTAATCCTAAGAATGAATAAAAGAATGAAGAAAATGACTTTGAGCAAGCATGTGGACAACATACCCCAAATGCTTAAAATAACTGTCAGTCTAAAACATTTAACTATTTGTATTCTAATAGGACAGTGCCACAGACAATAGTATTTGTTTTAGCTCAGCCCTGATTAGAATGCATAGAGATATTGCCAAGAGTATTTCCGTCAGTCAATTATACCTGTCTCTACAAGTCTGTAAAAATACCAGACTCAACAAGTCTCTTTGAAACTGTATATCTTTCTACTCATTACATCACAAACTGGCAGTCATTCAACATGGCATGAAGCAATCAAAATTCTCAATAAAACATCTGCTGGCTACAGGTTGGAGGCAATGTGAAGCAAATCTTCAGATCCCAGTGTTCACAAATTATTGGTAAGCTACTCAAGTTGAGTACCCGCAAGGAGAATAAACACCGTCGCCAGTAACAGCAGACAGAAATGAGGAGCAGTTAAGATAGGCTTTAACTTTTTCATGTAACCATGTTATGTTACATGCACCAAACAGTTGCATGGCGTTACAGTAACTGAAACATAGCATGCAACGGATCATTACACATAAGCTGGGATGAATAGTAAGGTCTTTAAAAGCTTTCTAATCAGAGTAGCGGTGGTAAACCTGATTTCTGGTGGGAGGGCTTTCCAGAAATGGGGGTAAGCACAGAGAATCTGCAGCCGCCTACAGTCTTTTTCCTAAAAGTCGGAATGGTGAGAAGATTCGAGTAGATAGACCTCAGACTGCGAGAGGGGATATATTTTTGCATACGAGCAGAGAAAACCAGGACTACAAGTCTGAAGAGACTTAAAAATAAGGCAGCTAGCCTTAAAAATGGAGTGTTGTTCTATGGGCAGCCAGAACAATTTCCTCAGAAGGGGGGCATTGTGACAGTTCAGAGGTTATTGGGAAAGTAATCTGGCTGCTTGATTTTGAACCAGTTTGAGTTTTTGGGTGAGACACTTAGGAAGACCCAAGTAGGGGAATTGACCTTGAGGTGACCAAAGCAATGATAGCCCGATTAAGGGCCTCAAAGGAAAGGAATTGGCTGATTTTTAAATGAATTCAGAGCTGTAGAAAGCAGGAGAATACAGCCCCTAATTGTGGGTTCAAAGATAATTTTGCATTGATCAGTACTCCGGGGCTCTTAACTGAGTTCTAGGGTAGGGAGGGGAGGAGGGATACATGGCAACAGGCCAGAGTGTGGACCTCCATGGGTCATAGTTGTTTTATGGTGATGACAATCTCCGTCCTGTTGGAATTAAATTTAAGTTGGTGGTCATTTATCCAATTGCAGATAAATAACATCACATTTTGAAAAGAGTTTGCATTCCAGGGAGCTATCTATGGTGAAAATCAATTCTAGATCAGCCGCGTTGTTGTACACTTCGACCTTCATTTGGTTCAGGGAACACACAAGAGGATGGATATATAGGTTAAAAGGGTAGAGAGACACCGAAGATGCCAGAGGGACGCCACGGGTTAACCTAGCCTTAGGTGAGCGCAAGAAAACCTAACAGCCTAGGACCAATCTTTCAAAAAAGAGATGACCCAGTCCTGCGCAGAGCCCTGAAGACCTGTGGCCTCGACACGGTCCACCAAGATGCCATGGTCAACCATGTCCAAGGCTGCAGAAAAGTCAAGAAGCACTAAAGCCTGGATGGTGCCCCTGTCTGCTGGCTTGCGTAAATCGTCCACCCCTGAGGGAATAACTGTCTCAGTAGAATGAGGCGGCCGAAAGCATGCTTGGGGGCAAGGAAGTTTCCTCCACAAAAGAGCAGATGCAGTTGGCTACATGAGCCTCGGGTACCTTTGCCAGGTTGGGGAGCAGAGAAATAGGCTAGTCATTTTTAGGTCTCGCCTGAACGCGCTTTGTAGCACTCAACCCTGCGTGTTCTTAGCTTCTGTCTCTGTGCTGCTGCACCACATCACTCAGGGGCACCACCACATCACTCAGGGGCACCACCACATCACTCAGGGGCACCACCACATCACTCAGGGGCACCACCACACCACATCACTCGGGGACACCACCGCACCACTCGGGGACACCACCGCACCACTCGGGGACACCACCGCACCATCACTCAGCCCAACCACATCATCACTCAGCCCAACCACATCATCACTGTCCTTGCTTGCTACCAATAAGCATTGCCATAGCCAATAGGACTCGCATTAGGAAAGTGTAAGCTACTGGCTTTGTGAATAACAATGCTATTCATTTATATATTTTCAAAGCCAATACATATTTAAAAAATGTGGCATTTACAATACCAATAGCTCACACTTTCCTAATGCGAGACCTATTGCATTGCAAATGCTTGTTTAAAATGGATGACTATATTTCTTCAGTAAAGGGACCACTATTGCCTCCTTGTAGGAGGTAGGGACCCAACCACCACTCCGTCGGGCGTCTGGGTGGAACCATTAATACGTAAAGTGGACTTGGGCCACCAGATAATACAAATAGAAGTCAGGGACCCAAAAATCCTCCTAGTTCAGTTCAAATGGCATGGTCAACGTGGTCACCCAAGGTAGCTTACCCGCCCAAACCAGACGTATCAAAAGGGACTGGAGTGCGTTAAAAAGGACTTAGAGGAATGGTGATATTTTTTTAAAATGTTAAAAAACATGGTTATACCACCACTTTAATGATGGTGATCCTACCCGCAATGGAAAGCGGAAGTTTTGTCCATTTATTGATTTGTGTCTCGAGTCAGCCGATTGCGGAGCCGTAATTTAGACGGACAACCTCTAGGGCACTATAGTGCAGATAGATGCCCAGATATTTAGGTGGATCAGTGCACCATCTCAGGGGGAAGTCTAGGTCACTCGGGGTAGGAGTCAGTGGGAATATTTCAGACTTGGTCCAATTGATGACCAAGCCAGAGTGCACTGCAAAGAGGACCACCTCTTGTAGAAGTGGGGACAGGTTATCAGCCGGTTTACTTACGAATAGCATCACATCATCAGCCTAGAACGATGCGATGAGCGGACCTGTATGTAACTGCAGTCCATGATGCAAATGGCGCTCTTGAATGCAACGAGCCAGTGTGTCCGTAGCCATTATGAATAGCTGGGGTGAGAGTTGGCACCCCTGCAGGGTGCCCCGTGTTAAAGTAAATTGGGATGTAATTGTACAGTTTAATTTTAGTCGAGCAACCGGGTCGAAATATAATAAGCAGTCAAGATTTGTTTTTTACTTTATTTTTTAGTTATACAACGTGTACAACAAACTCCCCCAAATTGGCATCGTTACAACACATGTAGACAGTTCGATAACCTCATTACAGCACTCGAGGACACAGGTATCACCTGAGCAGGTAAGACACATGAGGAGCAACAGAATAGCAAAGAATATAGAACAGCATGAGGAAGCAGCGAGCACCCCTCAATCCCCTGTAATAAATAAGCCCTAGCAGTCCCCCCCCCCTTCCCTCCCAGTCAGACCCCGACCCCACTGGCGAGAAAAGTTCGTCGCTTGCCCCATCAGATTCACTATGGGATGACCACCCCCTTTCTGCCAGCCCTGAGGCACACAGTTCACCAAGCAAGTAAATCATCCTGCAGCTTCTCATCCCTCCGCGTAAGCTGCATATGCGTTTCCTCAGCCAGGGACCATTCTCTCACATCCTTAAGCAAGGTGGGCACCTCTGGGGCCCTCTGTCCCATCCAGGTAATAGCCACTCTACGTCTATCAAGTACCAACATTAATTGCAGAAGTTTGTAGGAAAGGTTCCTTCTCTTGGGCTTGGGAACCAATGCCAGCAAACAATGAAGGGGATTCATGGCTATCCGAAGGAATGTGGTGATGACTATGCGCTCTACCACCCCCATCCAGAAGCTCTTGACCAATGGGCAGTCCCAGGCTAAATGTAGGAAGCCCGCTCCCCCCACGCCACATCTGGGGCAGCTGTCCCCCCTGTCACCAGAGATACGTTTCAATGATATCGGCGTCAGATAGGTACGGTGCATGAAATTAAAGTGTATTAATTTGAACCGTGCATTGCACAATACTTTGCGCGTGAGGCACCCTATACGCTTCCGCTGCCCTGTTCCAGGGTAGCGCCAAGATCTACCTCCCATGCTACCCAGGAAGGCGGGACCAGTGGAGTGGAATCCTGTTTCATAGCAGAGCATAGCAGAGAGATTAATCTACGCCCCTTACCGCAGGAGAGAAGGATGTTTAGAGTGTGGGACATCAGGGGCGCTTCCGGGAACTGAGGCCAGGCAACCTTCACCACATCTTGGGAGTCCCCGGTAGTGCAGGTACTGCCCCCCTCCAAGCCCAAAGGTCTCCTCCGCCTGCTCATAAGTCAGGAAGGACTCGTTGGGGTAGAGGTCAGCTAGAGTCTCACATCCTCACGCCCGCCAGTTGCGAAAGGACATGTGCTCCTCCATGGCAACTAAAGGGGCCAGTATCCATATCGGCAGTTCCCTATGGAAGGGCGACCGCCGTAAAACCTTCTCCACAAACCGCTGCCAGATACCTGCAGTGTGGCGTACAACATATGGCAGAGTGTCGTCCGCTCCCCTTCATCAGTGCGACCTGTAATGTCTGCACGCTCGCTCTGCCCGCCAAGAGTCCAGTCTCCCAGCTGTCTGCGTCCGCAAACCACCGGGCTGCAAGCTGTAGTTGTGCGGCATAATAGTATAAGTCGAATCTCGGCGCCTCTAGGCCTTTCTCCTCATAGCTCCGAACAACAGTATGGAGGGCCACCCTGCTGCGTCGTCCCGTCCAAAGCAGAGATGTAAGCAACATGTTAAGGGTGCAAAAAACCCGCGGAGGGAGAGGACACAGCGAATTCTGGAGGACGTATAGCGTCCTGGGCAGCATTGCCATCTTAGCGACGGCTAGCGGTCCCATTAAAGAAAGCGGCAAGGAATTCCAAAAGGATACCAATTGCTGTAGTGGCTTAAGAGTCTGATCGATATTCCGGACCAGCAGCTGCGAGTCCGTCGGGGCCACCTGGATTCCGAGATAACGGAATGCATCCTGTTCCCAGCGCAGCCCGAGGTCCGGCAAGTCTGTCAGTGGCACCGAACCATACCCCGCAAGCGGGAATATGAAAGACTGGCCGCGTTTAAGTCTCAGTCCAGATGCCTCGCCGAACCGATCCAGGTGGTATAGCAGGATCGGCAGTGCCTCACGCGGAGCCGTCACATAAAATAAGGCATCATCCGCATACAAGGAGATGACTCTGCACGTGTCCCCCACCTTAATGCCCCACAGCTCCATTTCCATACGGATTCAGACAGCAAAGGGTTCTATGGCCAGGGCGAACAGGAGCGGCGAGAGGGGACACCCCTGGCGTGTACCCCGTCCCAATTGCCACTCCTCCGATCTTGCCGCTCCCAGTCTCACCCTGGCGCGAGGGGCCCTGTATAGGATGCGAATCCAGCGACAAAAGTTGGTGCCCAGCCCCTCTGCCCGGAGGACCTCCAGCAGGTACCCCCAATCGACTGTATCAAAAGCTTTAGCGAGGTCGACCGACACCAGAACCATCTGTTCCTCCCTGTCACGAACCTCGTGCATAATGTGATTCAACCGCTGCAGGTTCATGGCCGTGTTGCGTCCTGGGATAAACCCGCACTGGTCCGCATGGACCAGGTGGTTCATATGCGGCGCCAGACACGTGGCCAAGAGTTTGGTCAAGATCTTCACGTCCGTGTTGATCATTGTGATGGGACGATATGCCGAAGGGTCACGCTTATTCTCCCCGCCCCCCCCCCGGCTTCAGGATCATACAAATTTCACCCTGATTCAGACTTCGTGGGAGAGCCTCACGTTCAAACGCCTCAAGGAATACTTGCAAGAGGAGACAGGAAAGTTTACCCTCAAATGCTTGATAAAATTCAGGAGGGAAGCCGTCACTCCCCGGGGACTTAGCCCGCGGCAAGCAGGTCATCGACGCACGCACCTCACTCAGTGTCAGGGATTCATCTAGCCCGTACTGCGCCGCCTTGGGGGGGACTGCAGGGTCAACCCCTGAAGGTAAGGAAGATAGGACGTCTCTGTGACAGCTGGGTCCGCAGCATAAACCAATTGTAAGTGAGACTTGAGAACTCGGAGGATGCCCACTTCTGAGTGGACCATACCACTTGTTGGCTCCTGCAGAGCCACTATCCGCTCCGGGGTCTGTTCCCGCCAAAGGATCCAGGCCAACAGTCGGCCAGTTTATCGCCCTCTCTGTGAAGGCGCTGCCTATATTGGCCAAGGGTATACCCGTCAAGTCGGTCGAGGAGGTCATGAACGCGAGACCGAGCAGTGTGCTCTGCCTCTTGCTGCAAGGCATCAGGGTCCGTCGATGTTTGCAAGTTTAAGAGATTATCCTCGAAACCTGTAAGTCCTGGTGGAGCCGTCTCCGGACCCCATAAGTGAGGCCCATACAAGCTCCTCGGATCACCGCCTTCAGGGCGTCCCACCTAGCGGCAAAAGTAAGCTCCCCCCCTCCCAGTTGAGGTCTACGTAGTCGGAAAGGGCAGTCTCAATATACCCTCCCCACTTGGTCTTGAAGGATATCTGCTGGCAACCTCCAAATCCTCCAACCTCCAAATCCGGGGGCGGGAAACCGGGGTCCCCCAATTCAAGACACATGCCACCAGGGAGTGGTCGGACATATTTGACTCCGTATTTGCAACCAGTATCCTGTCCAAGCGACTGCGCGTGTTGTGAGTGGGGGAAAAACATGTGTACACTTTGTGTCGGGTTTCTCAGGCGCCAAACATCAATAGCCCCTAAATTCCCCATAACCACCTTAAGCTGAGCTGTCATACGTGGCTTTGTGCCAACTCGTGGCGGAGATCTATCCAGAACGGGATCAGAACACAGTTAAAGTCTCCAAACCAAAGCACAGGTGCCTCCAGGTCGGGAATCAGGACCTCCTGCAGGGTCAGGAAGAAACCAGGGTCATCTATGTTGGGTGCGTATGAATTCAGTATGGCAAGATCTCTGTCATCCAGCTTCGCCCGCAGTAGCAGGTATCTGCCATGTATGCCCGCCTCCACATACTGGATAGCAAACGGGACCCCGGGTGCCACCCATATCAGGACTCCCCTGGCGTATGTGGAAAGGGAAGAGTGGAACACCTGACCCCGCCACTTTTTCCCCAATTTTTGGGCACCATCGTCATCGAGGTGGGTTTCCTGGAGGCACGCAATGGAGACTCGATGCCTGCGAAGGAAGGACAGGATCCTATATCTCTTAGTGCATGTGCCTAGCACCCTCACATTACAACTTAAAAACGTATACCCCATGTCTGATGACGTGGCCCACCCGGCCCTACAACTCTACTCCTGGTGCCACCCCGACCCCAAACTGTGATACATACAATGCCTGCAACATTCCCCCTCAACAATCCCTCCCAAAACCACAACCACCCCCCCACGAGCAATATACTTGCAACAACAAAACATGCTGATATGCCCTTCCCCTGCTGGTGCCAGGACGTACACAGCCCCCCCATATGCCCAACAGGGAAGCCGTCAAGATTTAAGAAGCCTACAGGGATGCCTAACTTTTGCATGAACAAAATACAAGGGTCACCCATATAACCCATAGGCTTTTGGGTATATAACAAGGAAAAAACAACAATGTAAAGCCTACGGAACTCTATTTTGTTTTTTTTAGTTTGAAAAGGCTGGATACCATTAATTATCCAGTCTTGAGACAATCCTTCTCCACACAATTTTAATTGAGAAATTTTCACATTAGAGTATCTCCAAAAAATAGCCAAACACATAAAGCAATAGATAACCAATGTATAGTTCAACTTTTTCTTTTAATCAAACCATTTTTGACCTCAATTACCGGTCTCTTGCTTTAAACAAAAAACTGTACACAATTTAAATATATATATATACAAAAAAACACACACATATACTTTTAACTTACATACATATATACACTTTCTTGAGAACCAAACTCACGGTTCTAATGCCCCACTTATTTGAACAAGGATGTCAATGTATAATTTTTCACATGACATTCCTACTGTTAAGATCACCAAAACAAGCCCAAAAGCAATGAAAAAAGGAGTGTATGAGGTTCTACCACTTTTGACCTCTCTTGAAATAGCACTCTCTTATATAATTATTTCTTAACAGTGTTCAAACAAATTTCTTGTTTTGGAGTCCTCCAATTAACGGTGTCGACGCGTTTCAGCCTCTGTTTATTCCAGGCCTCATCAGGACTACGAGGGCAGATATACTAGAATTCTAAAGCAAACAAACAAACTCAATTTATATTCTTATTAAATTAACTGGGATAACATGTCACTTCCCATACCAAGAAAACATTTGTGACTCTATATACAATGTGATTTTATTTACACTATAAATTGTCCCTTCCTAAAGTGTATGGCAAGAGTTGAAATCCACATTAAAAAACACCCTAGTTCGTGTGTATTAAACAATCAAAACTTAAATCAAAACAGAACAATAGACCCTTCACCAAGGCCAAGTGAAAAAACATATACAACACCTATATATGACCAATTAGTAGACCAAGACAACGTAAATGAGACCTCAATGCCCTGAAACATACATACCAAATGTGAATAAACTGTAGCCAGAGCTCCACCTTCTTACATAAATATTTTCATTTGTCCAGGCTCTGAAGCAAGGAAATATAAAGTAATTCTAAATATCAGGTCGCTCTAATTCACCCTTCTCTGATTGTGTTAAATATCATGGCTTACCCATCAACTTGAAATCCTTCACTAAGGGTATCTTCCCCACGGAGACTGAGCCTACAATACAATTACATAACCAAGCTTTGTATGCATGACAGCATACAAAGAAAAGACCACTGCAGGGAGTCAAAGGCTTCCTCAGCATCCAGCAGAACTGCTGCCGCCGGCAGAGTAGGTTCCATTTGATTTATCACAGAGAAGATTGCGTGAAGATTAAGCGTTATAGACCTCCCTGGAATGAACCCGGCCTGGAAAGGGCTTTGGGTGGTGTTGACCAGCAATGCCAGTTGGGTACCAAGTACCTTGGCAAGAATTTTATAATCATGATTAAGTAGGGACAATGGCCTATAGGACTGACATTTGTGGTGGGGGCAGTAGCGCAACAATGGCTTTGTGAATTGTGGGGGAGAGCGATCTGCACAGTAGGGCCTCGTCCTAGATCTCCAAAAGATAGGGAGTTAGTTCGTGTTGATAGGCTTCACAAAAATCGCCAGAGAGCCCGGGGCAAGATTGCTAGTCAAATCTTTGATAGCCTGTTTGATTTTGTCTGTGTCTATTGGGGAGGCTAGGAACTCCCGCTGTCACTCCTCCAGCCAGACCATAGCTATCTCTTGTAGATAATGTCAGAACCAAAATGTGCAGCAAGGTAAAACGCCAGCTTTTGTAGGAATAACAGGCACCCACTTACCCTCCTCCCAAAAAAATTGTACCAAACCAAAAGAAGGACAAAAATGAGACAACAGTGGGAATTCAAATTTTTACTGCCGTCCAGAGATTCAGAGCGACGGAGAGATGAGTCGACCGGTTCCAATCACCAAGTCAAAAGGTCCCCATTCTCTGCCATCCGGCCTGGGACCAATGTTTCCATCATGGCATGTAGTCCCAACAGTGCCTCCAAAAAGCTTGAAGCCTCCGCCCAATGGAGGCCCCATTCTCAGTTCTAAAACTAAGCTATCCTTAGTGGAAGGAACCAAGACTCCTGTGCGCCTGGGATGGTAGTACTGCAAAGACTACACATAGCAAGCATGAATATGCTACGAGGCACCTGCATAATGTTGAGTCTAAGTCTCTAGCTTTCAGCCTCCACCTGGCAGGGGTTGGCGGAGTCGGGGTTCAGCAGGGCAATCAAGCGTCCCGGAATTGCTGAGAAGTCTGCTTGTTTTTGTTTTCATCATCACCCAGCAGACTTGAATTTTTGTGATCACGTTTTTGAGGTTAGAAAGACAAATACTGACTTAGCAAGCCTTCTCCTATGCTTTGTGAACTATCCTGCTTTTCTTAAGTTCAGTCACTGTGCAATGCCCTAACAACGCATGACCGTAGAGAGCTTAGCCACCAGCTAGGGACAGCAGGCCCAAGTGCGCTGTGAGGAAGCAGGGTGTTGTCCGATGGAGACGGGGTACCTGGGAAGAGGGATGAAAATGTCCACTGCAGCTCTAGATGAAGGTAGGACACTGGATGTGCTCACCTCCAGATCAAGCATAGAGATTAACAAATGCTCCAAACCTCGCAGGCACCATCCAGGGAAAGCAGTAGGCCCGACCTCGGACTCCACAAGGCAGCATAGGTAGAGGTCAAAAGGGGTCCACGGAGTAGCCTCCGACAAATGAGGCAGTAGATCAAGTAAGACTTAGGGAAACAGCCAAAAGGGAATAAAAACAGCTCAAAAGTTGGAAAAAGAATAAGAACCTTCGAGATAAAAAGCAGGGTAGAGATATGTGGCACCACAAGGGAGGGTCATGGGGCACATTACTTGCGGGGAACTGAGAGATATACACATGTGGTCTCGGGGCACAATGCAACCACAAGCAGCACTAAATATCAAAACGCCCCCTCATCCCATATTCCTGCGCATACGTAGTCAAAAAAGACAACTCACACCAAGTGCCTCCATGCACACACCAGGCAAGACACGTTCCTTAAAAACTAGTGACGCCCACGGAACCCCTGCTAAAACATGATTCCAGTTAGGAATGAAGGGAGGTGGAGGGGCTCAATGGCTCATAAAGAGATTAATCTGCCTGTATAACCAAAAATCACCCTTATTCCCATAAATCTATCAAAAGATACCAGACATGAGACACCTTTCGGTGCCTCACTAAAAAGCAAATAGTGAAGAGTGGAGGACACACCCTCAGAGTACAAATACAGGAACTCTAAAAAACATTAATTACGGGGCACATATGTTTCAGAGCTAACAATGAAATGAATTCTTATCCAACAGGTCAACCACTGAACCTTCAAGTGCACCAACATCTAGCTGCCACATAAAACACCCGAGTCTGGACAAGAAGTGTACATCGGAAACTTTGAACTAACACCGCATACTTTTAGTTTGAACTGATAATTATAAGGGAAACCACAACCACAGGCTGCTATCTCTACTGAATGTGGCTACTAACATTTGTGCCAAAATCCTGGCCAACAGACTGGCACCACTGATGTAGGGGATCGTCCGACCCGAACAGGAGGGCTTAGTCCCTGGGCGAACTCTGACACATCAATTAGACGTTATTTGGAGTTATACAATGGGAGAACCTGGTGATAAAAGCTGCTGCTGCGGTCCTAGATGCCGAGAAAGCATTCAATTTGGTTGAGTGGGAATTCATGTTCGCAGTGCTCCGCAGGATAGAGGGGAGGACCTTTTTATACACCTAGTCTCACTACTGAATACTGCACCGAAAGCCCGGGTGTGAATAGGAGACATGGCGTCTGACGCCTTTGGCATCTCCAGGGGCACCAGACAGGGATGCCCGCTATCGCCACTGCTTGATGCATTTGTGGCTGAATCACTTGCATGCGCGCTACGGGAGTACCACAGCCATCGGGGCCTGAGACTTCCCAGTTATAACCTCATAATATCGCATATGCAGAGGACATTACTATACATCTGTAACCCTGACACCAATCTCTCTCCTATGCTAGAAGAGGTGGTCCGATTCAGGAGCCATTTGAGTCTGAGAATTAACTGGGACAAGTCGATTATTGTTCCCCTATCCCTATTCACAGACTCTTCAAGTTCAGTATACCCCTAAAATGGACAACCGACTCGGTACATTATCTGGGTGTTTGAGTTCATACAGACCCTTCAGTTGTGCGCCTCAAGAACTATGTGGAAGGCATTCAGAGGCTCACACAAGATATAGACAGATGGATTAGGCTTCCTCTGACAGTGGTGAGGCGGGTAGCATTAATGAAATTGATTATTCTGCCGAGATTCCTATTCTTGTTTCAAAAAATACAGATGCTATTATCCCGAACAATGTTCCAGCAATTGCATTCGATTGTTATCAGGTTGGCCTGGGCGGGACGATAGCCTAGAGTGCGTTGGGATTCACTTAACGCTCCTGATATGGAGGTGTACTATAGAGCAGCTCAAAGTACATTTGAGCATTACTGGATCCATGGCCCACCAACGATGCCACACTTGCATCTAGAGAGGGAAGCAGCCTCCCCGGTTACTCTACCACAGACCCTATTTCGCAACCCAACACAAGTACATTAGGTTTTGGACTACCCAATGGGAGGCAGATCCTTCTCATACCTGGCTGCCAAAACATGGAACTCACTCCCCTCTTACCTTCGCCTCACCCAGAATCACCTAGCGTTCCGAAAGCAGCTTAAAACGTGGATATTTGACAAATAATCCTCCTCCCCTTCCTAAGCGCCTTGAAACCCTCTGGGTATGTAGTGCGCTATATAAATTTTATGACTTGACTTGACTTGACCCAACAGTCACGACACAGGCTTGGCATGCCCTACTGAATAGACAAGCAGGAGGACTGATATACCGCTGCACTGGTGTTTGTGGTTCCCAATGGGCCAAGGAGGGAGGGGGGCTGAAGAAGGCCCCCAGCACTCTGAGGATCAGCACTATGGGTGACTTCTTTATAAATGGGAAGATGAGATGCTGGGAAAGCATCAAGGAAAGACCCCAACGCACAACAGGGTTGGCCAGATACCATTACCACTGCGCCAGACACACAATGTAAGAACTTTTAGGGGGAGACATGATGGAACCACAACCCATGGATATACTACCAACCGTGATAAGGACAGACACACAAATCAAACTAGTAAGAATACAAGAAGCAAAATGGAAGGTGCACTCAAATGAAGTCAAATAGAAGTAGTAATTTAAAGTGTCTTCTTCTTTATTCAAAAATTATTCGTGAGACATAGGCACAGCCAACGCGTTTCGTTCCTCTTGCCTTTTAGGAACTTCGTCAGGGCTGTAAAGATTACAAACATAAATATGCACATAAATATACATTTAACATAACACATATAGAAATACACAAACAATAAAGTTAAATCATAAAAGACTAACCCAAAAACATAACGAATGACAGGACCCACTAGTTAAAATCCAAAGTCAAAGGTACAGGGTAATATGGTACATACTGAAACACAGACAAAGATTGTCCCTAAACATAATTGAAAAAGATTAAAACTGTAGTAACACATATTGTGATGCTTATCATGTATAAGAATTTGGGGTTCGAGAGTTCCAGGTTCAGTATCATAATCATTTACACAGAATTTTCTAAAAGAAGGGAGGGGGGCAAATTGCATAAAAGAAGGGGGGATAATTGCCGTGATGTAGACCCAGACAAGTACGTGCGGTCACCCACTATAACTCCTAAAATTTGGAGAAGTTTGCGGCATAGCGAGCGGAGAAAGAACCCGAGGGTGGACAATAAAATGCTATGTTCCAAAAACATGTGTCCAGCAAGGGGTGTTGACTTATCAGAATAAGGTGGTAAGGTTAATGAGAGAAATTTTGTGCACTTACCGGGTTCTGTAAGTGAGATCAACTGGAATCAGAGGCGGTCATATGGTGTTAAAACAAGGTGGCCGTTTAGATTCGTCTAGCCAAAAGAAGTGACCTGGATTAGGACAACAGAAAATTAATATATTTATTTCTAAAGGTAAAGTAAGAATTAGAGAGAGAAAGAATATTGAAAAAATCACACCACAGATCTGTACTGCTCTTTACTGTTTGCATAGAGTAAAGCAGATAGGTACTCCAGGGAGTAGAAGAAATACCCCCCATTAGAAATGGGTTCATTTGAGTTAGGATAGATCGGGGGGGTGGTCTTGGGTGCTTAAATGAGAAAACAAGGCATACAGAAAATGATAATTGCACAGTAAGGCAACGTAAGATGAGTGTTCTAAAGGGTGGGTGAGGTCACACCTCAACGACCGCAGCTGCATAATTTAGGTGGATCCAATGTGAAGCCCTAGTGTGCATAGGTAAAAGCACAGTGGGGCGGACAGGGAGTGGAAATCACACCGCCTTATACTTGAATTAGTTAAGGAGGTAGGGTTCACTGAAATGCATTACAATTGTGTCTCAAGTTCCCATTTGAAAGGCTGTCTATATGTTAACTACGATCTGAGCATGCTTCCCAAGTCAGTACGACAAATTCTAAACTCTCATCCTTACCGGCAGTCGGCGCCCAGTCCAGACACTAATCTAGACTGGGCGCCGACTGCCGGTAAGGATGAGAGTTTAGAATTTGTCGTACTGACTTGGGAAGCATGCTCAGATCGTAGTTAACATATAGACAGCCTTTCAAATGGGAACTTGAGACACAATTGTAATGCATTTCAGTGAACCCTACCTCCTTAACTAATTCAAGTATAAGGCGGTGTGATTTCCACTCCCTGTCCGCCCCACTGTGCTTTTACCTATGCACACTAGGGCTTCACATTGGATCCACCTAAATTATGCAGCTGCGGTCGTTGAGGTGTGACCTCACCCACCCTTTAGAACACTCATCTTACGTTGCCTTACTGTGAAATTATCATTTTCTGTATGCCTTGTTTTCTCATTTAAGCACCCAAGACCACCCCCCCGATCTATCCTAACTCAAATGAACCCATTTCTAATGGGGGGTATTTCTTCTACTCCCTGGAGTACCTATCTGCTTTACTCTATGCAAACAGTAAAGAGCAGTACAGATCTGTGGTGTGATTTTTTCAATATTCTTTCTCTCTCTAATTCTTACTTTACCTTTAGAAATAAATATATTAATTTTCTGTTGTCCTAATCCAGGTCATTTCTTTTGGCTAGACGAATCTAAACGGCCACCTTGTTTTAACACCATATGACCGCCTCTGATTCCAGTTGATCTCACTTACAGAACCCGGTAAGTGCACAAAATTTCTCTCATTAACCTTACCACCTTATTCTGATAAGTCAACACCTCTTGCTGGACACATGTTTTTGGAACATAGCATTTTATTGTCCACCCTCGGGTTCTTTCTCCGCTCGCTATGCCGCAAACTTCTCCAAATTTTAGGAGTTATAGTGGGTGACCGCACGTACTTGTCTGGGTCTACATCACGGCAATTATCCCCCCTTCTTTTATGCAATTTGCCCCCCTCCCTTCTTTTAGAAAATTCTGTGTAAATGATTATGATACTGAACCTGGAACTCTCGAACCCCAAATTCTTATACATGATAAGCATCACAATATGTGTTACTACAGTTTTAATCTTTTTCAATTATGTTTAGGGACAATCTTTGTCTGTGTTTCAGTATGTACCATATTACCCTGTACCTTTGACTTTGGATTTTAACTAGTGGGTCCTGTCATTCGTTATGTTTTTGGGTTAGTCTTTTATGATTTAACTTTATTGTTTGTGTATTTCTATATGTGTTATGTTAAATGTATATTTATGTGCATATTTATGTTTGTAATCTTTACAGCCCTGACGAAGTTCCTAAAAGGTAAGAGGAACGAAACGCGTTGGCTGTGCCTATGTCTCACGAATAATTTTTGAATAAAGAAGAAGACACTTTAAATTACTACTTCTATTTGACTTCATTTGAGTGCACCTTCCATGTTGCTTCTTGTATTCTTACTATTCTGTACATCCTGTGGCAGAGGGTGTGGGAAGAGATTGCACCATCCTGATTTGAGAACTAGACGATCCGTAGTGCTTGACCTGGTCTACTGCCTCGGTCCTTCTGTTTTACACAAATCAAACTAATAACAAACTTTTACACTAGCGCACAGGCGGCACGCAGATCAGGAATGCTTAAAGTTAGACTAGATTGGCAGCGAGATTTGGGCAGTCCCCTCAATGACAAGGACTGGCAGTACTGTTGCAATAGGACCAAAAAAATGTCAGTGAATTACGTTTTTACACACTTGAAAGACAATGTCGATATGGGATGCTGGAGGATTCGAAATGTCACATGCCGCAAAGACACTGCCTGGCACTGCCCTGGGATTAATGAGTACTGGGTGCAAAATATTCCATGAATTAGGGACCATACTGAGTGCAGACTTAGAAACGGATACAAGGATGGCACTGTTGGGACACGATCTGAGTGTGAAGAAGTCAATCAGACCATTGATAGCCATAGGCATAGCTAAGGGAAGGGTTGCTATGAGATGGGCGAAAGAGCCAACACCTACAATTGAAGACTGACACACAGATATGCTTTATTCTAACACACAAACGGATGAATACAATGAGCTGCTTCCCCCCCATACACAGACCACTGAAAGTGGTTTGCCAAGCACTTCCAAAAGACAGGACTGCTCCTTGCCAATGACGGTCGAGTAGCATGTAAGATGAGCCGAAAGATAACTGTTTTTACTGTGCTAACACTTAACGACAAGCACTTAACTTAAGTACAAACAGCATTAAGGACTTACTGCACCTGAATGCAAAGGAAGAGAACTGGTGCAGGGAGGAAATGTGCTAGCATACGCTGCGGTCTATCCGGCCAAATAAAAGTGGTCACAACGTAAAAATAATTACATGTAAAATAAAAAAATTTCTTCACAATTGCTACTGAAATTTAAGTAATTCTGTAAACTAATTTTGAAACTAGTTTCTCTCTTCTGCTATTGTACTGCAGCCTTCAGTGATTTCTCCACGCCTTTATCTTGCTGTTTGTCTATGGTCCTTTTTTATCATGACCAGGAAGTGTGCATCTTCCAGGCATGCATCAATCATCATCACTACCGAATGCAATACATTTCGTGATGTGACTAGTCAACGAATCTCCACGAAGCTAAAGACAGGTAAATTGGGAAATCCACGCACAGCTTTGAAACTGGACATCGCGATTAGCCTCGCTGCAACATTGTAACTTATTTTTTAACTAAAACAAGGAGAACATACTCAAAAATAAATATTTAAAACCTCACTGAGAGCAAACTTAGCTCTGCAGTCAAGATCTATTTAACACAGTGTTTCTGAGCTTACAGACACCGCGCTCTGCTCATTCTCGGGAAAGGCTTAAGTATTTAGATGGCATTGAGATAATCAGCCTCCTGGGGATTTAATGACCCGGGGATAAAAGCTAGGGTGTACAGACAAAGTTAAAATTATTCGCAAAGGCAACGAAAACGTGGAGAACACAGCATCGCTGAACAAGGCATTGTCACGAAGCTGAACTATTACTTATGGAGGATGTGACGTAATGGCCAGAGCTGCCAACTTTAGAACTGGGGAATCAGGATAGACGTATCCTCGTCGACTCAACATTCTATGATTCTGGGCAACTTAATTAATCACCCCCATGTCTACCAAAAATGAATAGGACCTTCCGTAATGTAACTAACTGCTGCTCATGTAAAGCTCTCCAAAATCTTCGGGTCGAGTTCCCCCTATATAAAACTGCAAAATATAAATGTGATGCAAAGAGGGTTCCTTGGACAACTCTAAAGCACTGCACACAGACGTTTTTACCCAGCAATCTTTAGCCTCTAATCACGTCTCTACAATCCCCTCGTGATCGGTCAACCTCCTACCGGAAAGCCATGGGATTTACACTCGTCAGATTCTGGGAGATGGCAGGTTTTCTCCACGGAAAAGGCTGGTGGCATGCCCCTCCCTTCCCGACTCCAGTATAAGTCTTTCGCAACCTAATCTAATCAGAGTACTCAGATCCCAAACTGCCGCAAACCTCCTTACACTCTGCACATTATCTAGAAAAGCTAAGACTTGACTGTCGCGCTCGCTTTGTGACCTCAACTCATAAGTACTCATGGCCTGCCTGGTCACTTCAACTGTGGCACTGCTAGTACACCATCTCGACCTCTAACCCTTAAACGTTCAGACCTACCTGCAGAAGTAGTGAGCTTTCTCTCCCGTCCACTATACTAAGACCCCACATACAAAAAGATATTCAGAAAAGCCTCCCTTTAAACAATACCCTGGGTCCCCAACCCTGCTGTTCTTACCCACAGCTCCGACTGTCCAGAACTCCTGCCTTAAAACCTGGCAGCAAAGGAGACAGTTCACAGCCGTGGTCGAACGTGTTCTACGTAAAGCGTCACGGCTGGGTTCTAGCTGAAACACAGAAAAGAGACTAAGGGATTTCAACCAGAAACGCTACAATTGGGGGCCATCTTGGAACGAGCGCATTGTGAAGGTAACAATCACATGATTTGAAAGTACTCGTCGGGGTGGAGAGGAGGGCATTGTAACCACCAAGGTGATCGTTGTTCATTATTGTACCTCACACATATATGCTTATTATCGTATTTGGAGCAAGTACTGCAAAGGTGTGCTAGCCAGTTACTTTTAACAAATGTAGCAGAGAGAAACAAATCATTCTAGTAGTAGGGAAACTATAGTGATTTCGGATTGGTTTGGAAGAATTTTAGATTGGGCTCGTTCATTGGATGCGGATGTTTCTCAGCTGTTCAATCGGAGGGGTGGGAGGGATGGGAGTTCCTGAGTTTGTTCACGTCCGTAGATAACGGTACAAGGCAACGGTAGCAGTGTTAAACACTTATCACAATAATAGACTCAGTCGAACTTTATTAAGTCTCCATTGATCCTCTTCAGCTTCCATTTAGCTACATACACTAAATAGCTTTAAGCGCAAGTAATGAATTAGCTAGCCAATCGGAGAAAATGTGTTGCAAACGGGGTGGAGCTTGTAATTGCGCATGCGCGTTCGAAAAAAAAGTGGCTTTTGTCACGTGACATGTCATAGAAATACCAGGCCGTTTCTTGTAATGGACTTTATCGCCCCGTGTCTGTAATAAGCGTGACCCTTGACTGAGCAGAGTTTGGGGCTTGGATCAGCTTTTTCGCGGAGTACGTGACGGATTAGCAAGGTAGGCAAGGAGGGCACATGCTAAGCAGGCAGTCTTGAGAGTAAAATCACCCGTTGTTGGTCTCTCCTGGTGTCGCGCCTTATGATGTTACATATTGTTAGGGTGCACGCCCGACACCAGACAAAGTTGATCAGCAACGACGTAGTTTACAAACGGTGACGTTAATACTGACCCACACATTAAGCCTCATATTCACTTATGTTGGGCAATAGAAAGGTGATTGCCCTATAAAAGGCAGTCATTTTTCGGTCGAGCCTACCAGAGCGCGCAAACTGCCTACAGTCAACTTACAGCTCGCCCTATGCTTGCATTGGATGGCTGTATTGTCCTCTCTCATTTGCTTGTTTCTTATTGAATGGCTTTCGTTGTCCATCTTGTGCTTGATCTATCACCTGGGGCATAGTCTCTTTATAGTCCTCCTGACTGATTGACTGTTGTCCTTCTACTGCCCAATTTTATGAAACTACTTTTCTTTTTTGTAAAGCACTCCATCAGACTGCGTGTTCTCTAGCTCTCTCTCTCTTGTGTTTCTTTCTTCTATCCCCGCCAAATATTCGACCCGCCCTATCCCCTATCCCCCATCTGTGTGTTTGCTCTCATCTTGTGGCCACTACCTTACCACCTTTACACTTCTATCCTCATCGCCTTCACTGCTCTCTACCTCTTGCGCTTCTCCCCTGTGTTGCTGTCTCCCTCGTGTGCTTCTTGCCCCGCCTCTGTGTTGCTTTTTAGGTCTCGCCTGTCAATGCGCATGCGCATTGAGCTTGCGAGACTATGGGGGCTTAAACAGACTTTAACCAACTTGCGCGATTTCATGGCGCATTGACATTAAAAGCGCGTCCACATGAAAGCGTCAAGGCTCCCTCCCACGGCTATCCCCAGCATGCGCTGTGCCTCAGGCATTTCTCCTCCCCTAATTTATTCACTGCCACGGCTTTCGCTTTGACGGGCGCCGGTCCGTCTCTCCCCTCCTGGCCCCCTCTCCCCTTTCTCTAGCACGCTCATACAGTCCACAATAAACAAACGACTTGAAACTGAAATCGCCGAGGGTCCGTCTCTCCCCTCCTGGCCCCCTCTCCCCTTTCTTTCTAGCACGCTCATACAGTCCACAAAAATCGCAGCCTAAAGAATTAAAAGAAGACGTGCAAACTCCTTTCTGAAATCGCCGCCGGTCCGTCTCTCCCCTCCTGGCCCCCTCTCCCCTTTCTTTCCAGCACGCTCATACAGCCACGGCTTTCACTTTGACGGACGCCGGTCCGTCTCTCCCCTCCTGGCCCCCTCTCCCCTTTCTCTAGCACGCTCATACAGTCCACAATAAACAAACGACTTGAAACTGAAATCGCCGCCGGTCCGTCTCTCCCCTCCTGGCCCCCTCTCCCTTTTCTTTCTAGCACGCTCATACAGTCCACAAAAACAAACGAGTTCAAACTGAAATCCCCGCCGGGCCGTCTCTCCCCTCCTGGCCACCTCTCAGCATGCATTGTATACATTCATACTCTAGGCTCGCATCACAACTTCGAGTCACTGTAGGGGTGTATAACTTTCAGTACAAAATACTTGGGCACAAACAGGCACTGCAATACAGCCGTGCTCACATTCAAGAATTAAAAGAAGACGTGCAAACTCCTTTCGGAAATCGCCGCAGGTCCGTCTCTCCCCTCCTGGCCCCCTCTCCCCTTTCTTTCTACACTCAAATATACAGACCAAAGAAATGAAAGAAGACGTGCAAACTCCTTTAATTCCTCTTCAGCCAGCCTCTCTCCCATTGAGCAGCATACATCAGCTCATACCATTTCGCAACACCTTTGTATAAATTTCCCTATTCACACACAAATCAACCAGCATCTCTCTCATTCAACATCATATATTCGATACATTCACATACATCGGCTCAAAACAAAGAAAAAAAAGTGCACATTATTTTAAATCAGAAGCATCCACCCTCTGTCCCATTCAGCAGCATACATCAGCTCATACCACTTCGCCACACCACAAACACAAAACTGAGAGCAACTTCGAGGCACAGGAGGGATGGCTAGCTTTACTTTAAACATACTTGTGTACAAACTTAATAAAAGACACAGACTCACCACCATTCAGCAGGCATACTATTTCCCCCCCTCCCTCTACAGCGTGCTATGGAAATTTGGGGGATTGTTTCTCTAGGCTTGCACCTAATAAAAATTTCCGATGTTGCCATCATTGGAATAACGTTACTATAACATTTACAATACTTGGGGACAATAAATACATGCGAAAATTTACAGTATGTCTTTTGGGTCATAAGGGAGATTGCTTTTTACGAACGAAACAAACACAGAGCCTCTCTCCCATCCACTTCACTAAACACTCCACCCAACACCCACCAATACGTCTCTACCGCTCGGACCACTTTTCAATTCCATTTACATAAACACACAGGCCCCAGACTCCAAGGCTTTCGTAAACAAAACTACAGGATGCTAGAGTGCTTTAAGCGCCGTCGTCAAGATTCTAATCAGTTGTGAAGTTGCTTTTGGGATATGCTAATTTGAACAGCAGGATGCGAGCCGGTTGTTAGCCCTAGAACCCCAACAACAAAAAAAAAAAAACACATCCCACTGAAAGAAAAAAAAAACACTGGAAACGTGACGCTTTTTTAAACAAAACTCCTATAGTTCACATTTTGCACACAGACTTAAAGCTTACAAGTTACGACTTACGTTCTCTTAGGGTACATACAGCCTCAATCCCATTGACCAACATACATTTGATACTTACAGACTCTAGCCTCTATGCTTACATTATAAAACTTTGAAACACCGCAAGCAATACAAAATTAACTACTTACAGTCATAGGAGGGGGTGCTGGCTTTCATTAAACATACTTATCTACAAATACAATTAAAGACACACTCACTCCCATTCAGCTCCATACATCAGCTCATACCATTTCGCCACAACTTTGTCAACCTTTACGTCTTTCGAAATAAATCAACCATCCTCTCTCCCATTCATCAGCATACCTTCGATACATTCAGACTCTAGCCTCAAATATACAGCCTAAAGAAAAAAAAGAAGACGTGTTAACTCCTTTAATTAATCATCAGCCAGCCTCTCTTCCATTGAGCAGCATACTTATGCTCATACCATTTCGCCACACCTAATGATAAATTTACCTATATACACACAAAACAACCAGCATCTCTCTCATTCAACATCATATATTGGGTACATTATTTTACATCCGAATTATCCAGCCTCTGTCCCTTTCAGCAGCATACATCAGCTCATACCATTTCGCCACACCTGCTCTCCCATTCATCAGCATACATTAGATACTTTCAGACTCTAGCCTCAAACATACAGCCTAAAGAAATAAAAGAAGACGTGCTAATTCTTTTATTTCCTCATCAGCCAGCCTCTCTCCCATTGAGCAGCATACACCCCCTCACGCTCACACCCCTCACCCTCACACCACTCAAGCCACAGATGGGTGTGCGATGGGAGGACGCTCAGCAATCAGCTACACTGTTCTTCCATCTGGGCATACAAATCTACTGCACAATCGTACTCTGGGAACTTGACCGCCAACATACCTGAACAGGTTTTGTTGCCTCCAGAACCTAGCACTCGAACAAGTGGCTTGTGATCTGTTCGTAAGATTACATAGTTACCCCATAAGAAGGTTCAGAAATCATTGCCCATACTGAAGCCAAAGCGTCGCGCTCTATCACAGGAAAATGATAAACCAAACCCTTGTCACCAGTAGACTAAACTATGGAAATGCCCTGTACACACGGATTATTAACCAGCTCACAAGAAGACTACAGACCGTCCAAAACATGGCAGCCAGACTAGCCCGCATCCTTCCACTTTGGACCCACATCACACCACACCTTAGGGAACTGCACTGGCTCCCGATACATAAGTGCACACACTTTTTAAACTCTTCCCTCACACCTAAAAAGCTGTCCGCAACACTGGCCCTTTCTATCTGAACAGCCACATTCACTTCCCCTAACCTTCAAGAAAGCTCTGCTTTCTCAATAGCACACACCCCACGCCTGCACAAAAGCAGCAGTGGGCTGTACCTTGTATGTGCCCCCTGAAGGCTGGAAAAACCTCCCTCCACTCATCAGAGCCTCCCCATCTCGACTTTGCAAGCAGCTGAAGACCTTCTTTTTGAGTAAGCCCCCAGGGCTGCCTCAAACACTTGCGACAGAGCGCCTTGATACTGTCTGTCATGAGTGAGTAGCACGCTATGAAAACACCGATAACATAACATATTAGCTTTGCCAATGCTTGTCTTCTCTGTACAGTCAGGATTTGGTTGTTGCTCTTCTCTGGAATCTTCCTGTATGCTGTTTTCCATGTGAGGGACCAGCCCAGAGAAGTGTCACGAGTTCAGGTTTAGAAAATGGTTAAATATGGAACAATTTCAAGGCAGTTTTTGAAATGGAGATTTTTGTCATATGTGGTGGTCTTCATTCGTTTTTGCCAGTCCTTCCTCCTTGAGTAAAAAGACTTGGCCGGGATCCACCTAACCAATCCTCATGGCAAACTCATCGCCTTCCTTGATTTCCCCCAACTCTCAATGTCTCCATAGTTAAGGTGGGAAAAGAATTGAGTGAGCTAATGTTAATTATCTTATGTAATTTTCTTATCAAATGGGATGCCTAATTGCATAGGTTTGACTAACCTGGCATAACACTTTACTGATTGATAAATACTTTTCATTTTTTTTAAAATTTGTTCTCTTGAGGTAATAGTATTTACTTTCTCAATTTGTTTGATGTTGGATTGCTATTTCGTATACTGCCTCATTTGAAACTTAAGCCAAAATAATTTCTTTAAGCACAATGTTCAAACGGTAAGGACTTGTTTTTAAAGAGCACAGTTCTTGTTTATTGCAAAACAGATACAGTCAATCTTGAGATACAGATGAATGACAAATATTTGTCAATCATCTGTATCTGAAGTTTTTTTGACTGTATGTTTTGCAATAAACAAGAACTGCTTTGTAAAAACAAGTCCTTACAGTTTGAACATCGTACTTACTGTTCCAATACGATTTTAAGTGTATTGGTTTTTAATATATCATTTTAACATACTGGATTTTTCTCAGTGTGGTAATGCACTTTTTGGTAGTAAGGCGTTCTAAACCATTATAGCACTACCCAGAACATTATTGATTCTCTTTGAAATGACTTTACCCACAGTAAATTGTATGTGTATACACGAGGTGCGATAACTGAAACCATTACTATCTAGCATTTTATTGTTAAAACCGTTTCGTCCTAGGGCATGGATGTACCTCACAATATTATGTTTCATGTTTTTAAGGATCCTACCCGATACATTTTCTTAAACCTTGAAGGCATATGCATAACTTTGTCCACAGCAGAGAAAAAGAAAACATGCATGTACTTTCTAGCTAGCACTCCGTTGGGCTATAGCTTTAGCTATACGGGGGTGTTAGTAATCTAGGTCATTGAGAATAGTGACACAAATGCTACCAAATCAGTACATACAGTAAACTTTGTATTTTATAGTAGTTGGTGTTTAATATGCTTTAATCTAATGTAAATCATGTCTATTAGGATATCACAAAAATAAAAGATGATGATTATTATTTTTATTATTATAATTAATAGATGCATTGTTGGGCCTTACATGTATTTTGATGCATATTTTGTATCATAAAGTGAGTCTTGGCATGGCAAACATAATTCCTCATTCTTCTAAATGGAATAAATGAATACTTTTGAGGGTTGCATTTGGTAATGGTAATGCCTGTTATCATTTGCAATGTTATTGAACTGGGTAATATTATTTGCAGGGTTACTGAAAAACTGAGGTGGCTAACAGTATATAAAAAGTGTCTGTTTCTCATATTAATATTCAGTATTTCATAGTAACTAGAAAAACTTCTTTGACTTCAACCCGAACAGCCATGGTTTTCTTTTTCCTCTTCTTTTTATTTATTATTATTTTTTTTTAATTATTAATTTTGTACTTTTAGAGAACTGTAACATGGATATAATAATGTGGACACTTGTGTTGTTGAATTTGTTTGCATTGTCTTGAGACAAAATGGGTCACAAAGTTAAACATAGTGCGTACATAAACTGTGGACATTCTAAAATCTACCTGTACATCAGTGAAACCGAGGCCAGTTGGTGATTAAACAGAGTTCCTCAATGTGAGAAATTTGGTTGTTTGTTTAGTAGGGTGTTAACCCTGCTCAAGCGACAGCCTCCATCCTTGCCAGGGTGAACCACAAAAGTCACAAAGTTAACCAGTGCTTAACCCTATTGTTGCTTGGCACAAAAGCAGTCCCGCTTAACTTCGAGGCAATGTGTAAAGTATTTGTGCAGCACACAAACTGTAATAAGTGAAAACACACCCAAGAAAAATCCCACACCAATTTAGTAAAATAGTCAATTTTAATTAATTATTTGAAACCAAAATGACAAAAATCCAATCAATAGAACCAGAGTTATGAATTTTTAAAGTTTAGGGTAAAAACTAGTGCCTAAAAGATCAAAGTGCCAACTGTGGACATTTATTCGCACAAGACCAGGTCAAAGTCGAAAAATATGGTCTACCGCGCTGGATTGCAAGTCCGGTACAAGAAGTGGCTCCGGTGGTGCTTTCCTTCGGACATATAAGAAATTTGAAGAAAAAATCTTGGAGAAGATAAGAGTTCAAGGAGGAGGCATTGTCGTCGTGAGGCTACTTAACAACGTCAAGATAAAGCTCTCTATGCTCTGACTTAGTTGTTTTTTTGGAAGTCGAAAATCTCCAGCAGCACAAAGTTGGAGGCTGTAGTTTAAGAGAGTTCCACGAGGCTGGATACCCCTTTGGCAAAGGACCACTGAACAGGATTTGCTGCTGTGGAGAGGAATGAAGCGGGAGTTGCGGGGAAGTCTGGCTGACCAGCGATGCATTCTGGGTGGATAGACTTGCAAGTTTGTCCCAGTCTCCTCTTGGTTCTCAGAGCAGTTTTTAGCCCAAAATTTCTACATCCCAAGTTTTGGATTTTGGTTATCTGGCACCTTTTACACCATCACCTTGGGCCCAGGAATTTGGGGGTGTTTTTTTGGGGGGAGGAGGCACCATTTGGGGCAAGGTTAGTACTCTCTCAGGCTGGGTCATGTTGTGGGTTCAATATTGTTGGAGCTTTTTCTGTTCCCGAAGCTCTGATCAGGATGTCACCAACTAGCCCTTGCAGTTACTCTGGTAGTCCTGTGTTCAAGCAGTGGAACAAGGCTCAAGCAGCAGTGCAGGCCTCTGAGGGTTCAAAGCTGGTTTCAGGCAGCAAAGCAGTTTTCTGAAGTACACCTCAGCAGCCAGTCCTCGGAGTCCGTCTGCAGTTCTGAAAATGGAGAGTGGGCCATAGGGTCCTATTTTGATACCCAGTACCTTTTTAGGTCTCGCCTAATCAGCACGAAAGCGCAGCTTAGGAGTGACCTCTTGGAATCGGTCTGCAGTTTTTGGAAAACTTGTGCATGTTCCGCACTGTTTCCAGTGAGCGCTTGTGCATGTATGGCAACACCTTGCGGGAGCGAGCAGCGACGCCAATTGTTTGCGGTTATCGCGCCTGCGCTTTGGAAACCGAGGGCGCCGCTGCTCGCTCCTGCAAGGTAAATGCTGTACATGGACTGAGCCTCGAAGCCGCGCCCCCATTCCCCACCATGCAGCCTGCCATCTGTTTTTCTCCTGTAGCAGCGAGCATGAGCCTACGCGCGGACCACTTCAGGGCTGGTCTTCCAAAGGGCAGACCGGCTCCGCCATGTCTGTTTTCACAATCCTCTTGCTCGGGCGGCTCCACATGGGCTTCCAGGGCAGGCCTAGCTCCTCATCAGTAAGTCCTTTTTTTCAGACCTGCCCACGCTGAAGCCCGGCCCTGCCCTTCCCACACGCCCCCTTCATAATCTTCCACAGGTCACGCCAATCGGCTTTTCCAGGCCTTTCAGCCATTCTGCCGCATTCAACAAACAACCCTTCTGAACCGCGGTGAGGCGGCTCGTTACAAACTGAGCACTGGCTGGGTAGCTTTCCCCTGCCTCTATAAAGTTGTCCAGAGACTAAATTGAGTGTCCAGTGGCAGAAGTGCGGGAGTGATTACAATCAAAGCTATCTCTGGGCTGGATGTTTCAAAGCTGTATAGCTTTCCTGCCATCCACAGTCCCAGCTTCTGAGGAGAGCAGCAGAGCTCAGAGTGTGGTCTGCTTGATTTGTTCTGTTTGCTTTTTGTCTCATTGCTGTATTTGCCTGTGTGCTTAGGTTGCCCCTGAGCTCTGCCTGTGCTTTGTAGTCTGCGACTTCCACCCCCATGGCAGGAGCTGCCACGGTTCGCCCCGCCTGAGTAGCGCACACAGTCTAATTCTGAGTGCTTAAATTGGTTAGTCACCTGGTGGGAGATTTTGTAAGTGACCTGGTTGAAGCAGCTGAGTCTCTCCAATTTATCTTCATCTGTATTCCCTTCCGCCGCATTCATCTCCAGCCTTCTGTGGCATGCCGAGCGCTGTGACGGTGGCCAGGATGTGCGAGAAACCTATCCCGCCATGTTCTTTCGGCTGACTCTTCCAGCCGCGCACTGCCGCAGTCCATGCATTATACATGGACGCATCTTTATACCCCTGGCAGTGCACAAAGGGCCGCCCAAGGCCTGCGTGCACTGGGAAAGAACTCTTATTACAGACAGCTAATCAGCTCGCGCCTCCTGCCCTGTTATACAATATGTGAGGCGACATTAACGCTCTCGCTCTAGTTTCATGTGGATTGGCCGCAGTAGTTTCCGTTTTCTTGTGTGGACACAGGGATAAAATACTTACTCTTCTACTTTTACACTGCTGATGCCAACCTTCAGAAGGCCTCCTTTGGGTTTGCGTGGTGTTGCAAATGTGCAAGCACTGAGCTGAAACGTTTATGGCCATAAATCTCATATTTCCATGAACCTAGCTGCTACGTGTCCCTCTATAAATATCGCTGAAAACGTCTCTCGCCATAGTTGTCCTCTGTTTATCCTACAAGGGAATTTAATATCCGGTGTAGTAAGTATCTGACCAAAATGAGAACAATCCACTCTAGAAATGGCATGCTTCACTAACCTGTTGAAAAGCTTTTTAATAATTGTGTGTGTGTGTGTGTGTGTGTGTGTGTGTGTGTTTTTTTTTTTTTTTTCTGTGGGTATAATCGATTTTAAATATTGATCTCCAACCCTCCCCTCCGCCACAGTAGAATGTGACTTTCTCGAGCTTTTTAACTAGCGCTTTACAGTTTGCACATACATCAATGCTGGAGGAGTGTTCATGAACTGAAGAATCACGCTTTTCCTCACAACATTGGTCCGTTCTATTTACAGGGATACACAAAAGAACTAGGGGCTGGGCTCAGAGGTGGACCAGTGGTGCTGGGGAGGTCACAGTGGGTCTCCGTGATATTGTTCAACCCAGAGTGGTGTTTGCGCCCAAGCTGTGCCATGTTTCCGGAGCCCAGTGTGATGTTTGAGGGTATGTCTCGATCTGTCCGCCGGGGAAGGAAGCTCATGCACATCTCGAAGTCACTCCATTCAAAGCACTGCTGCATGATCGCAACCGCATGAGATGGGCATTGTACTGCTAGTCCCTCATGCACCGATAACCCACACAATTCCAACCGGAAACAGTTTATTATAATGATTAAGCGTTCTACTCCTCATTTAGCTACCTGCCTAGACCCACTGACCTCGGTCAGGATAAGGGCAGCGCACACACATTACATACCTTATCCTTGATGGTCGAAATTCAGCGTAACTTTCCCCAACCAAGCAGTGAAAGGTGTACCATGCTAATCAATATGCTAATGTCGTTCAGCGCCTTTAATAGGTACAATACATTACAAAGGGTGCCTGTGTTCAGTAATGGCTTGCTATGTCCTGTAGGGAACATTGCTTTGCAGGGCCAAACATCAAGACCTTTGAAACCAATTCGCTATTTGAAATGAATGGTTTGAGATACCTGGGACCTTCAGATCACAGCAACTCAATTCAACCTTCCAATCTCTGAGTTGTCAGGAGAGCTGAACAGGCCTGGCATGGGTGGGTAGAGGGATGCCAATGCAGGTTGTGGAGTGCCATGTTGTGCTGTGGTTGTCATGGGTTCAGCTGCTGCTCCTCTGTTATGGAGGAGGAGAGTCAACCCCCCCCCCCCCCTCATTCCTGCTAGCAGAAACACACAAGCATTGGCATAGCCAATAGACCTCGCCTTTGGGACCTTAGAAGTGTTTAGTTATCTAGCACAATATCCTTGGTGCAACAACATCAACTGTTGCATGGCTAAACACTTATAAGGTCCCAAAGGTGAGACCTATTGGCTATGCCAATGCTTGTTTGAAGTAGAAGTTTCTAGAGAATTCCCTCTAAAATGTTTGACGTTTTCTGCCCCCTGCCCTTGCTCCAAGCTGGCTGCATGAACAGTGCAGTGGTAGGAAGTCCTTTCTGTGAAGGCATGGCACAGCCTATTCAGTTGCAAGTGAGGCTGTGCCCTGCTCCACCCAATCCTGCCAGTGATAGTCCATCCAGGCAAACCTAATCCCTTTTATTGGTTGACTGTCTGGGAGAAATAAACAAAGTCCAACTGCACTCAGTCATGTGACACAGGCTGCAGGTAAGCTAGGGCAAGAAAATGATGATGATGATGAGTACGCACTTGTATAGCGCACGACTACCCGTAGGCATCTCGGCGCTTGTACGAATACCGCCGAAGAACCCTTCCTAGCCTTTCCCTGTGAGGAGCCCACTTCTGGGCACCCCCAAGGTGAAGTCAGGCATCCTCAGCGTTGTTGGGGTCGCTGTAGAGATTAAGCAAGCTATTGCCCAGAGGTGCAGAGTGGGACTCATGATTAGAATAGGCACCGAGGCGAGAATTATCAGGTCCGAGGAAATTGAGCCCGAGACCCGCTGAGGTGGGAATTGAACCCTGGTCCCAGCCAGACTACTGCATCAGGGTCTGCCGCTCTAACCATTGAGCCACACTTCTCTACACTTCTCTAAATGCCAACTTTCTAAAAGTGGCATTTTCATTATTGTAACTTAAAATCTGACTTTACCAACAAAAATAATTTTTAATACAATTTCTCACACAACATGAAATGTTTACCTGTTCCCAATCAACTGTTTGCACTTACTGAATGTAATGAGACAATCCAATTGTTATCCTGTGGGAGAGGTAGGCCTTAAGGTAGTGAAAAACGAATTAGGAGTTTTTTACTTGTAGGAACTTTTTAATTTCAATATAATGAGTGGGGAGACACAATTGAGCCTTTGTTTGTTTGCCCTGTGACTGGCGAGGTGAGGTGTGCAGATGGCGGTGAGAGGACGAGAGGAGGGGGCTGTCCCCACCCCCCCAGTAACGAGCACCCCAGCGTCTACACCCGGGCTTTGGACTACAACCCCCAGGGTGCATCGCGGCTTCTCCACCTGTTGTGAGTCAGGGAGACGCGCTGTTACCATGCTTAAAAGCGCTGTCATCATCCCTGCGCATTGGGAGCGACTATTGAGCCTTTTTTTGTTTGCCCTGTGACTGATGAGGCGAGGTGTGCAGGTGGCGGTGAGAGGACGAGAGGAGGAGGGCTGCCTGTTCCCCCCAAGTAACGAGCACCCCAGCATCTACACCCGGGCTTTGGACTACAGCCCCAGGGGCGTAACACAGGCCCCTGCAGCCCCCGCGGTGCGGGGGCGCCCTCACCCTCCAGGGGGCCCCGTCAGCACCGCACTTATGCTGGGGAGCTCTAGATTGAGTCTGGAGGGGGCCCCTTCACTTACCCTGCAGGGGGGGCCCCCTCAAGGGTCGTTACGCCACTGTACAGCCCTCAGGGTGCATCGCTGCTTCTCCACCTGTTGCAAGTCAGGGAGACGCGCTGTTACCACGCTTAAAAGCGCTGTCATCATCCCTGCGCATTGGGAGCCACTATTGATCCTTTTTAGGTCTCGGCCTAGCGTTGCACTGCGCAGCAGTGTTCGCACAGCCGAGATTGTATGTTTACAGTATTGGGGGCTTAAACCCGCCCCTCTTCTCCATTGGCTGGCCTCGTAAATGCTGGCCAGCCATTGGAGGAGAGGGGCGTCACTCCATTTAAGCCCCGTCTTCTTGGGACAGAGGGGTGTGTTTTTTCGTTTCTTTCTGTTTACTTTCTCTCCTCTTCCCATTGGCTGGAATTTAACATTCCAGCCAATGGGGAGAGAAGAGAACGAAAACACGCCCCTCAATCCCAAAAATGACGCTGGTTTCTCCGAGGCATTTCTGCTTCTCCTCTGAGAAACATGGTGTTCCTTTCCCCCATGCACTGATTCTGCTGGCAATAATCACAGCCTACAGCCGCTCTCTGCTACCTCCCTATCTCCACAGCAATCTGGGCTTAATTTGTAAAAACAAACTGTGAAATGCCACACTTGTTGTCCGAGGTGCCGGCCCTGTCATTGTCTCTGATGTGATCTAAGAGCTTTGGACTGCAGTGTGTCAGGAGCCCTTTCTTGGGCCTGCGCTGTCTAAGAGAGCCCTGGGGAGCGTTAAATGAGACGGATGCTGAGGGGAAGCTCGCCCAGTGAGTGAGCTCGAAGGGAGCTCTCTCTGGCGTGAGCTCTCTCAGAGCTGCAGCTGTCTCCGTCAGCGAGGTGAGCCCGACGAGGTCTCAGGTGACACTGTCTCTGGGTGAGTTCTGTGAGAGAGTGCTTCCTGCCTCTGAGGAGAGCTAAGAGCTACCGCTGACCCGGTAAGTGTAAAGATCTCTATAAATAAAGGAAAATGGAGCTCCTTCCCTCTGAAGGGAACTTTCCTGCCGCTTAGGAGCTCTTACCTCTGCGAGGCCACACATGTCCCTGTCTGTGAATGAGTTCTCTTTGAATGGTGCAGAGCCCCCTGCCTCTGAGGTAAGCTCTCCTGCAGCCGAGGAGCCCCCGGAGCCGCAGATGAACCTGCTCGTGGGGTGAGTCTGTCCTGTGGAGGGGCTGAGGGCAGGTGCACGGCTGCCCCCCCCGCCTTCCCCCCCCCCCTCCAAACCCTCCGTGCCTTGGCCCGCTCCAGACCTCCAGCCCCTGCGTGCTGCCCGGCATGGCAGCGCCGAACGGCTTACAGGGCACCAGGCATCGAATCACCTTACACTAGGAAGCCCACAATGTGTGCACGGTTGACACCCATCTGCATTCTGGGACCTGCAGTTAGTGTCACAGTCAGGACTACAAGTACCAGAATGCAATTGGTGCGAGCTAAAAAAAAACTGGGATAAAGAAACTGCTGACCCTTAGATCTCTGCCACTGTCACTTTTTATTTATAGCCATGTTGCACTTGTGAATGAAAACTAGTGGTGAAATGTTAATTATGCTGGAGTAGTCGGAGTAAATTCAGTGTTTTTGTGTTAATTTGTGACATGAAATTAGCAAATTATGCCCATACACGTAATTTTGCTGCCATTTCCCATAATCGCACTATAACAAAGTATGCCCACCCAGCTCATACGTTCCTGGTTCCAAGTGTGTCCATCTGATCCAGGTCACGTTTTTTTCTCCCTCCTTTACAGCTGTAGCCCTGTTGATTCCATTATAAAATCAAAACTATACGTCCAAAAATGCAGAGAAAAACCTGGACTGGGAGTTCCCCGAACAGAGTTCCTCAGGGAATGAGCCCATACAATATGGGCCAAGAAAGCAGAGCGTATGTGTACTTTTATAAATATTTTGTATTGGAAAACATGAGGCTGGCTGTTTCTCGCTAAGTCTACAAACAAAATTAAACCAGGGACCTTCATTTTTATCCAAGTTCCTTTTATGACGTAGGAAGGAAGTGACACGTCGATCCTTTTTGTTTACCATGGGTGACCCCTAAAACACTATTTAATTCCTATCTATCCATTTTGTTTGTATTTATACTAATTTGTTTTAATTCATGATGGCTTTTAGAATTCTTTTGTTTGGGGCCCAGCGGATGCAGAAGGGAGGGTTAGCAGCGGGTGTCTCTGGGGCACAGAGTCAGGGGGCTGGGTGGATTGGTGGTCATTAATGCCTTGTGCGCTGCAATAAGCCATCAGGTTGCCTGCTGAGCTGTGAATGGTATGTGGATTGTACTATCTCACCCATGCCGCATTGTCCACAGGTGCCGATTTACACCTTCCCTGGAGGGGGCAGGTAGCGGCTCTCGCCCCACCCCCTTTGTAATGCTTTGTGTATTTTGCAAATTCGTAGCGTAGTTTCGGCGCAGTTAGAGGACGCCAACCCTGGCAGGACGGATTATAGCCCCCCACTTGGGAAGCTTTCCTCAAGCCTGAATTCCCCTCCCCGAAATTACATTCAAGGCTTCCAGTTGCCATATTTTGTGGCTGCACACATGTTTACAGACGGAAAAACAACTCTGTGTGTGTGGCTCTGTGTGTGTGTGGCTCTGTGTGTGTGTGGCTCTGTGTGTGTGTGGCTCTGTGTGTGTGTGGATCTGTGTGTGGTTCTCTGTGTGTGGTTCTCTGTGTGTGTGTGTGTGTGTGTGTAGGTGGCTCTGTGTGTTTGTGGCTCTGTGTGTGTGTGTGTAGGTGGCTCTGTGTGTATGTAGATGGCTCTGTGTGGGTGGCTCACTGTGTGTGTGTGTGTGTGTGTGTGTGTGTGTGGCTCTGTGTGGGTGCAAATGCAATAGGTCTCGCATTTGCGAGCGATTAAGCTATTGGCATTCTACATGACAATGCCATTTATTTATGTTTTAAAAACCAAAACATAAATTAAAATAATGTCATGAGCAATGCCAAATAGCTTTAACTTTAACTTTAACAATGCCGAGAACATTGCATTGTAAATGCTTGTTTTGTTTGCCCTGTGACTGGCGAGGCGAGGTGGGCAGGTGGCGGTGAGAGGACTAGAGGAGGAGGGCTGCCTGTTCCCCCAAGTAATGAGCACCCCAGCGTCTACACCCGGGCTTTGGACTACAGCCCCCAGGGTGCATCGCTGCTTCTCCACCTGTTGGAGTGAGGGAGACGCGCTGTTACCACGCTTAAAAGCGCTGTCATCATCCCTGCGCATTGGGAGCCACTTCTGAGCCTTTTTTTGTTTGCCCTGTGACTGGCGAGGTGTGCAGATGGCGGTTGTGAGAAGTTGGCCTGGTATATGATGCTCACTAGTTCTAGTGATCACCTTGTACCATGCCAAGCAACCCTTATGGTGCAGGTTGTAAAGTCAACCTTATAGACAAGCTATCCTAGGGGTAGCATGGACTAAGCAGTCTTAGGCTAAACTCTGTAAAGGCATGTGAAGCAAGCTGTTTTACCATATACAATCCCTTGAATACCAAATGAAAGGACACCACACAGATATATATTGAAAATATATATGGATTTATTTCTACAAATAACCCTGATACTCTTTATGAGCACAGAAGCAAATGCGTTAAAACAAAACACAGTTTAAATACACAAAAGTTGCACAATTTGGATGAGCCCTAGGGGCCACCTAAACCATATACTAAAATAGTGGTATAAGAACCACTATGGGGAAAGTGAAGAGGCCTAGGGCCTGGGGAATCGCTGGAGCTGTTCGGGACTAGCAGTGAAGAAGTCGGGAAAGGCCCGCGGGACTCGGGTGCAGTGCAGAAAGTGCACGCTTTACCAATGCAATGTCAATGGTGGTTAAAAGGTACAAAGTTAGTTAAAAAGGAACCTTCCGAGTGACCTAGAAGGATGAAACTTTAGACACAGACACTAGAGGTGTGTACCAGTGTGGGAACACCGGCGGAGCTGAGTTACCTCACCCACAGGAAGCGGGTGCATAGGGTCGAAGTAGTGTCTGGTTTTGTCACGCAGGTCGATAGTGCTTGGAGCTGAAGATGCTGCAGGCGACTCGATGTGAAGAGTTCCGGTGGATCCAAGGGTGGATCTGAAGAGGTGACGACCTGAAAGCAGAGGGGACAATGTTCAAAGTCACTAGCCAGTGACTACCGTGGAACCAGAGTGGAACCAGGCAATGTCGGGCGCAATGTGATGTCGTGTAGCTTCTCTCTGCAGCCACGTGGACACGAGGGGTCGAAGACGTCCAGGAGTCGGTCACGAGCTGTCCCACGCAGGCTTCTCGCTGTTGGCGGTGTCGGCAACTTGATTGGAGCAAACAGGCCTTGGCTAGTGCAAGCCACGCAGGAATCGAAAAAGGCTTGTTACTCGGACCAGCAAGGTCAGAGCAGGGGCTCCTTTTTACAGGAGCGAGGGCAAGTCTGGAGCAACCAGACCCGCAGTGTAAGTTGAAGGTTTCGTCGCCAAGATGGCCGCTAGCCACGTGGCAAGTGGCCGGGATGGCGCGTCAAGTGGCACGATGCAAAAGGGCCCCACGCAGATCGTGGAGATGCTGGGGGGCTGATCTCGGTGCAAGGGCTGCTCGAGGTTGGGGCTTCTCAAACCCCAAAGCACAGCGTCGAGGGTGCCTCTGATGCTGCGCAGTCAGCGTTTCGGGGGTCTTCCAAGAGGTCCGGTCCCACGTCTCTAGGTGCCTCCACGGGTCCCTTCTTTGCAGGTACTGTGGATCGGGCGGTGAGAAGTCTGGGTCTTGTCAGGCTCTGGGCTCGGGCTCCGGCGGGAGGCGGCGGCAAAGCAGACGTCGAGTTGCTGGTTGGTGCCTGTATTCACAGGGTGGTCACTCCTTGGCCACAAGGGAGATTCTCTTCCGTCTTCTGTGCAGCAGAATTTGAAGTCCAGTCTTCTTCTGTATTTCAAGTTGATTCAGGATGATCTGAAGTCTCAGGACACAGCTCCCACTCTTATTCGAATCTGGGGGGCCGGATCACCTACTAGGTCCCTCCTCTGGGTGGAACCAGGAAGGGGGGTGGTTACACCCCCTTTCCTTTGTCCAGTTTCGCGCCAGGACTGGGGCTGGAAAGCCCCAGCACCGGTTTGAACTGGCCTATGCACAGGGACACCTTGTGTGCCCCAGGCATGTCTGATTCTATTCAGCCCTGTCCTACCCAATACACAAAATCCTGTCTGGAGTGGTGCTAGCACCTCCCCAGGCAGGAAACCCTTTGTCCAAGGTGCCCTCGCTGGAAGGACTCCCAGCAGCAGGAGGTCAGACTTGTGTCTGTGGTGGCAGCATCCATTTTGGGATGCTAAGGCTCTGTTTAACTTTAACCGGGGTTCAGGCTAGGTACATGTCGTGTCCCTCTAGAAGGGTGGAATGCTACCCCCGTCGCCAGAACTGGCGAGGGGGTAGTATTCCAATTCGTATGACACCTTACTCGACATGTTTTGATAAAGCCAAACCCAAGATAGCATTTAACCGCGAGGTTCATAATGCACTTAAGAGTATATGGTATGGCAATATCATGAAACAGCTAAAGGACATGGTTCCGAAAGCTGCAGACAGGCTCAGCTCATGCCAGAGCACCATCTCACATATTTCCAAGCACTCTGCCTCCGGGATTGATGAGGCCTTCCATAGGAGTGACTGATAGGAACATATGTGTCCATTTTAGGTTAGGTATAGGCATACTACACCTAAGTAAGGGGTGGTTACACCGACTTACCCCAGCTGAGTGATCAGCCAGTTGTGTCAAATATGGAGGCCAGGTCAGGGGTGGCACAATACATGCTGCAGCCCCTGGTAGGCCTTGGAAGCACCTATGCCCTGGGAACCTGGGTACACTGTTACAGGGGCCAATAAGGGGAGCCAATTCCAATTGTGTATGTACCTAAGGTACATGGAGTCCATTTTAAGGAGAGAGCAATTAGCCTGGGTCCCTGAATAGCAGGATCCCAGGCCAACTATGTCATAAACCAGCTAAACACCAGGCAAAAAGTTTGGGGGTAACCATAGTCAGATATCCACCTTCCTACAGCGGTGAGCGGACGAGAAGAGGAGGGCTGCCCGTCCCCCCCCCCCCCCCCCCCCAAGTAACGAGCACCCCAGCGTCTACACCCGGGCTTTGGACTACGGCCCCCAGGTTGCATCGCTGCTTCTCCACCTGTTGCGAGTCAGGGAGACGGGCTGTTACCACGCTTAAAAGCCACTCCCCTTCCTCCGCGGCGAGGGACAAAGCCCGGGACAAAGGGCGGGCCTATCTGTGCCTGTCCGTGACTGGGAGCGACTGGACTGGGCCATTCCCCCTAAGACTCTGGTATTTGCATTGTTAGTACAGCAGAGTTGGGTGTTTGCATACCGAATAGACTTGGGTGGGTTTGAATCACTAAATATTGTATTAACTTGGACTGCAGTCGCGACACGACTGTGAAAAATTCTTAGTCACCTTTCCCGAGTCACCTAAGGATAATGGCAAGTACTGTGCGAACTAGGTCATCCAAAATGGGTAAAACCATCTCCCCACACTTCCGACCTCTGGCAAAGCAAAAGGGTACTCTTTCCACCACGTCTATTCAACCCACCGCAATAGATAAAATGCTTCAAAAAGCCATCGGTGTGGTGTCATGCGAAATCGAGCGCACCGAAAGGCGTTTATCGCTCACCCCTCAAATTGACCCTACTCCTATGCCCCAAGAGATTGAGACTTACACCATTCTTAATTCCCTTTGTGATTCTTTAGTGTTGCCTGTCGAGGAGATATCCTGTGCACAGTCACCGAGTATAGAAGTCCAACGCAAAATCAAAGTCAAGGGAAAGGCACCTACCACAAAAAAAAGGGGGTTATCGTGAGGAAAATTAAACATAAGGGGGCCAAATCAGGTAAAAAATCACTTGGTCCAGAGTGAAGATAATTGGAGAGTAGGGGAGGATATAGAGCATGTACCTCGATCGCAGGCACCCCCTAGTTGGGCGTGCCAACTAATCTCCGACCTGCAATCACATATTGACCAACTTATGAATTCGCAGGTGAAAACAATCTTGAGCCGGATAGATAAGGTAGTCACCCTTTTGAAAACAGGGGGGGGGAGAACACGGAAAGTACCACACATCCTCCTCCAATTGCTAAATCTTCCGGTATTGAGGCCACTCCTGAGAATCTGCCCCACCCCCAGTTAGTCTACCACCTGCTGCCCAAATAGCCCCCTTGATAGGCCCAGCATTGCCCTTAGCTTCACAGCCTAACCAAATAACTAGTGCTCCTATGAGAAGTTTCTCTAGTACTGTCGAGCTGAACACTGTACAGACAACAACTATCCCCCAGGGTCCTAACTCCTTACAGTCCCTTCCAGTGCTTCAGTCTATGGGTCCAAATAGAGGGATACCATCCAAGGAGAGCAACAACCAATTACCCTGCATTAATCGGCCCCCAGAAGCATCCCCCTATGTTGTTATATTAGCAGGGGTACCTGAGCTGAAGCCAGATTGTTTAGAATCTTTTGTTGAATTAAAGAACAAAATATCGTTCTGGCTGAACAGGAACAGACCGCTCTCGGTGAACGACCAGGGGGAAATCTTGTTTGTTCGAAGGGTTAGTTGGCTTGGGAATAGGTGCAAGGACATTTCAGGGGATTGTGTGGTCATACATTTTAGGGATTATAGAGTGGTTGACTATATACTCAAGTGGGGGTCTTTTAATCAATCGAGCCCAATTAGTCCCGTGCCACTGGGCTATTTCCATCGGATGGGAAAATCGACCTATAGTGGAGGCCCAGAACACCTGAGGAGGAATGTCCTCTCATTTGGTGGGTTAGGTCCCTGTCGCCCAACGTAAGATGCTCTCCCTGATAAGCATGGTACATTGTGCCTGAGGAATAGATTTGATCCTCTGTTAACATTGGGGGAGCTTGATTGACTGGAGATTAATTATGCTTTCCCCAAGAGGCCCCCATATGAGGAGGGCTGTCTAACAAACGAACCATGGGCCATATCTTCTCCTCCGTATGCCGCTCTTAGTGTGTTCGCTGGTTGTGATGAAAGTATTCCTGGGAGTTCTAAATTGTGTTATGAGAGACCCCCAGGTTCCGTCTAATACAAATGAGGTTGTTTCAACTAAGGATTACACTGGCATGAGCCAGTTTGACCCCCTACCAGCTCCTCTAGTTACTGAGAATCATTTCAGTTTTCAGGGTGGGACAGCTGAGAGAGGCGAATTACAAGGGCCGGGATGTTTATCCTTGCCCTTTAAAACGCTACCGAATCAGCATAATTTCACCATGGCTTCATGGAATATTGTATGTCTCTCTCCAAGGCTTGGCTCTGCCGATTGGGCAGGCAGAGTTCGTTGTGACGTATGATATTTGGCTCTTCCAAGAGACCTGGGCTTTAACGCCCATTTTCTTCCCAGGTTATCTTAATTATTCAAAGCAAGCGATTCCTGGGAAAAGGGGTAGGCCATTGGGTGGCTGGACTGTCTGGGTTAGACAGGATAGGGGCTGGATTGTTCAGGAAGTCAATCTTGAGAGTCCAGATATTCTGGTTTTAAAGCTTAAAAAAGGGAATGCTAGATCTTCTCTTGATCAATGTCTATGCTAGAGGGGCTCCAGGTGGTAACGTTTCGCCAGCAATTGTAGATTTAGAAAGCTTTTTAGGAACTCTTCGTATATTAAGTAATGTTATTTTAGCAGGAGATTTTAATTGTACATTCGAGCCCTTAGACAGTGAAGATGTTGATTTAGGATGGGAGGAGGACACCAAGTGGGATATTCCCTAGCTTTCAATCCCACCTATAAAGAAATGGACCGATGCAGCCTTGCATCTTAAGGGTTTCTGTTTAGCTAAAAGCCTCAGGGCTGTAAATGGGTGAGCGATCTCGGATAGATCGGCCAGGAACACTTTCAGTATAGGCTCTAGATGTAGTCTTATTGACTACATAATATTAAGTATGCCCCTCTGGCCTATGCTGATAGATATGGCGGTTCATCCAAGATGTGAAAGCAACCACGATCCCCTAGTCCTGAGTCTTAAACTATTGTCCACGATCACAACCTCCCAACGGCCCACCAAAATTAGCTCAGGTGAGCTTGTTCTCACCAACAATATGAGTTTGTTGGCAGTATATTAACAAAAATGAAGAGGCTAGGAACTCAATGAAATCCCTGGTTGATGACGCTCTCTCTTCTCTTCAAGCCTGTGATTCCCAGGAGCACATTAATAGTGTGATTATTGGGTTACATGAAACCTTGTTTGGGGACCTTAAGTCACATTTTACTAAATCCCGGACAAAGAGTAAGGAACCTCTACCCCGTAGAGCTTCCTGTAGGAAGGCCTATAAGATCTTGGCCAGGGCAATTAAGTCACGCGACGGGCCAGCCATTAGTCTAGCCTGACGTTTATATAGAGAGCAGCAACAGTCAGCTCAAACTGCCTAGAAGGACACATACTGGTTGGACTTGCTGGAGGCTAGCAAGGATAGGGATATGATGAGATTCTGGCATACTTTAAAATGGGGCAGGGGGAATATTTCTACTGCTCCTGAAAACAATATTTCCCCAGAAGTTTGGGTCTCTTATTTTGAAGCCCAATTTAGAGGCCCTCCTAGTGATACCACCGCTTTAATGGAACCGATTTTAGAATCGTATGTTTCATTTACAAAAACTGAGGTCTTAAAAGTCCTGAAACTTATTCCCCGTGGAAAAGCTCCGGGTCCAGATTGTGTCCCAGCTGATCCTTTCTTATTGGATCCTGATACTTGGGCTTCTTATATACTATTTCTGGCTAATGCAGTGGCAAGTGGAGCACCCCCGCCAATAACCTGGGTGGGAGCGAAGATTATCCCAATATTCAAACAAGCATTTACAATGCAACGGTCTCGCCTTTGCAAAAGTTAGCGCTTTTGGCATTGTAAATGACAAATGTTTTATTTATGTGTTGGTTTTGGAAACAGATAAATAAATGGCATTGTCATGAGCAGTAGAGAGTGAGTAGTAGAGAGAGTAGTAGAGAGTAATAGTGAGTAGTAGTGAGTAGTAGAGAGTGAGTAGAGAGTAGTAAGTGAGTAGTAGAGTGTGTAGTAGAGAGTAGTGAGTGTGTAGTAGAGAGTAGTGAGTGTGTAGTAGAGACTAGTGAGTGTGTAGTAGAGAGTGTGTAGTAGAGAGTGTGTAGTAGAGAGTGTGTAGTAGAGAGTGTGTAGTAGAGTGAGCAGTAGAGACTAGTGAGTGTGTAGTAGAGTGGTGAGTGTGTAGTAGAGTGTGTAGTAGAGTGTGTAGGAGAATGTGTAGTAGGGAGTGTAGTAGAGTGTGTAGTAGAGAGTGTGTAGTAGAGAGTAGTGAGTGTGTAGTAGAGAGTGTGTAATACAGAATGTGAAGTAGAGAGATTGAGGTAGAGAGATTGAGGTAGAGAGATTGAGGTAGAGAGATTGAGGTAGAGAGATTGAAGTAGAGAGTGTGGAGTAGAGAGTGTGGAGTAGAGAGTGGAGAGTCTGTAGTAGAGTGTAGTAGAAAGTAGTGAGTGTGTAGTAGAGTAGTAGAGAATGTGTAGTAGAGTAGTAGAGAGTAGTAGAGGGTGTGTAGTAGAGTGTGTAGTAGAGCGTGTGTGTAGTAGAGTGTGTAGTGTAGAGTGTGTAGTGTAGAGTGTGTAGTGTAGAGTGTGTAGTGTAGAGTGTGTAGTGTAGAGTGTGTAGTGTAGAGTGTGTAGTGTAGAGTGTGTAGTGTAGAGTGTGTAGTGTAGAGTGTGTAGTGTAGAGTGTGTAGTGTAGAGTGTGTAATGTAGAGTGTGTAATGTAGAGTGTGTAATGTAGAGTGTGTAATGTAGAGTGTGTAATGTAGAGTGTGTAGTAGGGAGTGTAGTAAGTAGTGACTGTAGTAGATAGTGTGTAGTAGAGAGTGTCTAGTAGAGAGTGTCTAGTATAGAGTGTGTCGAAGAGAGTAGTGGCTGTAGTAGTGAGTGTGTAGTGAGTGTGTAGTAGAGTGTGTAGTAGAGAGTAGTGACTGTAGTAGAGAGTGTGTAGTAGTGTGTAGTAGAGAGTAGTGACTGTAGTAGAGTGTGTAGTACAGTGTGTAGTAGAGAATTGTGACTGTAGTAGATAGTGTGTAGTAGAGAGTGTCTAGTATAGAGTGTGTCGAAGAGAGTAGTGACTGTAGTAGAGTGTGTAGTACAGTGCGTAGCAGAGAGTAGTGACTGTAGTAGAGAGTGTGTAGTAGAGTGTGTAGTAGAGAGTGTGTAGTAGAGTGTAGTAGAGAGTAGAGTGCGTAGTAGAGAGTAGTGACTGTAGTAGGGAGTGTGTAGTAGAGAGTAGTGACTGTAGTAGAGAGTGTGTAGTAGAGAGTGTGTAGTAGAGAGTGTGCAGTGATTTGAGTTTTACATCAAATTAAAAACGGGAACGGAACAAACTCATCCTATACATTATTGTGGTAGGTGCCCACGCATATAGGGTTAAATGATGCGTTAGATGCCACAGGTCCCACCAACACGCTTCCTTTATGATAGGAGAATGCCCAACATCGCGGAGATTTGCTCTCTGCTCTTCCCGGATATTTGTATTTTCAAATGTATAATGTTATCCTGCTAAACGAAGACGATGCTCAAACTATAAAAGAAGAGGGTTTCACAGATATGTTAGTCCTTCCGGGCAAACGAAATGACCCAAAGAAAGATCAAGTGACAGTTTAGAGCTCCAAGTGAGTCTTAATAAAATCAGTGTCTGGAACGCATAGCATCAAAAAACGAGCGGGGCATCAAACTGCAGTGTCATTCAATCAAAGCTTCAAGGCTTCTGAGCGCTAGCCGAGAATTATTTTTTGTGAAGCACTAATCACTGTGGAAGGTGCCCCTGCTATCCCAGATGTGAGAAGTCAGTCTGATATGAAAATAAGCAGTATTTGGAATGAATGTATTTGGCAGGGGGAAGGTGGGGCGGCGCAAGACCGTACTGACGAGTGAACAGGAGCCATTTTGTACCGAGTGATTCTGCCTGTGTGCATGTAGACAAACCAGGCAGCAGCATGAGCATGTGATTCGGTAAAATAACAAGCATTTACAATGCAATGGTTTTGCCTTTGTTAAAGTTAGAGCTATTGGCATTGCTCTTGACACTCTGAAGCTCCACTCTGCATTCTGAAGCTCCACTCTGCACTCTGAAGCTCCACTCTGCACTCTGAAGCTCCACTCTGCACTCTGAAGCTCCACTCTGCACTCTGAAGCTCCACTCTTCACTCTGAAGCTCCACTCTGCACTCTGAAGCTCCACTCTGCACTCTGAAGCTCCACTCTGAAGCTCCACTCTGAAGCTCCACTCTGAAGCTCCACTCTGAAGCTCCACTCTGAATCTGAACTCTGAAGCTCCACTCTGAATCTGCACTCTGAAGCTCCACTCTGCACTCTGAAGCTCCACTCTGAATCTGAACTCTGAAGCTCCACTCTGAATCTGCACTCTGCACTCTGAATTTGCACTCTGAATCTCCACTCTGCACTCTGAATCTCCACTCTGCACTCTGAAGCTCCACTCTGCACTCTGAAGCTCCACTCTGAATCTCCACTCTGCACTCTGAAGCTCCACTCTGAATCTCCACTCTCCACTCTGAAGCTCCACTCTGAATCTCCACTCTGCACTCTGAAGCTCCACTCTGAATCTCCACTCAGCACTCTGAAGCTCCACTCTGCACTCTGAAGCTCCACTCTGCACTCTGAATCTCAACTCTGAAGCTCCACTCTCCACTCTGAAGCTCCACTCTCCACTCTGAATCTCCACTCTGAAGCTCCACTCTCCACTCTGAATCTCCACTCTGAATCTCCACTCTCCACTCTGAAGCTCCACTCTGAAGCTCCACTCTGAAGCTCCACTCTGAAGCTCCACTCCACTCTGAAGCTCCACTCCACTCTGAAGCTCCACTCCGAATCTGCACTCTGAATCTGCACTCTGAATCTGCACTCTGCACTCTGAAGCTCCACTCTGAAGCTCCACTCTGAAGCTCCACTCTGAAGCTCCACTCTGAAGCTCCACTCTGAAGCTCCACTCTGCACTCTGAAGCTCCACTCTGAAGCTCCACTCTGAAGCTCCACTCTGAAGCTCCACTCTGAAGCTCCACTCTGCACTCTGAAGCTCCACTCTGAAGCTCCACTCTGCACTCTGAAGCTCCACTCTGAAGCTCCACTCTGCACTCTGAAGCTCCACTCTGAAGCTCCACTCCACTCTGAAGCTCCACTCTGAAGCTCCACTCCACTCTGAAGCTCCACTCCACTCTGAAGCTCCACTCTGAAGCTCCACTCCGAAGCTCCACTCCGAAGCTCCACTCCGAAGCTCCACTCCGAAGCTCCACTCCGAAGCTCCACTCTGAAGCTCCACTCTGAAGCTCCACTCTGAAGCTCCACTCTGAAGCTCCACTCTGAAGCTCCACTCTGAAGCTCCACTCTGAAGCTCCACTCTGAAGCTCCACTCTGAAGCTCCGCTCTGAAGCTCCGCTCTGAAGCTCCGCTCTGAAGCTCCGCTCTGAAGCTCCGCTCTGAAGCTCCGCTCTGAAGCTCCGCTCTGAAGCTCCACTCTGAAGCTCCACTCTGAAGCTCCACTCTGAAGCTGCACTCTGAAGCTGCACTCTGCACTCTGAAGCTCCACTCTGAAGCTCCGCTCTGAAGCTCCGCTCTGAAGCTCCGCTCTGAAGCTCCGCTCTGAAGCTCCGCTCTGAAGCTCCACTCTGAAGCTCCACTCTGAAGCTCCACTCTGAAGCTCCACTCTGAAGCTCCACTCTGAAGCTCCACTCTGAAGCTCCACTCTGCACTCTGAAGCTCCACTCTGAAGCTCCGCTCTGAAGCTCCACTCTGAAGCTCCGCTCTGAAGCTCCACTCTGAAGCTCCACTCTGAAGCTCCACTCTGAAGCTCCACTCTGCACTCTGAAGCTCCACTCTGCACTCTGAAGCTCCACTCTGAAGCTCCGCTCTGAAGCTCCGCTCTGAAGCTCCGCTCTGAAGCTCCGCTCTGAAGCTCCGCTCTGAAGCTCCACTCTGAAGCTCCGCTCTGAAGCTCCACTCTGAAGCTCCACTCTGAAGCTCCACTCTGAAGCTCCACTCTGCACTCTGAAGCTCCACTCTGAATCTGCACTCTGAAGCTCCACTCTGCACTCTGAAGCTCCACTCTGAATCTGCACTCTGAAGCTCCACTCTGCACTCTGAAGCTCCACTCTGAATCTGCACTCTGAAGCTCCACTCTGCACTCTGAAGCTCCACTCTGAATCTGCACTCTGAAGCTCCACTCTGAATCTGCACTCTGAAGCTCCACTCTGAATCTGCACTCTGAAGCTCCACTCTGCACTCTGAAGCTCCACTCTGAAGCTCCACTCTGCACTCTGAAGCTCCACTCTGCACTCTGAAGCTCCACTCTGAAGCTCCACTCTGCACTCTGAAGCTCCACTCTGCACTCTGAAGCTCCACTCTGCACTCTGAAGCTCCACTCTGCACTCTGAAGCTCCACTCTGCACTCTGAAGCTCCACTCTGCACTCTGAAGCTCCGCTCTGAAGCTCCGCTCTGAAGCTCCACTCTGAAGCTCCACTCTGCACTCTGAAGCTCCACTCTGAAGCTCCACTCTGCACTCTGAAGCTCCACTCTGCACTCTGAAGCTCCACTCTGAAGCTCCACTCTGCACTCTGAAGCTCCACTCTGAAGCTCCACTCTGCACTCTGAAGCTCCGCTCTGAAGCTCCGCTCTGAAGCTCCGCTCTGAAGCTCCACTCTGAAGCTCCACTCTGAAGCTCCACTCTGAAGCTCCACTCTGAAGCTCCACTCTGCACTCTGAAGCTCCACTCTGAAGCTCCACTCTGCACTCTGAAGCTCCACTCTGAATCTGCACTCTGAATCTGCACTCTGAAGCTCCACTCTGCACTCTGAAGCTCCACTCTGCACTCTGAAGCTCCACTCTGAAGCTCCACTCTGAAGCTCCACTCTGCACTCTGAAGCTCCACTCTGAAGCTCCACTCTGCACTCTGAAGCTCCACTCTGAAGCTCCACTCTGAAGCTCCACTCTGCACTCTGAAGCTCCACTCTGAAGCTCCACTCTGCACTCTGAAGCTCCACTCTGAAGCTCCACTCTGCACTCTGAAGCTCCACTCTGAAGCTCCACTCTGAAGCTCCACTCTGAAGCTCCACTCTGCACTCTGAAGCTCCACTCTGCACTCTGAAGCTCCACTCTGAAGCTCCACTCTGAAGCTCCACTCTGCACTCTGAAGCTCCACTCTGAAGCTCCACTCTGCACTCTGAAGCTCCACTCTGAAGCTCCACTCTGCACTCTGAAGCTCCACTCTGAAGCTCCACTCTGAAGCTCCACTCTGAAGCTCCACTCTGAAGCTCCACTCTGAAGCTCCACTCTGCACTCTGAAGCTCCACTCTGAAGCTCCACTCTGAAGCTCCACTCTGAAGCTCCACTCTGAAGCTCCACTCTGAAGCTCCACTCTGAAGCTCCACTCTGAAGCTCCACTCTGAAGCTCCACTCTGCACTCTGAAGCTCCACTCTGCACTCTGAAGCTCCACTCTGCACTCTGAAGCTCCACTCTGCACTCTGAAGCTCCACTCTGCAGCTCCACTCTGAAGATCCACTCTGCAGCTCCACTCTGAAGCTCCACTCTGCACTCTGAAGCTCCACTCTGAAGCTCCACTCTGCACTCTGAAGCTCCACTCTGCACTCTGAAGCTCCACTCTGCACTCTGAAGCTCCACTCTGCACTCTGAAGCTCCACTCTGCACTCTGAAGCTCCACTCTGCACTCTGAAGCTCCACTCTGCACTCTGAAGCTCCACTCTGCACTCTGAAGCTCCACTCTGCACTCTGAAGCTCCACTCTGCACTCTGAAGCTCCACTCTGCACTCTGCAGCTCCACTCTGCAGCTCCACTCTGCAGCTCCACTCTGCAGCTCCACTCTGCAGCTCCACTCTGCAGCTCCACTCTGCAGCTCCACTCTGCAGCTCCACTCTGAAGCTCCACTCTGAAGCTCCACTCTGAAGCTCCACTCTGAAGCTCCACTCTGAAGCTCCACTCTGAAGCTCCACTCTGAAGCTCCACTCTGAAGCTCCACTCTGAAGCTCCACTCTGAAGCTCCACTCTGAAGCTCCACTCTGAAGCTCCACTCTGAAGCTCCACTCTGAAGCTCCACTCTGAAGCTCCACTCTGAAGCTCCACTCTGAAGCTCCACTCTGAAGCTCCACTCTGCACTCTGAAGCTCCACTCTGAAGCTCCACTCTGAAGCTCCACTCTGCACTCTGAAGCTCCACTCTGAAGCTCCACTCTGAAGCTCCACTCTGAAGCTCCACTCTGAAGCTCCACTCTGAAGCTCCACTCTGAAGCTCCACTCTGAAGCTCCACTCTGAAGCTCCACTCTGAAGCTCCACTCTGAAGCTCCACTCTGAAGCTCCACTCTGAAGCTCCACTCTGAAGCTCCACTCTGAAGCTCCACTCTGAAGCTCCACTCTGAAGCTCCACTCTGAAGCTCCACTCTGAAGCTCCACTCTGAAGCTCCACTCTGAAGCTCCACTCTGAAGCTCCACTCTGAAGCTCCACTCTGAAGCTCCACTCTGAAGCTCCACTCTGAAGCTCCACTCTGAAGCTCCACTCGGAAGCTCCACTCGGAAGCTCCACTCTGAAGCTCCACTCTGAAGCTCCACTCGGAAGCTCCACTCGGAAGCTCCACTCGGAAGCTCCACTCGGAAGGGGCAAAGATCGGAGCATCACGGAACTAAAACAAATATAAACAAGGCAGTGAGTGCAGCACCGCCTTAGCAGTGGGATAGCAGCCTTGATAACATCGGAGCAGCCCCTGCGCCCGGCCTCAAAACAATAAAGGCAACTCTAGAATGCAGATTTACCTGTATCCCGCAAGTGATGTACGCAGATGGGAAAGAAACAAATAGCAACCTTGGAGAGCTGGCGGGGCAGGCAAACACAGCATCGGGAGACGCAATATAAATAAAATAACAGCTAGTATCAAATTATACAAAAGCCCAACGTAACGAATTGCTCAAAAAAGTCAAACATCATGTGTACATGGAGACGCAATATAAATTAAAAAAAAAAAACAGCCACCAACAGATTAAAGAAAAGCCCCTCCATAGCGGATCGGTAAATAAACTCCAAACGCATCTGTTTATGCAGCATCACACAACCCACATGCCCGTAATATTAAACAAACAAGTGATAGCCGCAAACCTTATCATTTAAATTAGTTAAAAAGCCGTTGTCCGAGCACCCGTGAATTGCCTGAGAGCTGGGGTACAAGCCTTCGCCAATGCAGAACGGGCACAGAGAGGCAGCCTGCTGTGGCGGAGCGCAAAATGATGCCCCCCCTGCAGAATGCGAAGAGGCCCCGAGGCTCTTGAGTATAAAGCATGCCTCGCAGATATGTAATGAGCTTGGGCTGAATAGGATCCCCCCGAAAGGCTGCAGGGTTTCTGCATGTTAGCCCCTAAAGAGCGGTAACATTATTAAAGCCGGTTTATGAGGTAATGGACAAAGTAAATGACTTCAACTAAAAAGGGTGTAAAAAAGGGCCGTGTCTTGATTTCGAGTGCTCGATCGGTTTATGAATTATGTGATGACTCGGTTCAGATATGGGGTCCAGGATCAGTACATATCCAAACGCCTTACGCTATCGGCTTGGATAGAAAGTATTGTAACCAAACTCGAGGGGACTTCAGAAGTACAGTGCCATAAAATTCAGCCATCAATGTTTAAAACTAAATAAAAAGGTAGCGTCCCAAAAAAATAAATAAATAAATACCGCCTTCGGGTAAAGTCCGCGCTATATAAAAATGCATAAATAACTAACTAAATACATACCGCAAATCACTGCCGTCACTCTGCCGGCCTGCAACCAGGAAGTCAGGCAGGCCGGCGCGTCAACAGGAAACAGGAAGTAGGAGGGCGGGAGCCTACCCCGCCTCCCACGGAAGAGCCGCGATTGGACGGAGCCGCCGTGTTTGGAGCACCGGAGCAGGCAGGAGCCTACCCTGCGCCCCGGTGCAGAAGGAGGGAAGAAGAGTCCTGCTGCCGGGCCCTGCAGCTGAGGAGAGCCGCCGCACGAAGGAAGCCGGTGAGTGCGTTGCTGAGCGGGGAAGGGGGAGGCGGGGGGCGCGGGGAAGGGGGAGGCGGGGGGCGCGGGGAAGGGGGAGGCGGGGGGCGCGGGGAAAGCATGTGCGGGCGGGCGGGCTTTGTATGTATGTGTGCGTGAGTGTGACTGTGGGGGAGGGGGGTGTGTGTGTGTGAGCGAGTGTCTGTGTGCCTGTATGTGTGTGCCTGCGTGTGCATGCGCTCGCCTGTGTGTGCGTGCGTGCGTGCATGCAGAGGGGTGGGGGCTGCCTGCCTGCGTCTGTAAAAGCAAGGGATGTGAGTTACTCTGCGCATGCGCGGGGGCAAGCCTGTTCATTCCAAGCCAGCCTCAGCCAGCCTCGGGAAAAACGAAAGTAATAAAAAAGCGAAACTGACACTGCCACTGCAGACAATGCTGCGCGCTCCCGAGGTGAAATCCGGCACTGAAAACGCTCGTAACACTTTGTGTCCACTCTCCTAAAAACGGATCACATTAGTTGTCGAGCTGACAGCATTCATGCTTCGCATGAATGCTAACGTCAGCTCGACCTAAAAAGGGGATCGCTCCCTTCCTAATAATTACAGGCCCATTAGCCTGATCGACCGTATCCAGAAAGTGGTGGCAAGACTGTCCTGGGTAGACTTCAATCTTGGATTGAGGATAATACTATTTAGACACCTTTACAGGCCGGCGTTCGCTCCCATACTGGTACAGTTGACCAGGCTAGTAGGTTTGTGGCTAATCATTGGAAGGTTGTAACTCTGGGAGGGGGGTCGCTTTGCGCTGCTTTCATTTATTTAAAGACCGCTTTCGACCTGGTACCTCGGGCCAAATTATGGCAGGCCCTCCGCTCGATGGGACTATCTACAGCACTTTTGAATATTATTATTATTATGCCCAGGTGCGATGGGGGAAGCAAGGTAATTTGACGAGTACGTTCAAGGTTGGAATTGGGAGTCAGGCAGGGGTGTGTTCCGGCCCCTACACTTTTTTTCACTGTTTATCAACATAGTCACACAATACTTTGACAAACAACCAACAGACGCACCTAGAATTGCGGGTTTGCACATTCCCCTTCTGATGTTCGCATACGACACTGTTGTTGTCGAGAACTCAAAGGGGACTGCAGGACGCCCATAACGGTTTTGAGGCCATTTGTCGTGACCAGGATTTAGTTATTAATGTGCCCCAAAACAAAATTCATCGTTTTTCACAAGAATAAAACTGTGAGGGGTAGGGTTAGTTTGGAGCAAGCCCCCCTGGAATAAATAGACTCATTCACGTACCTAGGATTAACAATAGGTAAAAACTTCTCCTGGAAATTTCATATTGATACAATGAATTTGAAGCACTCACAGTTGGCGGGTACCCTGCTTAGAGAGCATAAACAATCTAACTCCAAGCCTATTGCTCCCGCATTACAAATTTATAACATCAAGGTGGGGGCTTCGATTCTATATGATGCGGAACTCTGGGGCTTCAGTGATTTATCACCCCTAGCCGTGACACATAACTTCCTTTGAGCGCTTCTGGGGCTTCCCAATTCCACACCATCTCTCCCCCTGTATCTCGACACAGCTAGTAGGAACATTAGGGACCAGGCTCGATTTCGCCCCATAGCCTATTGGCGCCGACTCTGGATGACTCCCAAGCTGGCACAGTATGCACAGGCCTTGAGTGAAGTCGAACACCTCTAACAAGATCCTGTGGTTCAGGGAGCTCAAGTCCACTTTAGCAGCCATGGGCATGAGGAACTTATGAGAATCTCCCTCCTCGGTGGTCTTCCCTTCCAAAAAGATATTGAAAGCTGCCTACTGGAACCATATAGAACAACAGCAACTATCCCAGACTAATAATTCCCTAACTATTGGATTCTTAGAGTTCAAGATGACCTTGTCTTTAGAGCCATATTGGGATATTATTAGAAGCACTCTGGAAAGAAAACTGTATCATCAGTTTAGGGTGGGTTCCTTACCTTTGGGGTTCCATATGCTTAGTTGGAATCTGGGCTGTGGAGGCCATTGCCCGTTTTGCCCAGAGGTGTTGGAAACACCTGCACACTTCTTTTTCATATGCCCGTCCTATAGAAACCCCAGACTAAAATGGTTGAACCCTATTTGTAACAAGCATTGGAAATGCAATAGGTCTCGCATTTGCTTGATTTCAAGCTTTTGGCATTGAAAATGTTAATGTTTTTTACCCATGAGTTATGGATGTATTAGGTGGTGTGGTGGAATTATGCGGATTGGATAGAAATTAATAGTTGTGGAGGAGCATGAAGCATAAGGAAGGAGACTGAGTAGGTGAAGAGCAGCATGAGGCAGAAGGAAGGAGAGTGAGAAGAGCAGCGTGAGGCACAAGGAAGGAGAATAAGAAGAGCAGCGTGAGGCACAAGGAAGGAGAATAAGAAGAGCAGCGTGAGGCACAAGGAAGGAGAATAAGAAGAGCAGCGTGAGGCAGAAGGAAGGAGAATGTGAAGAGCAGCGCGAGGCAGAAGGAAGGGGAATGAGAAGAGCAGCGCGAGGCAGAAGGAAGGGGAATGAGAAGAGCAGCGTGAGGCAGAAGGAAGGAGAATGTGAAGAGCAGCGCGAGGCAGAAGGAAGGGGAATGAGAAGAGCAGCGTGAGGCAGAAGGAAGGAGAATGTGAAGAGCAGCGCGAGGCAGAAGGAAGGAGAATGTGAAGAGCAGCGCGAGGCAGAAGGAAGGGGAATGAGAAGCGCAGCGTGAGGCACAAGGAAGGAGAATAAGAAGAGCAGCGTGAGGCACAAGGAAGGAGAATAAGAAGAGCAGCGTGAGGCACAAGGAAGGAGAATAAGAGCAGCGTGAGGCAGAAGGAAGGAGAATGTGAAGAGCAGCGCGAGGCAGAAGGAAGGGGAATGAGAAGAGCAGCGCGAGGCAGAAGGAAGGGGAATGAGAAGAGCAGCGCGAGGCAGAAGGAAGGAGAATGTGAAGAGCAGCGCGAGGCAGAAGGAAGGGGAATGAGAAGAGCAGCGTGAGGCAGAAGGAAGGAGAATGTGAAGAGCAGCGCGAGGCAGAAGGAAGGAGAATGTGAAGAGCAGCGCGAGGCAGAAGGAAGGAGAATGTGAAGAGCAGCGCGAGGCAGAAGGAAGGGGAATGAGAAGCGCAGCGTGAGGCAGAAAGGAGGAGCATGAGAAGAGCAGCGTGAGGCACAAGGAGAGAGAATAAGAAGAGCAGCATGAGGCACAAGGAAGGAGAGTGAGAAGAGAAGTGCAGAGTGAAGCAGAAGGAAGGAGAATGAGAAGAGCAGCGTGAGGCAGTAGGAAGGAGAATGAGAAAAGCAGCGTGAGGCAGAAGGAAGGAGGATAAGAGCTTCGTGAGGAACAAGGAGGGAGAATAAGAAGAGCGGCGTGAGGCACAAGGAAGGAGAGGGAGGAGGAGAAGAGTAGTGTGAGGCACAAGGAAGGAGAGTGAGGAGGAGAGCAGCGTGAGGCAGCAGGAAGGAGTGAGAAGAGCAGCGTGAGGCACAAGGAAGGAGAATAAGAAGAGCAGCGTGAGGCACAAGGAAGGAGAATAAGAAGAGCAGCGTGAGGCAGAAGGAAGGAGTGAGGAGAAAAGAAGCATGAGGCACAAGGAAGGAGAATGAGGAAAAGAGCAGTGAGAGGCAAAAGGAAGGAGAATGAGAAGAGCAGCGTGACGCAGAAGGAAGGAGAATGAGAAGAGCAGTGTGAGGCGCATGGAAGGAGAATGCGAAGAGCATTGTGAGGCACAAGGAAGGAGGATGAGAAGAGCAGTGTGACACACAAAAGGAGAATGAGAAGAGCAGTGTTGGGCACACAGAAGGAGAATGAGATGAGCAGCGAAAGAGAGAAGGAAGGAGAGTGAAGAGGATAAGAGCAGCGTGGGGCACGAGGAAGGAGAGTGAGAAGGAGAAGAGCTGCGTGAGGCACGAGGAAGAAGGGTGAGGAGGGAAAGAGCAGTACGAGGCACAAGGAAGGGAGAGTGAGGAGAAGAGCAGCAGCGTGAGGCACAAGCTAGGAGAGAGGAAGAGAAGAGCAGTATGAAGCACAAGGAAGGAAAGTGAGGAGAAGAGCAGTGTGAGGCACAATGAAGGAGAGTGAGGAGGAGAAAAGCAGCGGAAGGAAGGAGTGAGGAGAAGAGCAGCGTGAGGCACAAGAAAGGAGTGTGAGGATATGAGCTGCGTGATGGCATAAGGAAGGAGAGCGAGGAGGAGAGGAGCAACATGAGGTACTAGTAAGGACAGTGAAGAGAAGAGCAGCAGGAGGTAGAAGGAAGAAGAGAAATGCAGCATTGTACACAAGGAGGAGAGTAGAAAGAGCCCGGTATAAGCGCAAGAAAGCACAATAAACAGCCAAAGCTGATCAGACCATATACTTGAGAAGGGGATAGAAGGAGTGAACATTCGATGCAGGGTGTGGGTGGTGCTGGTAATTGTGCCAGATAAGAACGAGAAAGACTCAATATTATGCAGCAGCACACTGGACCAGTGAACAGGGCAATGGCACTCAAGAAAGGAGCTTGTTGGTGCTAAAAATGAGATACTAACTGATGGAAGGGATTATCAAAGAGCGAGCAGAAGTTTGGAACGGAGGAGGTAGCAAGTAAGAAAACCAAAACTGGAGTAGAGTTGCCAGGACAACGGAAAAGCAACTGTTTGACTGTATTCTGCACACATAACTAACAGTTAAATGTGCAGACAGAATGACATCCATTTTAAAAGAAGCATGGCTCTCAGGCTTAAATTGATGCCTAGTAAACAAGTTAGTAAACACTTCGGCATGTCATAGGAAAATTGTTTAAAGTAATAATAGCCCAATATCAATGTTTACAGTGTAATCTAGTGTATAACTACATTATGCACGTTGTTCATGATGTCCAAAAATATTAGTGCCAAAAAGTCTTCAACAAGATAGATCATTGATTGTATACGGTAATATTTATGGCTCAGTGTTAAGGCTGTAAAGTTTGTGATCTGAAATGCAGCCAGCTGGAGTGACAGTTTCCAGTGATCGCACGGGTGGAAGCCTCTACATCGGCATACAGGCATTTTTTTTTACTTACCTTGTTCTATGTTTTCTTCCAACAGCACATTTAACATATACTCTGTAGTGTCATCCCTGAGACCATATCAATGGTGGGAACGTGAGGAAAAGCAGCACTTGGTTACTAACACAGTTAAAAATAAATGTCACCGGCAGCTCAAATCTCCATGCAACACGCATGTGCAAATGATGAGTGGGCTAAAGCTGGAAAGATTTGCGGACCCATTTCATGAACAAGTTTCAAACGGATGAAGTAGGCTAATTCCGGGAGCATGCGGAAAAGGGGCACTGTAGAGGCTTTTTTACAAGCAATCCAACCTCAAGGAGTTCTTTCCTACAGACCCCTTTGTTTGATAAAAGAAGCTGCGTTGGATACATCAGTTTGCTATGCTTCTATGTTTGTAGGCAATAATTCAAATTTAGTGAGATGTTGCTGCTATTCTTTTCATTTCAGTTATTTTGCTTTTTTAAGCGGTTCACCATTGTTACTTGTCTGATAATGCCCCAGATGTGGCGATATTTGTGAAAGCAACGGTCCGTGGCCTGAAAGTGCCCACCTAGCTCAGCTAGTTTACCCTGCAGTACAGACCCGTAATAGGAAGGTCAAAGGTGCAATTAAAGTAATTTTATTAATGCAAAAGATGCGTGAACGTGTGCACACATTTCTTTTCTAGACAAAATGACGCCGAGCTGGTAATCGTAGGATTTGGCGACGCCGAGCTGGTAATCATAGGATTTGGCGGCGATTAGAAAGGAAACGTGAAAGATGAAGTCATGTGCACAGGGAATATGAGCAGCAAAGAGGGCCCTATGGTATAATTAATTGGCGATGCCAGGGTACAGGCAGCATTACACGTTTCAGAGAAAGTTGAAGCTTCACCGAAGCATAGCTGCCAAGGATTCAGATTGCTCATGTGTGACATTTTCATAAATTCAGTGGAATTATGAGTGACATTCAACGACTATGAGTGACACTTTTTCAGGAGGAAAATTAAGCAATGAAAACGAGGGAAACATATAAATATTAGAAATTACACTCATTTGAGAAAGTCTCAGAAGATGTTAAAACTGCTCCACAGCACCAAAAATGGAGGCCAGAGAGCAGAACCTGAGCCAGCCTCCCTGAGGCTGAACCCTGCTCTGTGCAGACTGCAGACAGTGCCTGCAATGCAAAGCTCAGCGCAGGCGCTGTAACACCTGACGCGTTGTACTGGACAGGGCTGGCTTTACTCAGACCTTGCAAGCCTGAGACTGTGTGCTTTCTCTTGTGCTTCATTATCCGTCAGTTTCTCTGGCCGCTTCCTGGATTTTCCGTAGCGTGCACTTGCTCGGCTTTTAATAACTCCTTCACTGCCAGGGCTTCTAGGCTTCCATATAGATATATCATGGCATATATACATCTTCAGGGCAGTGAGGAAACACAATTAAGACATCTTTCGGTGCCCACTTTCTGGTTTGTTACAAGTTCAAATCCTGTTAAACTAACAGGAATCGTGGAAAGAAACTACTATTTGACTGTTGCTTGCAAGTAGAAGTTCATTTGCTCTTAAAATGCTGGGGTCTAATTTAATCGGGCGGAGTATATTGAATCATTGAAGACTGTACTCAAACATATTTACATGTTATAAAATAACAAAGTATGTTTAACTTTTATTTTCTCTCTTACTTGTGTATTTGTCAGTTTTCATGTTTAAGGCCCAAATTCTGATATCCTTTGTAAACTTTCAACTTTTTTCCGGTTTGCTGTTTCCTGTTTTCACACTCCATGAAGTGGACTGGGAGAAGTGCAGAAATGCTCGAAGGGGAGCTGGACGCATGTGTGAGTCCCCTGAGCTGTTACTTGGGACCAGGAGGGCCACAGGTCACAACCAAGGTGCACGCCATGTCAATATTTATTTAAAAAACGTGTCGACCCTAAATCATTCACCCCGAGCGCTGCGGTCGTCCCGGTTGGCGCACAACTACCAGCCCATCCCCGCAGCCACCAGCATGCTACAGATTATGTCGTAGCTGAAAATGAAGTAATAACCCTAAGACTTGTCTTCAGCTGTAACGCAGGGCACGCACTCGAAGATAACCCGCATGGTAACATAATTTAAAACACATTTCAGAAGAGTGAGGATATTTCACTCGACCTACTTTTAAGTGAGCTTCAGCGGCTGCAAACTGGTACGGGCCAGGCCTCCTTGTGATCACAACCACTCCAGCGGAATGAAAATTCAGCGGCCGAGCTGCCTGTAGTGTGCTGTGTTCAATCTGGGATCTAGCAGTCACCGCTCCGTTCCTGTGCTTGGGGATAGGTCGAGTTTTCTGCCGATCGTGTGGATGTAGTCGATCACGCTTTTTAAAAATATGGTTACTGCGGTGCGAGCACTGTTCATTACCACTGCAGCAGAGCACCTACAACCAGCAGGCCCCGCCGGGTCTCGGTATTAATTGGGCTGCAGTCAGAGTGGCTCAATGTGAGACTGACACTAGGAGAGGCTGGGACGTGTTGACGTGGGAACAGATAGTTGAAAGTAATATCCCTTCTTCCCCTAACTCACCCTCTTCGGGCAGGCGGGGCAGAGTGGGGAAGCTTCCTCTGCCGCACTCGGGCTGTGGAGGCATTGCTGCGGGGTAGAATCTCGCGCTCTGCCCGGGTTCCGCTGTCTCTCGCCATTGCCCTCACCAGGTGCAGGCTGGTGCGCGCGCTTGCGGTCAGAGCGAGGGAAGGAGGGGGCGGGAGCGCGCCGCCTTTAGGACGCGCCTGTAACTTTCTCTGTTGTTCCTGTAACGGGTCAGGAGTGGAGTTGCGAGCGCGCGCCTGCCGGATGGACTGCGCAGGTGGGGGGTGGAGCGCGTTCGCTCGAATGCTCAGGGATAGAGGACCCTCTAGTCCGCTTGGATGGATGAGACCCCGTAGCAGGTATGGCCATGCCTGGCCACCGAGGAAGGCTAAAATCACCGAAAATGGGCAGGCTGTCCAGGGACCGAGAGGCGCGCCGCTCTGTGGGTCTCGCAGGTCGGACATGGTTGTGGAAGGAGACTACTTGGAGAGGTGCCAGAGCGAGGACGAGAAGGGCACGGTAAGCGATAACGGGCGAGGGTGATCTATACTGCTGAGGAGGGGTACTTAGAGGGACATGAAGACTGAATACAAGAAGACAGTGCTTCCCGGGCTTGTAGTGTGCGTGCGCATTACGAAAGTGAAGCTTGCGATGATGAAGGGAGCTGTGCACATGCACGTGTTCACGGGGGCGTCCACAGACCACAATCGGCGCGTGCCCCTGTCTGTACCACTTGGGAGGCAAGTGGGTAACAATAGATCTCGCTGGCGACATTCGTCGCCAAGTGCGAGACCTAAAAATGTGGGCTTCAGAGTAGCCATGGCAGCCCTGAGGGTTCTTAGGACTGACACGGAACAAGCTATTGTGATAGCAGTGGCAAAGTTTCTGGGATGGGCCTGGGTGATAAGAGCTAATAAGCTGAGATTTTCTCAGTAGCCCTCTCTTGAAAGGCCCCTCCTTATCCCTCCTGCTAAGGAAAGCTGCTGTCTTGTATATATTTTAAATTTTGCACTCCTGTTTTAATGGTTTTTATTCTGTCTTATATTGCTGGCTTGTTTTGTTCTAAATATTGTTACAAACTGTCTTTTTATGCCGATGTCTTTTATGATTTTTCTAAAAATCAAAATAAAGACTTTGTTGATTGAGTGCTGTAGGCCCACTAGTAGCATTTAATTTAGAGACCCTGGGTATATGGTACACCACTTTACTGGGGACCTACATGTAAATTGTGGCAATTGGGTGGAAGCCAATTTTAAAATCTTTTAGAGTTTAAGCACTAATACTTAAGCACCGTTTAGCAGTGGTAAAGTGCACAGAGTCCTAAGGCCAACAAAAAAATCCAATTAAAATAGAAGGATAAAGGCAATACATTCGGGGGTGACTCTGCAGAGAGGGCCATGTCCAACACGACCCCCTCTAGCTAAAGACACGATAGACTAATAACTTGATGGTATTCCCAGCTCAGGCGATAGAACATGGACAATGGCCCTCTACTGCAGAGACACTTGTCAGTTCCTCACCCTTCTAAATTTTGTTGGATCCCTCTGTCTATGCTGTCCTGAGCCACTGGACTGACCCACGAGAAGCCCTTCTCCCCTGTAGACCCAATCTGTGCACCATCTAACCATAATTTGCTCTCAGAGGCATCACAATATGCAGCAGTAGGCAGACAGTACCATCATGGGCAACAAAGTGATGTCTCATTACATCCCCCGGATCAGACTTCTATCCCCAACCCAAGGAAGACTCTGCCCATGAGGACAGCAACAAACAGAGGCCACTGACAGCTGTCAATGTCAAGAGCCAGGCTCTGGCCATCCAGGGTGCTGTGACCTCTGAGGCTTCTCAGGGTGGAGGTGGGAGTGGGGTGGTGGAGGGGCGCAACAACCCCGGGTGATAAGCACCTAGGCATCCTTCTTCCACTCTCATTCCCACCAGTCCAGGGATGGGTGGGTGAGACTGGTAACTCTGTCCAGGGTATGTTCCCTTGTTCCCTGAGGCTGAGGGTTGAGTCCTACCTCTCCCTACCCCTCCATCTGGGCATCTATACCTTCCATTAGTGAGTTGTAAATGGCAGCATTTCTAAAGCACACAGCAACCTCAGACAGTGGTGTCCCGGCTCTGGGGGGACGTCGGGAAGACTAAGCAAGCTATTGCCCAGAGTCACATGGTGCTGGGCTAACCTGCCGCTGGAGCCGGGGATCGAACCATGAACCCTGTGGTCCGAGTCAGGCACCCCGGCCGCGGCGCCACACCTCTCCCACTGGTACATCCAGAAAGCTGAGCTTTAGGGTGTCCTGGACGGCCTTCCCTCCCAGCTTTTTTGGCACCAGGAGCAACTCATTTCCCAGAATGCAGTCTATGGGCATCTGAGAATTAACTATGACAGTTCTGTGGGTCACCTCCCATCCCCACTCCAGGAATACCAGGGCCATGGAGTGGAAAAATCCTGCCCCTTGGTTATCCTACACATCTGGGTAAACAACCTTTTCCACTACCATGGTCTGTCAGGACCTAGTGTCCCTCAGAGCAGTGTCAGGGTCCCCATTTACCTGGGCCTGGTAAAAGTGATGACTTGCACCCTCTGGAATTGCCAGTATACCCTCTGAGTTCAACATCCAACTAAGGGAGTATAGGTCATGGGCTACCTCCTGCCCCTGGTGAATCCTTACCCCTAACAGCCATATTTGTCACCCAAGAAGAGGTCCCACCAGTGGTTGGTTTCAAAGCACCACGTTTGGAAATTAGGAGCCCTGGGCCACCACCCACCAGAACCTCCTCCTTGTTTTTCACAGGGGGCTTGGGACCCTTCCCACCCCATCTTACTCTGGGACTTGCCTGTGTCTTCCTTAACCGCCCCTCACTCTGTTTGGGGGAACCTGAACCACCCTTCTTGGGGTGGGGTGGGGGGGGGGTGGTGCTGAGCCAGTGGTCCGCCGCATTAGCTAGCTCTCTGAGGTCCGAGTGCTTGCTATCCACAAGGTCTTGATGCCGCTCTGAAAAACAAAGATTAAACGTGTTATCTAGCAGTCAAATTGTAGAGCCCCTTGTAATCACTCACTTCACTTCACCCAACCACCCAGTGCCTTGCAAAAATTATCCACCCAGGTCTGCTGGCGCAGCTTCAGGATGTTCCTGAACTTCTGCCTATATCTCTCCCGTGTGAGCCCATATTTCTTGGTCAGAGCATCTTTCATGAGGGGATACTTAATTTTGTCCCCTTTCCCCAAGGCTAACAGGGCATCCTTCTCTTCATTAGGAATGTGTCTCCAGTGGTCGCTCCCCCTAATCTTCCACAGTGACTGTGCACTTGTAGGGCAACCTCATATGCTTCAAACCAGTTGTCTGTCATCTCCCACAACAAAGTTAGGCTCCGCCCTTTTGGGATGTGGACCCTCTTCTCGTCCAGTGGACACTGGGGTAATGCTACCTCCATTGCAGTTGAACTCTGTGGTTTGCCTGAGTTTGATTTCTGCTATATCAATAGTCCACATGGGTCTCTTTTCATGAAGTAGGCCACCCTCTTACTCTCGTCCCGAGAGACTCTAATGTATTATTCTAGCACCCTAGTGGTTAGTTCCTAATTGGGTTGCACACATAAAAAAACTCCTACTGAGAGGATTTCTTTTGCTGTTTATATATTATCCTACAATATATATATGCAAATCACAGAACAACTAATATTAAAAGAAGTGCAGGCGACGCAGTGCTTAAGTGTGTGCATAAATACATAATATATATGCAAAAGACACCACCCATGCTCTCTGGTTCATAGCCAAGTAGTTTCAATATGCATATGTGTTGAATGTAGCACAGTGTGGATTATAAATAATCCAGGAACCGAGAGAGAGAGATGTCTGTTTCGACCCCTTATGAGTTACAGGGTCTTCTCAGGCTCAAGGTATCTGGCTCGGTATCATAAAGGAGTATAGTATGTTGTGTCAAAGACCTCCAATTAACCACAAACCACTCTTTCTCCTAAACTAGCCGATAGTTCTTGCTCCAGGTCGTTGCTATTCTCTGCAATGATGATCACTGTCCACCATAGATGCCTGCCAACAATGCATCATGCAGCCGGGGACTTTGAGCTTCAGCACCTTTAGGCCCAGCTCATGTGCTAGCAGAAGTTTATATTCCTCTAGCGCCTGCCTTGCAGCAACCTTCCCCTTGCTCGACTCCAGCTTGAGCTTGGCAACCTGCAGGTTGATCTCCCTCTCGGTCTTTCTGTCCTCCACTGTTCCTCTGTGGGCAGACGCACCACTTCCTGTCCCATCCTGGGCATCCTCTGGGTGTGAGCGCTGCTCAGGACTCAGGTTTGCGTCCTCCTTCTCATCAGCCCCTCAGGGGTAGACTGACCTCTTGACTTTCTCATAGGCTCTTAGGGCTATCTGGAGGCCCAACCCTGTGGCCTTCTTATTTACCTTCAGCCCCCTTTCTTTGCAGAGCTACTCCAGCTCAGCCCTGGTGAGAGTGTCTGTTGAGCAGCTCCATCTCTATGGCACAACAAAGGAGGAGTAGGGTACTTAAATTTAGAAAAAGGAGGAAACCAATGGAAAACTAAGCGGAATTTAAAAAGAGGGCATGTAAAAGTTAAAGTACATGTCCAACCTTGTAATTACAATGCGTTCTGGGCCTTCCTTAGTGGTGACATATGTAAAAGAAGGGGAGTTTAAGGCTTGGCAAGAAGTTTATTTGCTAAACATAGCTAGGAGCGCTTAAAGGTCCAGCATATACAGGCTCAATAGGATCCTATGTAATAGAAACGTTATTCAGTTCCTGAGGGAAGGAAAGGAAGGCAGGATATAGGTCAGGAAAACTGAGACAACAGATCAGGGGATCTGATTTCTCAGAAGCAAGAGCCTTCACACTCGTTTAGATGTCATGCTTCATCGGGCAGCTCCTGGTTGGGCCAGCACTGCAATGCCCAGCGGGCCCCTGAAGGGGGCTCTTTGCTTGAGGTCTTTTGAGCAAGAAATGCCGATGTGAGTTGTAGGGTGGAGGTGCTCTAGGTATAGATTGTTGTAGTTTTAAAAATACCTAAGAAAAACCCAATGGAGGGAAAACCGAAAATTGGCTGCAGGTGTTGCGCTGGGACAGTTGGCAGGGGATGAGATGTAAACTCGCATGTGAGCTGTGGAGCAAGGCGGCTGTCATCTTGGGGCGTAATTTGTCAGTTATTAAGACCGGGTATCAGTGGTACCGGGCATGGAGAGCACTGGTGAAACACTGCATTAAAAGAGGAGCAGCAGGAGGATATGGGGTGGAGCACTGGGGCTGAAGCGGTGTGCTGAGTTCTAGAGACTACAGTGGCTGCCATCTTGGAACAGTGCCAGGGATGCTGATTCTCAATGTAGGCAAATGTAGGCTTGGGGGTAGAGAGGGGTGCATAGGCCGCACGGGAATGTGACGGGTACTAATTCCACACATGCCAATGCACTTCCTAACCCGGTGGGAACCTAATGGGCGCTTATGATAGTGGGGCTATTGGCCAGGGATATGCATACAAGGGAAACTACCTGCCCACAAAAGATTAAACAAGGCCCCAGTAGGGGGTCCTAAATTAGGCCCAATGCCACCCAAACGAGAACAGAACCAAGAAGATCATTCACTACGATAGGTACAAAAATATATACTTTATTAAAAAAATTTATAAAGACGTATTTCTAAGGAATGTCTTATTTAACATGTCACACATAGTACATATAAAAACATCCAAAATAAAAAATATCAAAACACATAATCCCAAACTCCTCTAACCATGGAAAAAAAGATGGGAGGTAACGGAAGAAACAGGTAATAGGCAGCGCGAGAGTGAAGGAGTATAGGTGTCTAGAGTAGTGAAGAAAGAATAGAATGCCCCCCAAGGCCGTAAGAATGTACGATAAAACTGGACTCCTTTTTAACAGGGGACGCTGACCTGTGAGCCCGGGATTGCATGTTAACGCCCAAGAGAAAGAGGCTGAGGTATTAGGACATGGCGTACCAGTAGAGTAAAAAACTAACGTGGAAAACACTCACCGGCAAGGATCGGCAAAAAAGGCAGCTCAGCAACGAAGGCTCCTGTCAACAGGCTCCGCGTTTCCAACACAGTGGCGGTGACGTAAAGCAGCTGGCGGGTAAGCCACCATTTAAATCCTGGTAGCCACGCCCATATCCTAATCCTTCACAGCGGGGCAGCTTCATAGAAATAGGACTAAATGCTTCTATCGACTAAAACAAGGCGAAGTGGTTATTGACTAGTGAGAAATTTATTATATTATAAAAAAGGAATCCGGTACCTTAGATAACGGAACTGCAAGGGAATCGAAAAAAAGATTTTGTCAAGAAGGTGATGGCAGCAGATAATAACAGTGTTGGCCACTATGGAAAAATAATGAAACGGGGAAAATACGAACTAAATATCAAAGAAGATATAAAAAATATAAGAGACTAAAGAAAGGTAGAAGAATCACCATTTAGTAAAAAAAAGTCATCAGAGTTGTTAACTAATACACTTCAATAAATACATGAAACCATAAAGGGAAAATGGAATAAAGGGGAACCATACAAAAGGAAATATACCGGACCCTAATAAGGGTAGAACCAGGTGAAAGCAGAGCCCATTCACTCTAAATCGCTTTCTGGTTGATAAACAAAGGATCAGATGAATAAAAACAAACAAAAACGAAACCGCATTAAAGGCGTCCAAAATTCGGACGCTAGGCGGAGAATATAAGGATCCAGATAAATAGCCTCCAGGGGGTCTACATAGGGAGTGAACTGGCAACAAGACACGTAGCCCTATGGATGGTAAGGAACCCGGCAGATTTAAGTGATGGCATTCTCCCTGGGGCAGTTCTCATTGAGGCCCTTGCTGGCTGCTTTGAGAAGGAAGATCCAGAACACTTTTCTCTCTTTTTCCTTACGCTCTGGGGGTCTTGGCCCGGGTGGGCTATTATCTTTTCCAGGATCGACCATTTGAGGTCGACTTCAGTGTGTTTTTTATCGTGCCAATGATGGACCAATGGGGCTGCGATTTTTGCGGATATTCTATTTGTGCTTAAATCTGCCGGGCTCCTTACCATCCATAGGGCTACCTTTCTTGTAGCCAGTTCGCTTTTAGTTTTAACTTGCAAGAATTCAGCGATCTCCAGTGGTGGCTTCTATTTGACCCCGGTTGGAGGGGGGGGTTGGTTCACAGGGGAGAGATACATCAAGGATACGGCAAGTGGGCCGCGAGGTAGTAAAGGTACACGTCCGATAGACCCAGGCCACCATCAAAAGGGGACTTATGCAGCGTCTGAAAGGTTACCCTGTGTCTTCCACCAGCCCACACAAAATTAGTGACCTTGGCTGTCGGGGAATGAAACCATTTGAGGTGGATGAGATATTGTGTATACTAAAAAAAAGAAAAATATATATTTATATAATAATTGCAGACAGGCTGATATTGAAATGATTTTTTTCAGCATTCACAGGAAAACCATGCATTGCTTGTCATGACCACCTGCAATCTAAAACAAAGGCAGAATTTCATGCCTAAGTCACAAGTGAAAATTAAAGTAAACAGATTAAGGTCCTAGCTACTCGAGCTGGGTGATTTTATGGAGCAAGGCGGGCCTTGGGAGTGGTAAACAAGCACTGGCAGAGCCAATAGGTCTTGCCTTTGGGACCTTATAAGTGTTTAGCCAGAGATATTGGCAATGTTTTTTTTTTTTTAAAGGTATGTTGTAGAGCAAAGTAGCTGCTGTGTTTAATACTGAAAAGTTTGTGTGCAAGTTGTGCTTAGTGTAGTGACGTAAGGGCACTGGCATGGTGTGGAATGTAGTGGTGAGTTGTGATATGATGTGTGTTTTTGGGATGTATGTGTGTATATATCATAACAGACTTTGAGATTGCAATGCGGAGTACCTCACATATTTCTTTATTTAATTATCTACCTTTAGAAATGAAATCTACTGAGAAAATAAAAATTATTGTGATTTGTCAGGCTGGGCACGAGGTAGCAAGGAATGAACATTAAAAGGCAGTAGGGCACCATATAAGGTACTGTACATCTCTGGGCCCAATCTCCCCCCCCCCCCCCCCCCCCAATGTTGTATTATTATTTGAGCATTTGTGTTGCGCACTGCAAATATTTGTTATCTATAGTGATTTTGCAGCATGGTAACTAATATAAATGTGTTCGCTCTGCAAGCAGGCTATAATATTATATGACAAAAAATTGAAATTCACGAATTACGTTTTTTAAATTAAATCTCTTAACTAATTTGGAAAGAACATTAATACTCCAGAACACATAACATGATCCCATTCAATGCATTTTTATTGAAGAGCTGAGTTATTTTTATTGTGCTACAATTATTTAAGCTCCTTAACAGATGTTTCAATAACTTTGTGATGTTTCCTTTAGAATATTTTGCAGTGGCCATAGTCATGACATAAAATGTCGCACAGGGCCATGCATAAGCCTGCTCCCTAGCCAGACCGTGAAGACCTAAGAACCCAGAGAAAGCACTCGTCCACAGGAATGGTATTCTCCAAAAGTAGATGCCCCACACAAAATGGAATCTATTCACAACATGAAACAGACCAGGGGAGAAAGCCCGCAATCTTTCCTCCTCGTTGTTCACCCCGTGGCCCAGGCACAGATTTGTTTAATGTCATCACTTTGGCCTATCCTAGTTTAACACAGACTGAAGTATGTGGCACTGCTAGAAGCAGAAATCCGAGAACCCATGCGTTTCCTTGCAGCACTCTGAAAGCCCTTTATAAAGCCTGACTGATCACCTATCTGCTGCTTTTTGCTATATTTGGGTGTTAAACTGGTACTATTGAGGTGAATCCAAAGCTCAGACCGTGTTAGCATATTTACAAAATGGCAAAATAATTAAGTAATACCGTCACAAAATGTGAGGCATTGTGCCTCGTAATTTGCCTTTTCTTGCCCCATAATTTACTCAACCCTGCTGCATATTTTGCCTTCCCCTGCCACATAATTCTGGTGGCCCCAATTATTACCCTCTCACACAGTAGGAACCTATACACGTTGGTCTGTGTTTTCTTTTCTAATCGGGTTGTTCTGCAGAAGTGCAATCACATACATATTCAATAATTCAGCTGTTGCTATGCAATTAGTCTTTTCAATACTGGCCTCAGAGAAAAGCAATTTATAGCAGACTGCTGCAATGCTAGTGACAGCAAATAGACTAGAGTGGAATATGTATGTGGTCAAACTGTCCGACTCTGCTCCCTCCAGCAGCGTTAAGCAGCATCTTGCACTTTGACGGTGAAAGTGTAAGATGCTGCTTAAGGCTGCTGGAGAGACCGGAGGCAGTGGCTTGCTCTCTTGTTTGATTAATTACATGAACGGCCCCATGTAGTGTGCAGATTGCTGCTTTTTACCAACTTCCACATACCTCGCGGACCATGGTATACACATTGAACACAGGGGGGGAAGAAGCACACTGCCTATCAACCCAGCAGAGTTCACCCCATTGCATCCTGGTAAATGCAGTACACTTACTTTCAAAGTTGCTGTAGTCTTGCACCAAAGTTGGTGCAGGTAGTGCTGTTTTCTCTTGACACATGTTTCTGGGTTGAGCCCGTCATCAGTAGAGAGCAAAAAGTAGTAAGGAGCAGAGAAAAGTCATCAGGGGTTGCTGAAATGGTGCCCAAGTCGTCACAGGTCACAGTACCTCTCCACAGGCGCATCCCAAGAGAGCTCGTCTGCTCGTTGGCTCAAGGGAGCCTTTTGAACACAGTGGGGGAGGGAGCACACTGCCTCTCATCCCAACACAGTTCACCCCTTTGCATCCTAGTAAATGCAGTGCGATTACTTTCAAAGTTGCTGTAGTCTTTCACCAAAGTTGATGCAGGTAGTGCTGTTTTCTCTAGACCCGTGTTTCTGGGTTGAGCCCGTCATCAGTAGAGAGTATACACATTGGAAATGCTCCGGAAGTGGAAGCGCAGTGTGCTATGGTAAACGCACCAGTAATGCTCCAAAAGTGGAAGCATAGTGTGCCATGGTAAACACATCAGTAATACTCAAGAAGTAAATGCTGAGTGTGCCATGGTATACACCGGTAATGCTCCGGAATAGGAAGTATAGTGTGCCATGGTAAACAACACCGGTAATACTCCGGAAGTAAAAGCCTTGTGTGCCATGGTATAAACCGGTAATGCTCCAGAAGTGGAAGTGTAGTGTGCCATGTTATACAAACCGGTGGTACTCCGGAATTAAAAGTCTAGTGTACCATGGTATGCACTGGTAATGCTCCGGAATTGGAAGCATAGTGTCCATGGTATACACAATGCTCCAGAAGTGTAGTATGCCATTGTAAACACACCGGTAATGCTTTGGAAGTGGAGCATTTCCAGTAATCGTAAGTGGAAGCATCGTGTGCTGTGGTATGCACACCGGTAATGCTCCGGAAGTGGAAACTTAATGTGCCATGATAAACACAACGGTAATGCTCCAAAAGTAGAAGCGTAGGGTGCTAGGATGTACACACCGGTAATGCTCCGGTAGTGAAAGCCCAGTGTGCCATGGTATACGCACGGGTAATGTTCCGGAAGTGGAAGCATAGTGTGTCATGGTATACACAAGGGTAATGCTCCAGAAGTGGAAGCCTAGTGTACCATGGTACACGCGTGTAATGCTCCGGAAGTGGAAGCGTAGTGTGCCATGGTAAACACACCTGTAATGCTCCAAAAGTAGAAGTGTAGTGTGCCATGGTATACACACTGGTAATGCTCCGGAAGTGGAAGCGTAGTGTCCATGGTATACACACTGGTAATGCTCTGGAAGTGGAAGCGTAGTGCCATTGGTATACACACTGGTAATGCTCTGGAAGTGGAAGCGTAGTTTGCCATGGTGTACGCCCCGGTAATGCTCTGGAAGCGCGCCGGTCTGCTAAGCTGACATGACTATGCCTGCCCTGCAGGAGTGCGCTGCCTTTTTAGACCATGACTTTTTTAATTAAATAACTTGCTTGCAATCAAATAAACCAATGGGAGATAGCGTGACAAATTAAAAAGTGCGAGAAACAAATAAAGGAGTGAACATGAAAAAGAACCACAGACAAGTGTGGAAGACCAGCATGCGCAGCGGCGAAAGTGAAAGCGACCCTGCTATCTTTAATTTGTAACCTGATCCACGACCAGGGAGGAATATAGCTGGGAGCCTGTGCATCGTTGCTCACACCCGACAGCTGGAGGCCGTGGGAGTGAACATTTAGAGAAAATGTAGGACATGCATCTGCCTCTGGCCAATGGCATGCTTTCATTTTTGAAAGCCACACGCAAAGGCCAATAGAATGTGTGGAAGTTGAAAAACCACACAGAAAAGTTTTGGGGAAGTCTGGAGTGATTTCAAGAAGCCTCCCCATAGAGCAGCGCATGTACACTGCGCTAGGCTCGTCCTAAAAAGGGTACTAGCAATACGGTTCTTAAAATAATTTGTTACTACGTGTTGGATGCACTTGCTTGCTCCAAACGCAGCACTTAGGTTAAACCTTTGATCAACTTGGTTTGCACTTTTGCCACAACACTGTGTTAACCTGACTGAAGGGTAAGTGCATTCAGGTGTTTTTTACTGATCTGGATTTGAAACTCCTCTTAAATTACCTGTCTGGTCCTGAGAGAAAGGGTCTTTGGTAAGGCAAGATTGCTTTATTTAACAAGTCCTAGAGAAATTTGAACTTCTAATTTGTTTGTGGTAGTCCATGCATTTTAAATGTAAATGGTATTGTACTAACCTTGTTGACTATCCAGCTTTTTATCTTCTCTAATGAGAATCAAATCGATATCTATCTTGAAGTTCATGAATGTTTTTACTCATGTACAAATACAAAGATAGTCCAGTTTATTAAATTTGTTGGATTTTGTTGCCCCCAGCTGCATGGGCAAAAAAAATTAAAATGTTCACTCCTTAAGTGTTATTTTGATTATGTGTACTCTAATTTTGCTTGTGCAACATGATAAATGATGCTTCTTGTTTTCAGTTTGATGTTGGATGGAGTTTCTGGCATAGTGCTACCAAACCTGGATTCCATGTCTTTTCTTGTAAGTGTATATGATATATTTTACTTCATTTCAACCCCACCACATCTAATCTGTCTCAGCCACTGTGTCTTCTGACTCCACCCACACCCTTGATATCCTTTCTTATACTCTGTTCTTCCTTCACTTAAATAGTCTTTATTTCTATAACCCCTACAGGTCCTTATGTATCCTATATTGGAGCGTTTTTGACACTTGACACTTTTTTTCTTCCTACTGTTGTTTGTATTTATCATACTATGTATGTTCCTTACCTAAACCGTTCAGCTATTACTTTAATTGACTTTAACATATATGCTTAGCAAGATGTTGCAGCTACTTTCTTTACTTTTTGATTTATTTATTTTAAATACTTGTTTTAATAAAAGTAGTTAACAGCATTGACCATGCAAATAGGTTTGGCTTTGAAGCAATGGTGTATGGTAATGTGAACGATTACAAGTAAAAAGCATTGCAATAGATATTTATTGGTGTGGAACAAAGAATAATATTGGTGTAGCTTAAAAGGTAAGGTGACAGTTGCACTGTCAAGCCAGACCTAAATATTCATATAGGTTAATGACTGCCCGCCTCCTACCTGTGCAACTACCGGAGAAAAACAACATAAATTATCTATTTATCCCAGACACTTCAATAGCATTACAATTTTTCATGTGTGTGCCCCTGAAAGTTAAAATTTATATAGCTGGATAAATCAATAAAAATGATCACAGCTGTGTGGAAGACGAGCACTTTTTTCTGGAAGCACACAATTTAGTCCAGATCAAAACATGTAATCCTGGTTCCCAACAAGTGCGAGCTGCCAAAGCCATTCTCTAGTGATGCTCACAAAATTATCTTGCGACAGCTACTTCGTCAAGCCATAGCAAAAAATACACAACCACCTAAGAAAATCCTAATGACCCACAGCCTAACAAAATCATCACCTTTGATGTTGGGGAACTTACCTACCCAAGCAGGGGCCCAGCCTAGACAGGCCTTTCTTGTGCCAGTTTCAAAGGGTGAAGGTAAGTTTTTATTTGTAGGTCTTCTGCCAGCTGCGGCCGGTGTTGGTGAGAGCGAGTGGGGCCCATTTGGAGGGGGAGGGAGGGTGTTTGATTTCGACGGACGATGAAGAAGAAACATTTAATTATTTATTTAATTTTCCCTCTGCATCTTCTGCGACATACTGTTCTTATCTGCACAGACCGTAGCTGTCTTATGCCAGGCTGGCAAAGGTCAGTTCACTGACCACACAAGGCTTCAGGCTGTCCCAATAACCCTGGAGTTCTGTACCAAAGCTAGTGAAGCATTGCATGGGTATTAAAAAATGTCAACATTATCTCTTCGAACGACAGTGAGATGTGCATAAGCACCCAGACTCCCACCCCACTTGGCTTCCTGGTTTATCTGCCGCAGTGAATTGTCACCATTTAAAAAGGGATTAAACATTCGTATGAATGTATAGTGTGCTTTAACAACAAAATCCCCATTTTGAAATAGTAAATCTTTCAGATTTTACATTTTGTGGCAGTATTTTGGATATTCAGCAAGTGAGCTATGCTGTTTATTACCTAACCATAAGCTGTACTTGCATGTCTTTTTACAAATCCTTTAAATGCCTGTGATGTCCTGTGAAATATGCATGCAGAAAATAACTCTTGTTTTTTCTCTCTAGCGGTGGGTGTCAGAAAAATTCATTGCAGAGGGCTTGAGAGATTTGGACCTGTTCGGAGGTAAGTATAGTGTGTTGGAGCTTGTCAAAAGACCTAGCTTTCTTTAACACCCATCCTCGCCACGCATTAAACATCGAAGAACGCCCTTGAGGTTTTTGAGGTTATGCTGCCTGGGAGATGGCCTGTCAACTATGTTCCTGAATTACTGCTAGCCAGGCCCGGAAACACTTTGGTGTACTTGTCACAGAGGAAAGCTACATACCAGCATCCAGATCTTGTCCGTGGTTTAGTTATATCTAATTCATTCTTTAAAATAACAAATAAACCTAAAGATTTGGTATTGGGCTCACAACGTTTTGGGAGCATTAAAATAAAGGATTATAAACCTAATGCTGTGTACACATCACTAGTTGAAATGACCATTGCCTGTGATATTTTCCCAGTAAGAAAATGCAGTAATCAAAAACATTGACAATACTGTGTTTTGGAAGAAACATGTTACCAATAATTACAAAACATTTAAAAATGGATATCTAGATAAGCCCAGCAGATTGCATTGACCTTGTGTGTGTTGTTGTTTTTAAACTAACTACCCCCTAATTCGGTTCAGTGGTCCTCAAAGAGTAGTATAGATCCTCTAGGTGGGTTTAGACATTTAATTCTCATTAATGTACAACTTGATCTGCTGGCTCACGTCATCAGAATTTTGGTCCAGTAGATTTCATCAGGTATTCAAGAAACCAGCCAGCTGAAGCAGTGCTGGTGGCTCCAAGACAACACTTGCACAATAGTCATATGTCACCAACATTTAAAAAGTGAATATTCCTAACCAAGATCACCTAGATCATTACTGTTGTCAGTAGATGCGGTTAACAATGCATCTTGTAACATTAGCTTACTCCTACCTTTGTATCAAATAGTCATACCCTTACCCTATAACCATATCCTTCCCTGAACCCTACTAATTTCTAACTACCATATAACCTGCCTATCCCTGAAATATAGAAATCCCTTTAAACCCCCCCTCCCCCACTACCTGTACCCTTACCCATGCTTAAAACTCCCATTACTTCCATACCCTTTCACATCTGTTCACCCTTCAAATCAATTCTTCCTCCATAATTCCCTTATTTAATGCAATTCAAATACATTACTTGCGTGGTAAAGGTCTGTGTTGTAAAGTGCCAGAAAATGGCATGTGGGGTACATATATATCTACAGGGTAATGACCACGTCCTACTTTGGTGACTTCTGAGTTATTAGTTATTAAAATAGTTGTGTACTCTGTCCACCTCATTGCTTGGTATTTTCAGCCAGGCAGTTAGGTGGCTAGGCCTAGAACTCCTCTCTACCTGTACGGTAATTCCTTCAGATGTTTTACTCCATGTTGTATAACAGGACTCCTTAAATAGAGCTCTGATACTCCAAAAGTTAAAACTACTTCTCTCAGATTTTGAATAAAAGATGTTGGTGTTTTTTGATTTTCCTACTAGCAATAACATGTTTTGGATAGCTTACCCATTCTAATTCTTCTTGTGCTCCGTTGTAGCCCTCCATGGCTCAACTGCATCATGTGGTTAATAGTCTTTATTAATGGCTTGTGTAACTATTTATGAATTGCATACATTCATGGTCATGGTTCCCTTCAGTGGACTCGAAGATCATCACAGCTAATTGTGAATAACATAAGATCTAAAGAAAAATGAGCCAGCTAAAATGGTACAACATTTCAAAGGCAATGTAGTACTTCTGACAATATGGTTGCTATTTAAAAAACATGCTGTGTAGCCTGTCTTAAAGTAAAAAAATAAAGCGCTACGACTGGCCCAGCGTTTACCAATTAATAGCACTTTTAAAAAAAACTTTAAGACGGGCTGCACAGCAGCTTGTGCTGCTGGGTAACCTATCTAAAAACATTGTCAAAACTGTTACATTTTGCAGATGCCAAACCTGTTGGATTTTCTAATGCTCGTTTAAAAGTGACAGTCCTTAAAGCTCTCTTCCTTAATGGAAAATGAAAAAAGCCAGTCTCTGTTAAAATGTTTAGGTATCAGTTGCACCGCGCCTGAACGCAAATGAAGCGCAAAGTACATGAGGATGAACAGAGTTAACTCCCATCCTACCGAAAGGCGAATTAAACTTAAATTTAACAAAAAAAAACTTTCCGAACAACGTAATACACCATAAGTTGGTATGAATTAAACCACATAAAAAATAGATGTAATTCGCAATATAAAACCCATTTAATAAAAAGAATTGTCTGTGTCAGAAATAGCCTCTCGCCAACCACATAGGTGGCCTGGGTAATTTTGTGAGCTCCGTAATGGAAACTGTGACGATGCTGGCCTCAGCGACTACTAACTTTATAGTGCTCGGAGACTTGAATCTCCATTTTAACGATCCCAAAGATCTAACAGCCAGAGATCTTCAAGGGGACTTGAAAGCATGCGAGTTGCCCTTAATTAATGTAGGATCTACACACGAGAAGGGTCAGCTACTAGACCCAATGTTCTCCAACATCTGTCGTCTTCGGACCAGGGCAGCACTTCCCCTTCCGTGGTCTGACCATTTTTTGGTCTCAGCTGAATGGCAAGTTGAGCTCCCCTTCATACCGGCCCAAAAGGTTTTTTTGATGGATAGAGCCTGGTCCAGACTATCGATCAATGACTGGATCTCAAAACTCGAAAGATCATCCCCCTCTCCTGTTTCAGACCCTATAATAGGAGATGCGAACTTGAACCAGTGGTTCACTACCTCACTTGATGCCCTTATTCCTAATAAGAGAGTGCAAAAGAGGGAGAAAAGAACCGGCTCGGCCCCCTGGTTCACTGTGGAGCTTCGCATTTTGAAAAAAGGCTGTAAAAAATTGGAGAGGGTGTGGAGAAAGAAATTAGAGGCACATAAGCGAGAGGAATATCGCGCGGCTATGAGGGGCTACAAAACCGCCCTCCGGCTGGCAAAAGCCCAATTCTTTGAGGAACGTATAAGATTGGCTTCAAACTCATCTAGGGAAACTTTTAAAGTGGTTCAAGAACTCCTGAAAGTTCCTGAACCAGTAGCTACACAGGATACACAGAAATGTAGGGAGTTAGCGGACTTCTTCCATACAAAAATAGAAAAAATTTTGAGCGCTCTGCCTCAGATTATGCAACCTCAACACCCCCACGAACAGAATATCGGTCAGCCTGGTGAGTTATTCTCCCCGTTAGACACTTTCGGCCCAGTTTCTGAGGCCGAAGTATTGAGAGTCCTTAGATCCATGAAAAGTGGCTCTCCTATGGATCCGGTTCCTATGACTTTTTTAAAACAGGTGGCAGCCTCTATAGTTGCTCCTATTACCGATTTGATGAACGCTTCTTTCTCTCAGGGCGTGGTACCACCTAGCTGGAAAACAGCGGTGGTTAAGGCACTTCTAAAAAAGCCTAACCTGGATACAGAGGAATTGGCAAATTTTAGGCCCATATCCCGTTTGCCATGCCTCGGCAAAATTGCTGAGAGATTAGCGAATCATCAATTATCAGGTTTTCTGGAATCGAATGGACTGCTTCGGGATTCGCAGACAGGCTTCCGTCCAGGCCAGGGCACTGACGCTGCCCTCCTGGCAGTCGTTGAAGAATCTAGACGCATCATGGACTCAGGAGGATCAGTGGCAGTGATCCTCCTGGACCTGAGTGCTGCGTTTGACACCGTAAATCATCAGGTGCTGATTCAGCGACTGTCAGAGGTGGGTGTGTCAGGAGCCGCCTTGAGGTGGCTGAAGTCATTTCTTGACGGCCGTGCGTATCAGGTATGGGAAGGCAGCAGTAGGACTCCATCTATCTCCCTCCAGTGGGGGGTGCCACAGGGCTCCTCCCTTAGCCCGACTTTGTTTAATGTATACATGGCCCCACTGGAGGAGGTGGTGACCCCTTATAACATCAAAATCATCAGCTATGCTGATGATACTCAGTTAGTGGTCGCCCTTTCACAACTGGTAGAGAATCCCGATCTGCTGCACTCATGCCTGTCGGAAGTTCATACCTGGATGGACCAATCAGCTCTCAAGCTGAATGGTTCTAAGACGGAGATAATGTTGCTGGGGAATAAAGCCCCCTCACTCCCGCTGACTAGCTGGCCCAGCTGTATGGGCAAGCTCCCTAGTATGAAAGATGAGATCAAGAGCTTGGGGGTGTGGCTGGAAAAGGATCTCTCTTTTAGGACCCAAGCCAAAAAAACGGCCGTAATTTGTTTTGCCCTGCTGCGCTCGGCACGAAAAATCTTCCGCCCTGCTTCCTTTTTCTTCTAGGAAGTTGTTGATTCAGGGGTTGATAACATCACGACTCGATTATAGTAATGCCCTTTTTTTGGGTGCCCCTGAATCCTCTTTTAATAAACTCCAGCAGGTCCAGAATGCGGCGGCCAGACTGCTCTTGGGTACTCCTAGAACCGAGTCAGCTAGACCGGCCCTAAAGACCTTGCATTGGCTCCCAGTACGGGAAAGAGTACAATTCAAGGCTTTATGCATAGCACATAAAATTCTACAAGGGACAGGACCCCCAATCTTGAGAGACCTAGTAGTGCCATACAAAGCGAATCGAACGCTTCGTTCCGATCAAAAACATCTCCTCCTAGTCCCGAGAGTAAAGAGGGCACGCTCGGGTGGGAGAAGATTCTCGGTGAACGTGGCGAAGCTGTGGAATTCACTACCTTTAAAACTGCGCGCTGAGACCTGCACTCTGAGTTTCCGCAAAGGTTTGAAAACTCATTTATTCCCTGTCTGATTACACCCTTCTGTTGCTTCAATTCTGTGGCTGTCCTATGAAGCGCCGGGATGCCCCAGGGTAACTGTGCGCTATATAAGATTTTTAATAATAATAATTAATAATAACCACATCAATAATAGTCAAATCTGAAAAAGACATCTAGCTGCAGATTCCTTACCTTTGAATTTCCCGAAGGTCAGACTAAATCCAGAAGACTTTTCTCCAAGCAGTACCCCTGCGTGCTGGCAGGTGGCATTGGTTGGCCCTGCGTGGCATAGTCCGCGCCGAAAGTGGCACCCACATCACGAATAGAGGTGCCGCCTTGGCGCGTGATGCAAGTTCTTTTCTTTCTACTCCAGTTAGTGCTGATCCGGCGAAAAAGCTTCCCCGCTGTCGCTTTTTGACAGATTGTTTTCGACATTGTCATTCTATTTTGAGGAAATATGCTTCCTGGTGTGTCGAGGTAATGTTCGAGGAAGACCGGTTTTAATCCGTGTGGCATCTGTCGATTACAGACCCACATCTAGTGTGTCTGTGGTATTTCGAGCTCGACTCTAAGTTGTGCTCTGCCTGCTGGGCCATAGGATTGAAGGCTTTGAGGGAGTGGTTCCTGAAGCTACTAGCGGCCTGACCAGTGATTCCGCGTGACTCCTAGGAGGTCTCCGTCCCGATTGAGAGGGAGGACACGGAACCGCTCCAGGAGCCCGATGTGCTGCCCCTCCACCCCCCACCACCTATAGGGTTCTAAACTGACGGCTCTGGCCTCTACTGCGACGGGCCTCCTTTGATCCGATAACCGATCCGTACCAGTGCCGGTCATGCCACTGCGACCTCCCCTGACCGTGGCACCGATGCTCCAGACAGTGCCAGCCCCATATACATTCACAAATCCGACATGGAGCTGAAACGGCATAGACCGACACAGATTCTGGCATCGACAGGGCCCATGGGTCGTAGGTCGGTGCCTGAGCCCTATTCTGAAGCGCTAGGCTTCAGGAATGAATGGGATCGCTCACAAGACCATTTAGAATACCAATTGGAAGGCCAGGAAATTGACTGTTGTGAGGAACTGGTGGATGCCAGTGGTTTAGACATCCCAAGGCACTGGTATACTTTATCCTCCTACCATGCCTACAGAGGAAGGAGCGTCCTATTCCACTTTGGTGAAGAGGGGAGCTGAGGTCCTGGATCTCAAGTTGCCCTCTGTGGCAGTCAGGACTAACATTTTGACAGAAGTCTTGCAGCTGGGAGCTTCCTCTTCAGAGCCCTTACTTCCTTTTAATGAAGCACTGACCAATGTCCTACTGGCGACCTGGTCCAAGACCAGTACATGGGTTTCTATAAACAGGACAATTGCCCACTGCCCCACACCTGGAGACCTGAGTTTCCTTACTCGACACCCCACCTCCGAGAGCTTGGTAGTCCAAGCCTCTACGTCCCATGGCACGTTCCCTGCTGCACCTCCAGGCAGGGAATCCAAGAGGCTTGATAGCTTGGGGAACAAAATGTTTTCTTCCACCAGCTTTGCTTTGCTGTTGGTAAACAGTGCATGCTTATTGGGCCGCTAGTCCACACTATGTGGGACACAGTAGCGCAGCTGCTGCCAAAGTCCCGGAGGAGGCCGGGGTCGTACTCTTCCAAGCAGTAAAAGATGGGAGATGCAGCAAAGTTTGGATATGACTGATTCACTGGGCAGAGCGGTTTTGACGACGGTGGCTCTTCAATGCCACACCTGACTGAGAAAATCTGGCTTTTCAAGGCATGCCCAGGCTTCCCTCATGGACATGCCCTTTGATGGCAACAGTCTCTTCGGCGACAAGGAAGATTTGCTGTAGGGCTATAAGAACTCACTCCTCTCTGTTGCCCCCCCTATCTACCGATCACCCCTTTCGTGGCTGCGCCACCTTCCCAGGCTGTGTGGGGGCAAGGTTGTGGTTAATACCCCCCACGGGTTGAGTGGACAGAGTTCTTCCACAACAGCCACTCCACCAGCAGCTGCAGCCTCTAAAGACCCTCCTAATCTTGCCTTACAAGATCATGGGCATCCAGTTGGTGGCAGAATAAGCCTTCATCTCCATCACTGGCAGGTGGGGGTTTACAGATTATTTGAAGGGGCTACTCCCTTCCCTTCAAATCCTCCCCTTCCCCTTTGCCTCCATCTCACGATCGGCAGACGGAGAATCAATTATCCTTGCTCTGCAAGGAAATCACGGCTCTCTGGCCCTAGGGAGCCATAGAGAGGGGTACGGTGTCAAAAGTATGCAGTGGTTGCTATTCCTGCTACTTTCTTTCTGCTTTCTAAAAAGAACAAAGGGCTTCACTCTTTGATCTGAGAACCCTCAAACTCTTCCTCAAAAAGGAGAAGTTCAAGATGCTCATGTTGGCACAGGTATAGTCTACCCTGGACACCTCAACAACCCCCCCCCCGAAACTCCCTTTTATCCAAGCAAATGTATGACGTTACAATGCATACATTCACAATTAATATTTTTTAAATTAAATACTTACCCATACTTACATTGTAATGGCATGCGTTGTAATAGCATCTGCGTTGTAATGGCATGCGTGGTAATAGCATGCGTTGCAATGGATCTTGCGTTGTAAACGTTTTGTTGTAATGGTAGTGCGTCGTGAAAGTTGCGTTGTAATGGTTGTTTCCCATCCAAGCTGTTTTGGACACTGCAGTTTTGGGCTTATCCTCCTGAGCAGTGAGTTCAGGATATTCGGCTATGATACTGATGTAGCCTCTATCCTGGATTTCGGTGACAATGACTGAGTTTACTGGGCCTCATGCATCCTACTAGTAACGCATGCCAGATGGCATATGTGGGCTCTGCAAGTTCATGGTCCAGATTTTGGAGGGAACTACAAAGGACTTGCTGCTGTGGCTCACGGACCGCGATTGGGTCCGATGCAGAACTCTCTCCGTTCCCCAACTAGACCACAGTAGTGACAGATGTGTCACTCCTGGTAGGAGGTAGTGATCTGGGAGTGGTGGAGATTAAAGGACTCTGGTCTCCAGCAGACTCCGGACTCCACACAAATATGCTGGAGCTCTGAGCAATCAGTCCGGCATTAAAAGTATTTCTACCCTCCATAAAGGGAAGATGGTCCAAGTGTTCACAGACAATACCCCTGCCATGTGGTACTGCAAGAAACCAGCTGGGGTGGGGTCGTGAACCCTTTACCAAGAGGCCCTGCGCCTCTGGAAATGGCTGGAACTGCAGGGCATATCCCTGGTGGTTCAACACATGGCAGGTTCCCTGAACGCCAGGTTGGACAAACTCAGCCGCTGATGCCTAGCGGGTCAAAAATGGCGTCTTCAACTGGAGGTGGTACAAGGTCTCTTTCAGCAGTGGGGAGCTCGTTGGTTAGATCTGTTCTCTGCTGAGAACCCAATGTCAGCAGTTTTGTGTGTTGGAGTTTCCAAGGCTGCTGTAGCTCGGAGACACTTCATCTCGGGTGGAACTCAGACCTCCTGTATTCTTTCCCGTCCATACAATTCCTGCCCAGAGTTCTGAAGAAGACCAGGAACAGGGCCCAAGCCAATCTTGTGGCTCTAGACTGGGCACGGAGAGTCTGGTATCCTGAGTTCAGAATGAGCATCAATCTTCGATCAGGCTGCCTCTTCAGGAGGATCTTCTGTTGCAGCAGCAGGGGAGGGTCCTCCACCCGAACATGTTAACTCTACACCTTCTTGTGTGGAGATTGAGCAACAAAGGTTGATAGCTGTCTACCTTCCTCTCGAAGTCTGTAATGTTATTTTGGCAGCCATGCGTCCCTCTTCCAAGACTCTTTATGCCTGCTGGTCAAATTTTGTTTTATTCTATTGTACAGAAAAGTCTATTGACCTCCCTTTTCTGCTTCTCTATCGGATATCCTTCTTTTTATCCTTGCTCTTGCCCAGCAGGTCTCTGCTATGGGTACTCAAGGGTTACCTTTCTGCTCTATCTGCCTTTTTGCGGCTGTCTGACTAACCCTCTTTATTTAAGTCCGCTATTGTGGATAGGTTCCTTAAAGGTCTTGTACATATGTTCCCACCTTCCCCTTTATTATTCCTCAGTGGAACCTTAATTTGTTTTTCACATTTCTGGTGTGTGCTCCCTTCGAGCATTTCATAATTGTCCCCTCTGCCTGCTCACCATCAAGGCAGCCTTTCTATTGGCAATAGCATCTGCCCAGAGGGTGAGCAAGGTAAGGACTATATCATCCAGGCCTCCATTCCTGTCCGTATTTTCATACATGTTGGTGCTTCGCACAAGGGTCTCTTTCTTGCTCAAAGTGGTAACACCTTTTCATGTGGGCAAATTAGTCACCTTGCCCACTTTCTACGATCCTCTACATCCCTCTACATCCCTCCACATCCCTCAAAAGAAGAGGAGCGTCTCCACCGTCTGAACCCAAAAGGAACTTTGTTCTACCTTGACTGCACAAGGGTTCCGGATGGACGGCAAACTCTTCGTGGGATATGTTGGCGTGAATAAGGGTTGGGTGGTACAGAAACGAACCATTTTGTGTGGGTCATTCTCTGTATAAAGAAAAATTGCTATCCTCTGGCCAAGTAGCAGCCCCCTCAGGGCTTAAAGGCTCATTCCACCAGGGTTAAAGCTGCTACCACTGCTTTAGCGCATTGAGTCCCAAGTCTGGACATCTGCTGGCAGCAACGTGGGCGTCCATGAACACCTTTACCAAACACCGCTGCCTGGACAGTCGGGTCCGCAGGGATGGGCACTTCGCCCGTTCAGTCCTGCAGATGTTTAGTTTAGAATTTGTCCACGGTCCACTATCGGGTTAGTATTGCTTGGGTATCTATTCAAAGGTAAGGTATCTGTAGCTAGATGAGCAAGTTACATACCTTTGGTAACATTATCTGGTAGATACAAGATTTAGCCGCAGATTACTTAAAGACCCACCCATCCTCCCTGCTGTGCGGACAAGCTTCTAGGCTTAGGGCTGATCCCTTTCTGTGTCCTAGTTTGAACACACCAGTGTCTGTGTGCTTCATGGTTCTGCGTTTCTGGTGTGGAAAATTGTGAAAAGTAACTGACGTCAGCGCTCCGAGGTGGCGCCTATATAAGTGACGCAGACTTTGCTTCAGTAGCCGGCTGATGCCACCTAGTGGTGCGCAGGGGTAATGCTCGAAGAAAAATCTTCTGTCTCCACTCTGATGCTTGAGAAATTCAATGGTACGGAATCTTCAGCTAGATCTTGTCTACCAGATAATACGTTACCGAAGGTAAGTAACTTGTCCTTTAAAGTTCGACAGACTTTCTTTCAAAAACATTCTTTTAAGAGCCATTATTAAAGGCAGCAACATTCTAACACTCTTCGTTTGGCACAAAGCCATCTAAACACCAATCCGGGCTGCAATCACTGGAGGAAGATGAGAAAAAACGAGGGTCACGATGCAGGAGAGAGGAAGCAAGTGGAGTTGAAGCTCTGCCTTGAACCTTCTCTGTTTAAAAAAATAAATAAATGATTGCGCAAGAACCGCAAAGTTTGCACGTGCACACACTTTTCCAAGACTTCTTTACATGAGTAATTTTTTTCCTTGTTTGTCATGTTTGCCTCGGTTCCGGCAGTTTGAAAGGGTTCACTTTGTTATGATTTTATGAAAGAGGGTGTGCATATTGAAAGCATAATGTGGTGGTTAAGAGAGTGGGTGAAGACAGCCTGCAGATGCACTTACATGGAGTGCTCGTTCAGAAATGACATTTTTAAAAAAGTACCTTCAAAATGAGTAGCCAGTGGAAGGACACTGGCCCGTGATTGGAGGCTGTATTTGGCCCAAGCCCCATGGCATGGGCAGCAAAGCAGAGCAAGATGTGAAAGCAAACAACGTGCTGTCTAATAAGAAGCACTTAAATTAGAGCGACGTTGGTATCTACAAATGAGGCTCCCCCTTCTTCCTTTTTTTTTTCTTTTTTTTTTTTTTTTAAATACAAGAGGTCAAGAGACTTCACAAGCACAGCGCATACGCTGTGGAGGCGGAACCTAAAGAGAGGGGTCTGTGCTTGACAAATACGTTACTGGTGCATTCTCTTAAGTAAGACTGTCACAAGATCATTGCTGCATATCCAACTAGCCACATTCTTTCTCTTGTTCAAGTATGCAGGCATATAATGTTTCTTTGTCAAACCAAAAACGTTATAATAGCCTACTATTCATTTTTTTTTTTTTGTTCCCATTCTTTTATTTCATTCAAAACCTTCTTTTGCTGCAGTTCAAAAAGGCATGTACTACAGTTTCTGATGCACATTCCTGCCCTGCTCTTACCTTGCATTTCACCAAATCTCTGGTACTGCATCTGTCAGATCCAGCTTCTGTCTACTTTCCACCCATTCTACTTATGCTTCACATTTAGCAGAAACGTCAAACTCATTTCTCAGTGGTAGGCTGTGACAATCCAGGCCCCTCTCTTTCCAGGTTCTCTGTTACTACATGAACCTTTGTGACCTGCTGTGAGGTTACGGCCTATGCACATTTGTATGGCCAAAGTTTTTTTGTTTATCCCTAAGCAAAGTTTACTATATACCTTGACACGATTGAGTTTGTAGTTTTGCATGTTGTGTATTCCATAAATAAAGTAGCAATGGCAGTTGGATTTCTTGAACTGCAGAAGTCTCCACTGTAACCAGATTACTGTAGAAATACCCTGTACTACAAGCTGTATGAGCAACCCTCTATCAATGAGAAACTGGTGTTTGGACTATAGTATCCTAGTTACTGTTGAACCCAAACAATGTCCAGGAGATTCTTATTCTACCGCGTGCCTGTCAGCCTTGCATATCTAACTTTTTCTATGTCTTGTCGATATTCTATCTTTTTTTTGTTTTAGTGTTCTAGTGTAATCTTGGGGTGCCGCTTGTTTTGAGGGATCGATGTGCTTTCACATTTCCCTAAACAACTCAAACCTTTAAGTGCATTTTTTATGTATTGTTTGGATATATTTTTGCTTGTGAAAGAAGCCAACAGTTCATGTCTTCCCCTCCAGAGCAGCCTGGAGGTGCCGCTCGGAGAACAGTAAGTGATTGTGCCAGCTGTAGTAATGTGCTGCATGCATGGAGACTGACCCGTGGACTTTGGTTTTGTCTTGAATCTCTCATCTGTAGTTTGCTTTACATGTCTGGCCTGGGAGGGCTTCACCCTGGAAACTGGTGTGGTGTGGGCCAGGAACAGAGACACAGGGTAAGGTTCTTTAGACCTGCTTTGTCCCCGCTGTCCCTATTTTGAGAGGATTTTTTAGTTTTTTCGAAAGCACAGGGTACTTCTTTTGTATAGCTCTTGATCTCACACCAAGTAGAATCCTGTGTGAAACCCTCACTGTTTTGCCTTCTTAGATAGACTATGTTTGTTTGTAACCTGAATGATGGAGATAAGGCTGCATATGTTTAATGTCTGTCTTGTGTTAATCTGTAACTGTTCGTAGCTCTCCATTTTGGGCGGGAGGATATATGGCTGCACATTAAATTGTGAACATTTATTTGAATGTTTTCTTTAAATAAAGTCACAAAAAAGTACTAACTCAGTTTGCATATACACTACTAGCCAACAGAGTGAGTATTACAATACTTTGCAAAATTAATGATATAACAAAGCTCTCAGCCAAATATTAAAATGTTATATAGCCAGAACTAAACAATAAGTTATTAATTTACTGAAAAAAATATTCTTTGAGAAGCATTTGATAATATATGGTACGTAAAAGTTTAAAATCTTACAACTGGTTTGCAATGTGGTGTCTCAACGAAGCATAAAGGTTATATTTCTCAACTGCATATTGGACTACAGAAATGTGTGCTATACCGCATAGCCAAAGGGTATCCTTAAAGGTGCCTACATTAGATTGATTGATTACTAAAAAACAACTTTTCGGACAAAGGACAAAAAAGTTGTTTAGTAAATATAGACACACATTAAAATCTTGGTTTTTTTTTGTTTAATTCCCTCTTTTAAGACAGTAATCACAACCCAGTTGTGATTACTATCGAGAGTATTCTGGCACCTAGAAGTACTGATGCTGTGGTATTGGTAATTCAGCTGAACGGTAATGCCACACCAATACAAGTTGTATTTTATCGGTACCCGTGAAATGGAGAATTGTGTTTCTGCACATGGTTTCAGCCGTAATACCTTATTTTTGGTTCACTTCCACTCTCACTAGGTTTTAGCTAGTCCAGTATATTGCAAATGCGTGTTAAATTTGGAATGCACTTTTTCTAGACTTGTTTAAATCAGAGTCCGGTCATGTTCCTGCCTGAATCAGGATGATCTCCTAAGTCAAAATGAGGACCTATGTGTGTTGTCCCAAAGTAAGAACATCCAATCCAAATCTAGTGCACAAAACGTTCTAAAAAAAAAAAAAAACCCTCAGCAGATTCTTTTTGATAAAAGGTCATTATTCATTAATGTGCAAGGCCTCAGTCTACGTTCTAGAGACATTAATTTGTGAAGCATCGAATTATTGCCATTTGGAAAAGAAAAATAGTGATAAACTGCCTCTGAATTGTTCAATACAGAGGTATTTCACACAAATTAAGATCTCTACGTCTAGGCAAAAGTGCCACAAGTACATGCAGATATCTGCTACAGCTGCCAAGCAAAGCCCTGTCAGGCGGTTCAAGTTGCGCAATGCCTTAACATTGTTCATTTGCAGCGATGCGCATCGAATCTCCCTAATGGGGACCAGACTTGTTCAGGCTAGGAATTTCCTAATATTATGAGGGGGTATTATATCTGCAACTCCCACCACTGTGAATGGGATTGCTACAATCTGCAACCTATTCCTTCTGTCTGACATTCTCTTTGATCATCAAATTTGATCCTGCAACACTCCGCACTTGAAGATCTAGTTCTCCTGTATCCAGTGTAAGGATTAGAAGATCTGGAATGCCCCCCTTTTCCTAGAGTGGGCTGTCTTGTGTCGGTATTTGCTCCTGGAGTGCATAGACCATTTGAAGAGGGGCAAGCAAAGAGTGCCAAAAAGGAGAAAGACCTGGCATCCGTGGTCCTTTCTCTTCAGTGTGTAGCTTTCATGGCGTCTTTATGCATGAGGCAATTGGGTGCCCTTTGCAAACATGCACAAACCAAGAGCCATGCAGGACTTGTGGTCATGAGGGGTCCCAGTCATGAGAGAAGTGGCGGATTTTCTACAAGGAGCCATTAGGCTGTGCCCTATTTGCAATCACATAGTAGGCTACTCACATAAAGGCTACAGAAAAGCCCTACCTTCTAATGAATAATATTGCCCCCAAAACAGTCTCATGGAAGTCTGGTGTGATGGTGGCAATAGCCACCTTTTAACTGAGTACCACCTCTCGACCAGAACGTTGCAGTCTGACGGGGATGCAACACAAACAAGGGATTGAGGAATTGTGCTCTGTTCGTGATGCAAGTTCCCATTGCATTTCAGCTTATGTAGTGGTATTCCAGCTGTTTGTCAGAACCCTTTTGGGAGGCCACAGGGCACATGGGTTACTGAACCTCAACTGTGTTGTGTTTTCTACTGAAGTTCTGGGACCCAACCTACTAACACTGCAAACTGGGCCCTATCTCACTCCTCTCTGGGTAGTGAGGGTGAGCTGTCCATGGCTTCCCTGGGAGGTATTGTTGGGAGTAGAGACTCCGCAATCACACTTGTAAGTAAATGTCCAGCCCAGTGCTTCACTTAAATCATATCAAAGCTTAATAAGCAACATAAAAAAGCGGTAGGACTAATGGGATGGTCTACTCAGAAAAACAAAGTCATTGACTTAAGCACAGGTGCGCCTCACTATAGCTGAAGTGGAGCAACTTTATTGTAGTCTGTGACTCTTGTGTCCGTCTTTGCACTTGAAAAACACAAAAGGCGGTGGGAGGCAGCTTGCAATAAGTTTAATCACTCTCAATTGCTTGGGGTAGGATTCTAACCCATTCTTTTTTTTCACCATGCCACATCAGTTTGCACCCATTCTAACCCATTGTTCTTTTTTTTCACCATGCCACATTAGTTTGCACCCAGCCATATGCAAATCAGTCTTGACCCTGCTCTCCATGGGAACAGTCCAGCCTGAACGACCAAGCCAGGTCCTGCCTGAATCGGATGTGGGTCCTATGCTCACTGTGTCACTGGAACCAAGCTGTACCCAGCTGATAAGTCCATAACTAGGGTGAAACCGGTCCTGCGTTCCTTGTATTCCGATTCAGGGAGGATCTGGCTTGGCAGTTCGGGCTGGACTGTTTCCATGAGGAACAGGGTAAAGAATGTTTTGTATATGGCTGGGTCCAAACTGAAGCAGCATGGTGAGGAAAAGAAGAACGGGTTGGAGTGCTACCCAAGCAATTGCCAGTGGTCAGACTTATTGCAAGTAGCCTCCTTTCACCTGTTGTGTTTGTTTGTCCTGTCCTTGCACTTGACCATGCAATTCTCGTGCACAGGTTTTGGGTATTATTCAAAGACCCACCAAGCAGTTTTGTCAGTTCAAAGTCTGTTTTCCAGGCATTTGCTTTACCTGATCATTGGTGCACACTCAGAGCATCCAAGTATGGGCATGCAGTTTCTCTTCTGCATTGGGTGAATGATTGAACCTGTGTTTACGTATGAGGTCACCTGGCTTGTCTTGGTGGCCCACCTTCTTTCTCTCCACATCGGCCAGTGACTGGTGAAGGACACACAGTTTCTGCACTTGTGGTGTGGTGACTGTGCCCTTCATTCAAGGTGGTGAAATGCTGCGGTCTGGCATGGCTAAGTCAGAGTCATCACCGGTCCCTCCGCTTTCCACTGTGGCTGGCATTAAAGTGGGCACTCAGGTGATCCCTAATTGACTAACATTGTCTTTGTGTGACCAAGGAAGTTGGGAGCCACTACTCAGATTTACGTAGGGTGGCTCTGGGGATATTTCATTGGGTAAACTGTTTATTTTGGGTTGCTCTTCTCCCTGACTTGGTGGCTGGGCTTCTCCTCCTCGGACAGACGGCTCATGTAGTATAAGGGGCTCTTCTCCCTTTCAGCAGGCCGGAATGGTCCCAGAGCTCCGGCAGACCCACGGCTTCTCAAGCAAGATATGCGGTTTCAGACAATACCGGCTTGTCTCTGGAAGACTGGCCTGTAGCAATACCAGAGCCAGATCACTATAGCTGTTCAAGTACTCTTCAGAGTACCCCCTGTACTTGGATAGTGCTACAGCCTGTGACTCGAACCAAGTGGGAAGGTGTGGGTCTCCCTTTTATGCAAAGGTTTCAGACTAGTGACCTGGATGCACTGCCTACAGGTCAGATTTGGTTTGAGTGGTTACTTTTTATAACTCCATCTTCATTCTGCAGTGCGGCCAATTCCTTGGGTAAAATGATGGCCCTTAAAGCAGATAGTAATAATCCTTGCTCCAAGTAAGAGTACCCTTATCTTAAGTACAGTGATTGTTAAGCTCTGCACCTGACACTCATCAGGATGTCTTACACTCAAAGCAGGCAAAAGGCCCAGTTCTGCCCTATAAACGTTTCCCTCCCAATAACAACCAAATCTGGTGATGCACCTCATTCCCATGCCATCGCCCAAAAGTGTAAATAAACTACTCCTTGCTACACTGAATTTCTGTGGACTGATCTGTCTTCATCATTCTACACTTCAGTGCGTTGGGCTACACTCTCCTTCTCATGAATGCGAGCAATACACTTCCATGGTCTGTGGGGACTGTATCATTACCTCAGTTGTGTGCCATGTCAAATTCAAATGTGTTCCAAAATGGATCCCACTAGTTTACAGTATACACGGACTCAAAATCAATGTGGAGAGCTGATAGCAGGCACCATACACAATAAGCATGCAATACACACACACAGGTGGCAGCCCAGGGTCCGGGCAAGACTTGTGAGTAGAACTTTACACGAGCCGGCCAGTAGGCATCGGGTTAAGGTTCCAGAGCCGGAAAAAGGCTTGTCCCCACACTAAGGATTCATTAACTGGATGCTGCCACCATGGCTCCCTGTATATTTCCCACGGACAGATAGTGGGTAAGGGGTACCGTTTTGGCGTTTCCCACTTAACCTCAATGTTTGAATTTGGATCTGTGTGTGTTTCAAGCCTAGGTCTCCGCACAAATGCAGATGTTCGTTTGTGCTTGGCCATAAGAAAGTCTGGATACCAGATTGACTCACAGTTGGGTAACTTGGGACAATGTGCATGGCCACCTGAAAATAAAGTTTTAGGAATTAGGGTGACCCCATGACAGGAGGCAGGTCATTTGACTTGACATCGAGTAAACATTGAAGAACACAAGGGTCTGGAATGTGCGACTAATGATGCGCTATGGATTTAAAGCATCGATCCGTCTGTAAGTCACTACAAGAAAAGTCTAGCTTATCGGTGGTAGGTAGTCTATGGTTCATGTTGGAGCAATACATGATCCTTAAGAACTCCTACTCCTTCCAGGAAATGTGTATGGTCTCTTTGAAACCAGCCACATAAGAAAGGAAAAGGAATACTAGTGGGGTTCTCTCTGTGCTTGCGAAAGCGCTTATTTTCCCCCTCTCTAATTGGCAAGGTGGCTCAGTAAGTTACACTAACCGCTATCACATGTCTTGATCTGTACGGCCGACTCAGCCTTCTATTATTCTGAAGTGTGTGAGTCCAGCACTGGTAAATTGGGTAAAAGCAATCCCTATTTGTTGCTAAAACGACATTTTTATTATTGTGATGATGAATATTAAAAGTTCAGTCGTACAATATTCTCTTCAATCAATCAGTATTTAAGTGCACTACTCACCCACTAGGGTCTCAAGACACTGGGGGGGGAAGAGTTGTAGGCCCTACCGGGCGCTGAGGTTCAGTCGAAGAGCCAGGTTTTGAGATCCTTCCTGAATTGGGTTAGCGACTGGAATAGCCAGAGGTGGAGAGGCAGGGTGTTCCAGGTTTTGGCGGCGAGGTAGGAGAAGGATCTTTCTCCGGTCCTGGTCTTGCTGATCCGATGAACGGTGGTGAGGGCCAGTTCGACAGAGCGGAGGTGTCTAGTGGGAATGTGGGATGAGAGGCGGTGGTTGAGGTATGCTGGTCCAGCGTCATGGAGGGCTTAGTAGGCATGTGTGAGGAGCTTGAACGTGACTCCTTTGTTGTCTGGGAGCCAGTGGAGTTCTTGCAGGTGTTCGGAGATGTGGCTGCGGCGGGGATGTTGAGGACCAGTCTGGCTGAGGCGTTCTGAACATTCTGTAGTTTCCTGAGCAGTTTCTGTGTGACGCCTGCGTAGAGTGATTTGCTGCAGTACAGTCCGCTGCTGATGAGTGCGGAGGTGACCGTCTTTATGGCCTCAGTGGGGATCCATCTGAATGTCTTTTCGAAGCAGGTGAAGAGTGTGGGAGCACGATGAGGAGACGGCGTTGATCTGGTGGTTCATCGTGAGCGAGGAGTCCAGTAGGATGCCGAGGTTTTGTGAGTGGTCCTTGGGTGTGTTGGGGCGGTTCCTAATGCGTCGGGCCACCAGGAGTCTTCCCAGGCAGAGAAGTTGGGCCCCAGGATGAGGACTTCAGTCTTGTCCAAGTTGAGCTTGAGGCCGCTGTCTTTCATCCAGGTAGCAACTTCCTTTATCCCGTTGTGAAAGTTTTTTCTGGTTATTGTGGGTTTGTTGGTGAGGGAGAGGATCAGCTGGGTCTCCGCATAGGAGACAATGTTCAGTCTGTGATTCTTGACTATGGCTGTGAGCGGGCTATGTAGACTTTGAAGAGGGTGGTTCTCAGGGAGTAGCCCTGGGGGACTCAGCAGCCGATCTCCGTGGGTTCTGAGAGGAACGTGGTTGTCTGACTCGCTGTGTTGTACTGGTAAGGACGGAACGATCCGGTCCAGGGCTTTGTCGCAGATGCTGGCGTCATGGAGTTTCGTGCATAGGGTGCGGTGGGAGACTGTATCAAAGACAGGCAAGAGGTCTAGGATGAAGAGGGCGACTGTTTCTCCCCGGTCGAGGAGTGAGCGGATGTAATCGGTGGTGGCGAGGAGGGTGGTCTCTGTGCTGTGGTGGCTTCGGAAGCCGGATTGGGAGGAGTCCAGGACTTGGTTGGCTTCGATGAACTTGGATTGTTGGGTGTTGAAGGCATTCTCGATGACCTTGGCTGGGAAGGGAAGCAGGAAGATGGGTCTGAAATTCTTGAAGTCTGTTTGGTCGGTGGACGGTTTCTTCAGCAGGGGGTGATCGCTGCGATGGAGGTGGTGGCTCTGTGGAAGATGAGGTGGGGCAGGGATTCAGGGGGGCTCCAGAGTTAATGCTTTTCATGGTCTTGAGAGTGTCTGTGGTGAGCGGGCTCCAGTTGACTAAGATGTGTTGGGGAGCGTTGTTGTCTCATGTGGTCGTGGTGGGAGTGATGGGTGGGTCTTGGTTGTCAAAGCTGTCGTAGATCTGCTTTATCTTGTGGTGGAAGTAGGTGCCAAGTTTGTTGCAGCGGTCTTTGGAGGTCGGGACTAATGTGGTCTCGCTGTTGGGTTTGGGGAACTCCTTGAAGATGGCAAAGAGTTCTTTGCTGTTGTATGTGTTGGCGTTGATTCTGTCTTGGAAGGTGTTTTTTTTGTAGTTTTGAGGAGGAGGAGTTGGTGTACCAGGACGGCTGCTTTGAGGGCTGCATGGCCTTCCAGGGTTTTGTTGTTCCTCCATCTCTTTTTGAGCCGTGTACATGTGAGTCTGGACTCGTGGAAGGCACCAGGGAACCAACTGGCTTCCTTGGAGTGTTGCTTGCCGGGTGCTTTATTGAGGGGCGCCAGCCTGTCAGAATAGTTGGAGATCCATCGGTGGAGGTTGCGTGCTGCGATATTGGCGTCGTTGGATGTCTACTGTGTGGTTGTGCTGAGGGAGGCAGTGAGATGTTCTTCTGTGATCTTGTTCCAGTTACATTGCGGGTGTGGTGGTGTACGGTGGATTTGGTGAAGGCGAAAGGAACGCAGTGGTGGTTGTTCTTGAGGAATTTGGAGATGTGACTGTAGGTGATGTTTTCACTGGCGGAGAAGATTGGATCGAGCATGTGTCCTGCTACATGGGTCGGAGAGGTGACTAGCTGCTTGAGTCCGATGTTGGCAAGGTTCTCCAGATGCTATGCAGTGTTCTGGTCTTTGGGGTTATCCAGGTGGAAGTTGAGGTCTCCAAATAGGATGTAATCGTTAGATGCGAGGGCCTGGGGTAAGATGAAGTCGGTGAAGGGCAGGAGGCCTGTGTAGACGAGGGTGCCGCAGAGGGTAGTGTTTTGGTTGGTCTGGACCTGGAAGTGAAGATGTTCCATGGTTGTTGTTTTGTTATCCGGGTGGGTGGTCAGGTGGAGGGAGTTCTTGTGGACGATGGCAATGCCGCCTCCTGGTCAGTCAGTGAGGTCCTTACGGGTGGTCTTGTAACCGCTGAGATTGGCAGGGGCAATGACCATGTCTGAGCTCCAGCTGGCATTGGTCCAGGTTTTCGTGAGGAAAGCGATGTCGGGGGAGATGGAGGCTTCATTGTGTGTTGCGCTCTCCAGGAGGGTATACAATTGGTTACCTATTTGGACAGATTGTTTTGCTTTTTGCTTTTTTTATAGCGAGCTGCTGAGGGCATTACCAGTTGTTAATGGTACTGACCGAGAGTTGCAGGCCCAAGCTACTCCATTGTATTCAGTGGGACTCTTTGCATTCTAGTGTTCTCATCCATTTTCCATTGTGGTCAATTGTGAGAGCTTGAGATCGTTCTCAGTAAGATGGCTGTTTCTATGCTTAGTAGAAGTGGCTATGTTGGCCTTTGAAGCAGGCATCCCATCCATGAATAATATGAAGGTTCAGGGAAAAACTTGTGGATTAAGCTTGTTTACCAAGACTAAAGCACAATCCAGCGAATTGGTACAGCCACCTTTCTCCATATCTGGCGATGTCTACACGTTATGAAGTAATGACCTTTTGGTTATGAGCTGATGTAACTAGGTTCTGTGAATTTAAGGAAAGTTATAGACATTAATACATTAAAATACAAACTTCTTTTCAGATGGTCTTGTACTTGTAGAATTTATCAATGTAGGGTGAAAGGATCCACTCCAAAGACCGGGAATACTGGCTAGCCAAAGAATCAAACAATGTGGTTGATTTCAAGTGCTCCAAAATACTTTTTTACAGGCCTCAACCTCCTCTGGTAAATTCAGTTTATTGTTTGGCATTCCTTCAAGGCTTTCCTTATTACTGCCTAGAATGGATAACCAGTGAAGTCCTAAATTCCTCACTACCAGACCACTGATTGCAGTTGATAATGCTATCGGAGCTGTCCTTGTGCACCCTTGATAGTAATGCTAAAAAATGCAGCCAAAAAATTGACATTTATTACAGCTGTCGCTCCCCATAATAGAATGTGGGCAAGCTACTATCTTGCGGCAGAAGGCTCAGCCATGGAGTAGTGAAGGAAAACGCAGTGCCAATTTTAAATATGAAACCTCTTTTAGCAGCAATGTTGCCACGTTCCCGCAAGTCTTTCTTCTTTAAAGACCTCCATATCCTGAAGTCCAAGGGAAAAGAAAGTCTGTTTCTGTAACACTGTGGACTAGGTACGAAGGGATGGAATGGCTTGAAGGCGTGCATTGGAGCAAACACATTTTCAAGCGTTGTTTTGCATCACACTCTCTGTCTTGGAATCTATACTGGCTAGAGCAACTACCTAAGAGAATAAATGGGAGCAACCAGAAAACGATGATCACTTATAGAAGTACTTTGGTTCGGTTGTAGCTCGGTTATGTAGGCTGAAGAATAACCAAGAATGTACAAATTAACTGTAAATGTGAAGACTGTAGAACTGAAAACTAGGATAGCAATAACTTGAATTTAAAGTAGATTCGATTAGCAAAGGAAAAATCTATAAAAACCAGTTAGAATATGGCCATCTTTAAGACAGCGTAATGTTTTGCTTTTTGTTTTGTACGGCAGTCAAAATCTGCATAGCATTTGAAACCAACGATGCTGTTTGTAGAGTTCTCAGTTCCTGACGGATATGTCTGGGAGCAAGTCTGTCCAGAGTAAAGGAGTATCTTCCCATCACAGTAGTCCACTTGTACCTGCAGCAATATAGCATACCAATGCCGGTAGAATAGTACCTGTGGAAACTCTATTAGGGCGTGCCCCTGAGGCCTCAGAGGAAAACACTAAACCTACTCAAGTTTCATAGTACATAGAATGAAAGTGAAGGGAAAAAGTAAATGGAGGAGATGGGGAGTTGAGCAGGGATGTGGGAAAGAAGCTAGAGCTTAGCCATGTGAGGACCTTAAAAGTAACCCACAAAGTCTAAAGTAAACAATGCACAGCAAATATTCCTGTACCTAATGTATAGTTCAAAAATATAGACCATAAATGAGAAGGGCCAGATTCACAAAGATTGCCCGATGACTCTTAATTAATCTTTAAAGAAAGTGAATTTGGCTCAGAGAGAAAAAATCAAACCTAGCATAATACTTAACTGGGAGAAGTATGGAGGAAGATGGTATTTCTACTGAAGCTGCTTTTATTTTCTGTCTTGTTTGTTGTCCTCACTATGCTATAGTGGTGCCTTTCTATACTAATACTTGCTATCTAGTAGTGAGATATTAAAGAAATGCGTCTATGATGTTGGCATTTTTGCTTCACTTTAATATTTAAAATGTGTTTAATTACGACCTCCCAACCCCTGTCAAAAGCTTTCAAATGCAGATAGTTTTTACAAGACCTCATCATCTATAAGCAATAAAGGGGTAGGAATATTAGCTGATATGAGAGCATCCGCTGAGATAATTTGTCTAGCTAATGATAAAGATAGTGTTGGTTGCAAAAAAAGGGAAAAAATAATAGGCACAACTTTTATGATTTTTGTTGCTTTTCATTAAAACCAAAAATCTGTTCTTCCAATGACCATTTCTATTTCCTCTATTTTTGGACCGTGAAAACTGCTCCATACTTTTAGCGATCTTGTCCGAGTATATTCTCATGATCTTTACTCTATATAGTTTCCATGTCGGAGGGCAATGTGCTGCAGCTCAGCTTTCCTCAACATCAATGGCCTCCTGTGCTTTGTCTATATTTGTTAGTGGTGATTGCTGAACATCCGAAACTGCAATGTTCTTCTCAACTGCGAGGATGATTCAGGTCCAGAAAAATACTTTGATGCTCCGATAACTATGAAACTTTGAAGTATCCGTGGTTAAAATATTAGCTAAGCATCTTCACTGTCCAGAGTCACAACGCCTGTGACTAGGCTCAACAGGCCTTGCTTGAGAGGAGCCGGTCCTCTGCTCTATGCAGTACAAAATGTTATCATCCCCTTGATAGTTTAGTCTTCCGATGTACAAATATATATCCCAACTTGGAAACCTCACCAATTAGTGGAAGGTGTTTGAGGTGCAAAGTGTTGTGACTATTAACCAGACATCTTGTTTTATTGTGCAATTTAAATGTCTTCCGTTATTGTGAATCTGCATTATTTTGCTTATAGCAGTTATGCCTCAGTATTTGTAATCCTAAAATACAGCCTACACATTCATGTCTACTTATGCAGCACTGCTAGTTCATTGCTTTGACAATTTCACACTTGGCTTGAGTTTTGTGTACAGTTTTAGGTGGCCAGTGCATTATATAAACGCACAAAATATTGCACGCCTGCGCTTCTACATGCGAACGAATGCTGCAAGCAACATTTCATCAAATGGAGTGGGGTGCACAGCCAGCTGTTTGGTTGAGAGCACAGCGTATCAATACAGTGCGATTTTACAGTTGGATTGCATTTTATTGTTTATTGTAAAATTGAGTAAAACAACTAACCTACTGCTCGTGCTCCACTTCCTTGTTGCAAATATAATGCATCAATGGAGATTGCCCATCATATTGGAGGCCGCCTCTTAAAGTGCTTTTTATGTATTTATTTTTTGCTACAATGCTTGCTGCCCATTTTTAGGTCTCACCATTTTTTAAAAGTTCCTATCTTGTGACTATCTTGTGCTTTTACTCTCCTTCGCCTTTCCAGACCAATGAAGAAGCTTTGGAATCTGTAGATGCCTCCCCGAGAAGGGACGCCATGAGCACCTTCTTGCCAGAGAGTAACTGTTATGACCTACTCACCATCATAGGTAATAATGCATTCTGTACATTTCTTCTCAACATTCTGATGGCTCAGTCCCCAAATCTAAATGTTTCATATGGATACTGTTTGGAAATCTTTGCAACTGTAAGCATGGTAGCATTTAAGATCAACAATATAATGGACTCTAGGATGTGACTTTTGCACGACAACATTGTAATAAATAGCAAGCCTTGAAAAGTTAAAGTGTATGGGGTAGGCATCTTATGGAATGGCATGAATGGGTCTTAATCGCAAAAAGCTATTTGTAAGTAAAGGACAGTATAATAACAGACAGATCAGATGCTAAACAAGAGCAGGTATAATTATTTATAATCATAAAGTTAATACAGACTATCGCGACATGTTTTCTATAAAACTTGGATGGCTCTCCATGTATGCAATAAAAATAGGTCCCAACTTTCACGCTGACTGCTTTATTCTGTGAGTTTGAGAGGGAGATATTAATAAAATGGTGTTTTGCAAGACAGGCATTAATACTTGATGAATATTACTTTGTATCAGACGTGTAGTTTTCTTTACTAAGAATCTCTATTTTCGTAAGCATTTGGCTTCTTTATTGGCGTCTCATTATTTGTATTTTATTTTTGCCATGTTATTCAGTAAACTTGCCTCATGATTTAGTCCTTTACGACTGCCCTAGAAGTGTGGCCCTCCCCATGAGTGATGAGCCTATTAAGGTTCTAAATTTATATAGTACACACACTGTTCTTGGGTAAATGATCAATGTGAGGAAGTTGGGGATTTGAAGGTTATGGCATGGAAAGGTTCACACAAACCAATTTAAAATCACGGTTATGGCACTGAAAAGTTCAGGCTAAATTTAAAGTCCGAAGATTGGACCACGAAACCAATTCGGCAATAGACTCAGTCCAGCGAACAACCCTTCTTGGTCCAATAGACGTGAAAACCCACAGTTTATGCCACTCAGACATGTTGTGTGTTATTATTGAATCCTACAACAAATTCTACTGTTTAGTATGAATCTTAATAGACTCCGATGAGAACGGACAAATAGGATGTGAAATACCTTGGTTAAGTCAAGAAAGGCAGATCATCAGTGTTCCTTAAGGAAGGGAATAATGGAGTGCATAAGAGTTTAATACTTTCATTGTTCTATTGAAGTAGTAAAATTGATCGACCAAAAGCAGACTAGGAATTAAACCGTAGGCATGTCATCTTTTTGTACTCCTAGTTTTTTTCTGTTTTTTCAGGTCATGGGTTCGAGGAGTTAATGACAGTGAATCTGGGCAGGTATAAGCCGACTGGGGAGTATGTGACTGTACGTAGGATTAACCTGGAGTCTTGCAGCAATGAGATGGTGAATTACCTTCAGGTAACTTACAAGCTGTGAAACTCTAGATCAAGATGTCTGGGAGTGCATTAAGAAATGGCCATTGCTAACTGATGCTTCTTTGAGTATGCTAGTATTTTCTGTGTGCTGAACAGCAGGCTATTGAGGTGCATCTCACAACCAAGTAGAACTTCGGATGAACTGCAGGTGGATATTGTGTTGTTATAATTCAATCCCGTTAACTTGGAAATAGTGACTGAAGAAAAGTGTTCTATGTCTCATGGCCCCCCTCTCCTTTAAAAAATACACACAAAGGCCCAACCCCGGGGGATAAGGTCCACCGGGCATTTATCGGCCTTGTGAGAGGGGGGCCTCCCTGACTGTTTGTGTTTTTTTTTTTTATTAAAAAAGGGTGAGGCTCTGGGGGGTTGGGGTCCCTGGAACCCAAAAGGGTTAAGGTCCACGTTAAGGTCCACGTGGCCCCTCTGCTTAACTCCCCCACACAGAGATAAGAATTCCTCCCAGCTAGCCTTGAGCTTTGCTTGCTTAAACAGAAAATGCTATCTCTTCCCCTGTGCTAAAGTAACAGCAGTATACAGAGGACTACATCTCTATCTCCCCTGCCGGCACTGCAACAAACAGAGGACTACTGTCTCGATCTGAACTATGTGGCGGCCATTTTAGACTAGTCTCTGTTGGAAAGAATGTCTGCCTATCATTGCAGTATTACACTCCTAGCTTAAGTTTGAACTTTTTTAAGACATGGATTGCTACCTCTTTTGTGAAAGAGTGTTTTGCCATCATAGCAGTACTACACTCCTAGCGTTATCTTGAACATTTGTTATGTACAGATTGCTACTTTATATATGAAAGATTGTTTGCATATCATTGCAGTATTATACCTATAACGGTAGACAGACAGAGGACTAATATCTTAGCAGCAGACAGAGGACTAATATCTCTATCTCCCCTTGCCTGCATGGTTGTGAAGGGAAGCTGCTCTCCCCTGCTATCGAAGCAACAGCAACAAACAGAGGTCTACTGTCTCGATCTGTACTACCTGGCGGCCATTTTAGACTAGTCTCTATTGGACTTTAGTATTTTAGACTAGCGTGAAAGAATGTCTGCCTATTATTGTAGTATTATACTTCTACCTATATTTTGAACATATGTATCGCGCAGATTGCTACCTCATATATGAAAGAATGTCTGCCTATTATTGCAGTATTACACTCCTAGCTTTATTTTGAACATTTGTAATGCACAGAATGAGAATACTTTTTTTCTGCATTTGACTTTGGTTTGCAATTGTATTTTGTTACTGACACACGTACCTCACATATTTTTGACTACACACTACTGTCACTTTCGACTCAGGTATTTTACTGCCTGCATAGGTATTTTATGTTATTCCAGTATATTATTTATATTATAGGCTATCACTAGTGACACTCACTAGTGTCTTCCTTGGCCCTGTAACTAGCGGTTGACAGTTTGTACTATCGTCCTATTTCCTACTCCTAACACCACAGCCTCTATAAAATGGAGCTCAACGGCAAGCACACTTTTAGAATTAACTACCCCTCCACTCCTCTCTCCAAAAATGCCACTAAACGTTTTAAACACAACTTCTTGAGGTCGCACCCTGAAACACCCTTTGCCGACACTTACTTCTCACCGGGCAATGGAGCCCTGAATACTGATATCATCTTCCACACCTCACGCAGAGCCCAATGGAGAAAAACTTTCCTATCCCTACTCAGTCTCCACCACTAGGAAAACAACTCATGGCCTAATTCTCACCATCACACCTTCCCACCTCTTCCCTGGCAGGTCTACCATTACTATCTACAATAACGGGATTGTCCTAATCCAATCCACGGACAAGAACCTGGAATTACTAGACAACCTGTTCCCCAAGTTCAAAGAGCACCTCTCCAAGCTGCGGACCCCCACCCAGAACTCCGCCAGCACTATCACCCCTGATGTCGCAGCCACCACCTACTACACTTCTACGCCTAGCACCCAAGTAAATGGCCCACCTGCTGTTAACGCCCCCCATTCCCCAAGGACAGTCACAAATAACCCCACCGCACATACTAGCAGCCCCTCTAACATGACCCTTCTTATCCCCACTCATACCCCCTCCATCCCTCCCCCCCCGGACAGACCATCCCCCACCCACAACACACCACCATCTGAACAAGCCACCGCCCAAAGTTTATCCACCCCCCTCCTCCCATCCCCCCCACGACAGACACCTCTCCCTCCCCACTCCCACCCACGAGTCTCTCACACCCGACACAACAACTCCCACCCACAACACGCCTACATCTGCACACACCATCACTCGGAGTTTATCCACCCATCCCCCCCACGGCAGACACCTCTCCCTTCCCTGCTCCCTCCCCACTCCCACTCACAACTCTATCTCCCTCCCAACAAAAGATACAGAACATACCTCCTCCCTTACCTTAGCATCCCCCTCTCTCCCACCTCCTATTCTCAGCCCTCACTACCCTCCTGTCTCCCCCACTGTCCTCAGCCTTCACTCACTCTTCTACTCACCGGCACCGTCTCCCACTGAAGTCACTACCTATGCTTCCCACCCACCGCCTGTCTCACCTACATCACCCACACCCCTCGCCCACAAACACGTCCACACCTTGAATACCATCCCACTCATTAGCACCGCGGAACCCCTCAACAACGCTAGTATACCCCCCCCCCGCCGATACCCTGCCTGCTCTCCAGCTCACCACTCAACCACTCACCAACGGCTCTCTCCACCAACACCTTCCCCAATGACCCTCCTGACCTGACTTTATCCACCCTCCAACAAGTCAAAGTGGAAATCTTACAAATCAAAAAAGACATTCACGCAATCAAAGACCTTCTCTCCTCACAGCCCAGTCTACCTTCCACCATCCCACTACCCTACAAACGACGCACCCTCCCTACATACCCTCGCCCCCGACGACACCAGCAATGGCCTACTATCCCCGTTCGCAATAATTCCCACCGCCCCCGTCGTGTTCTCAACCCCTTGTCGGACCGCGACCTATGCTCTCTCCTACGCTCTTATGGCCCAGGTCCGGTAAAAGACTTTTCCAACCCACACATCCCCATACCCACAATTCTTACAAACCCTCTAAGGCCCCCAACACTCAACAACAGAGGCTCCGTCCCTAACAACCTCAGAAAAGTTCCCCTCACACTAGAAAGCTCGACCACCCTTCTCTCTCCCAAACTCAAATGCATCCTACTAAACTGCAGATCGGCCCAGAGACATTCCTCTGACATCGTGGATCTCGTCTCAGATAGGGATCTGGACCTAGCCATTCTAACGGAAACGTGGGTCACTGAAGCCTCTACCCCGATTATGGACATACTAGTCCCCCCCAATTATCACATCATTAGGCTGGACAGGTCTCCTGGCAAGACGGGCGGGGGAATTGCATGCATTTTTAGGAGCAACCTCTCCGTTACTCAAGTCACCTCCCCCTCCCTTTCCTCCTGTGAACTCCTCTGCCTCGACATCACCAGTGAGGGCAAACAAGTCTGTGCTTTACATCTCATCTATCACCCGCCTGGTGACAATCTCATATTCACCCAACAATTCATGGACCTGATCACTTCCAATGCCGGTCGGCAGACCACTCAAGTCTACCTGGGTGACTTCAATCTCCACTGGAACGATCAGAAAGACACCACGGTGAATAGTCTCAAAACTTTCCTCAATGCGCTTGACCTCACCCAAGTATGCGATAAACCAACACACGACAAAGGCGCGATACTCGATCTCATCATTGCCAAAGAGAACGCTATTCAACTGGAGGCGATTCTACCCTGCGATTGGTCAGATCACCACATTATCACCTTCTTTATCAACGAAAAAGTTAAACCTAACCCTACTCAACCAATCAAAACCAAAACATGGAAAAGAGATTTGAAGAATCTCAACCCCTCTACCCTACCTCCCCACATCGGCAACCTCCTCCTTCCCCCTTCAGGGGCCTCAGATGTTCAATCACTGACTGACCACTACCTTGACTCTATGAATACAATAGTCAATGAAGTCGCCCCTCTGCAACTGAAGAGAGTCTCCACCAAAATCTCTAACCCCTGGTATGATGACAGACTCAATGACGAAAGGCGTAATATGCGAATGGCAGAGCGCACCTGGAGATCGGACCCTTCAGCACTGCATCTCAAAAAGCTTAAGAACAAGAGAAATGCCTACTTTAGGAAAATAAAGCGCACAAAGTCGGACTTCTTCAGCCGCCAGTTGGACCAAGCGAAGAACAGGCCAAGAAAACTGTTCGAGCTAATCAAGACCCAAACAAAGGCACAACCCACACAATCAAACAGCACAACAAACGACACCCCACATTGTGAAGCCTTCTCTGCTTTCTTTAAACTAAAGACTGACAACATAAGAAATGACCTCATCATGGATGTTAGCCGATACCCCAACCACACCAGAATGGCAGACACTCAACCTAAAAACAAAGCATCCTGGCAGTACTTCGATACCTATTCGGAAGAAGAAATACACAAACTGCTCTGCACCTTGAAGCCCTCTAATCACCTCACAGACCCTCTACCTGCTAATGCTGTAAAAGACTTTATCCCCTTGCTCCTCCCTCTCTGGACCAAGATCATCAACAGCTCTTTGCAACAAGGCCACATTCCAGACTCCCTTAAGGTGGGGCAAGTCACGCCTATACTCAAGAAACCTACAGCTGATCCGTCTGACCTAAACAACTATCGGCCCATCACCAATATCCCCACCCTGGCCAAACTGCTGGAGAAATGTGTCCAACTCCAACTAACAAAACACATTGATCAATTTGACCTCCTCAACCCTCATCAATCAGGCTTCAGAGCGAAACATAGCACGGAAACAGCTATGACACACATAATTGATGACGCCCTCCAAATTCTGGATCGCAATGAGTCCTGCCTCCTCATCCTTCTTGACCTCTCGTCAGCATTTGACACGGTCAAACATGAGAACTTGCTGGAGCTGCTAAGCACTAGAATGGGGCTATCGGGAACTGTTCTCAAGTGGTTTTCGTCCTTCCTTCACAATCGGTCTCAGAGGTTCAAGATCGACAATGTGCTATCTACACCTGTGCCTGCAGATCTAGGTGTCCCACAAGGATCCACCCTCTCCCCTACACTGTTCAACCTCGTTATGGAACCGCTCGCCACCTTGCTTCAAGCATCCATTGTTCAATTCCATATGTACGCCGATGACACACAACTCTATCTAAAGTTACAATCCCCGGAAGATATCAAACATCTGAATTCCACGCTTATTAACACCCAATCATGGCTGGCCGATAATCACCTCAAACTAAATGCTCTGAAAACTGAGTTCCTACTCATCACACCCCCGGCAAAAATCTCCACCACCCAAACCTGGCTCAACAACCTAACAGCACTCAATGTCCAACCTACCATCGTGGACTCGGCGAAATCCCTAGGCATCACACTCGACGCCAAGCTCAACATGCAGCAGCACGTCAGCAAAGCCACAAAAGCAGCTAATTTCCAAATTCACACACTGAGGAAAATCAAACCCTTCCTCCCGGCCAAAGACTTCCAAACTGCTGTACAAGCTTTAGTCATCCCTCGAATAGACTACGGAATTGCGGCCCTCAGCGGTCTCCCGCTATCCACAACAGCACCCTTAAGAGCCTCGCTGAACGCTGCCGCGAGACTCATTACTGGCTCTAGAAAGCATTCGCACATATCCCCAGACTTAAAGTCCCTAAAATGGCTGCCTTTTGAAGCCAGAATACAGCTAAAAATTGCAGTTATGACACACGCGGCCGTGCACCACAAGGCACCCAACTACCTTGCTCAAAAGGTGTCTATATCAGGAGGTTCGAGATCCAATAGGAGTACAAAAAATCTACTCCTGAAACCTCGTAGATTCCGGAAAGTGAAAACTTACAAGCGCTCCTTCTCAGGAATGGCACCCAGGATCTGGAATGTGCTCCCTCCTGAAACCAGGCTGATCTCCTCCACTGCACTCTTCAAGAAAGAGGTGAAAACAATCCTTCTGGCCAAGATCTCCTGATCGCTATAGATGTTGGTTCAGAGACTCTGCATTGCTTTGTATCACTGCTCACCCTATCCCTTGGCACTATACTCTACTTGTTGGGGGCACTACTACGCTACTCTCTTACTACCGTCCAAGATATGATACACGTTGGTTTACTGATCCACCTGAACACCTCTGTAGTGGGATCAATGACTTGTGCTGTCCTATATTACTTCCTTACCTGATTGTATATGGATTGGTTTTATGTATGTTTTTATTATCCATGTTATTACCATGTTATTGACTATTATACTGTTCCCATTATCTCTGTTGACTCCTACTGCCCCTACCCTGTCTTTGTGAAGCGCTCTGATATCTGTAAGGATCCTGTTCGCGCTATATAAAACTTTGAATAAATAAATAAATAAGGGAAAGGGGCCACACAGCCCCCCTCCTTATATAACCTTAAAATAAAAACTAAGCCGGCAACTCCCTGGAGGCCCCGCCCCCTCTCACCACTATTCTGCAAACATACCACTTGGTGCGCTGTTGGTTGGGGGTGAAGTCCCCTTCACTCCTGAGGGTCCTTGGGGCCTACTAGCCCACCTGTTAACTCAAGTAATCCCCACACTGTGGGATTGCTGAGAGATGGTCGAAGGCAACACCCCTTTTTCTAACACTCTGCAAACGCGCCGCGCAATGCTGGGATAAGGGGGCGATGAGATCCCTTTGCATCCTGAGGGCCTCAGGACTAAAGTGGATTTCATCCCCAAAGCAGCAGTGTGCCAGAAGGTTCGTTCGCAGGGTGGTGGAGAATGGGCATATGGTCTCTGACCGCCTCTCCGCAATCCAGCTGTGTGGGGCTTACTGGAGGTAACAGAAGGGCTAGTTGGCCCCCAGGGACCCTCAAGAGGCAAGGGGACTTCATCCCCCAAATAGTAGTAAGTCAGGAGGCTGTTTGCAGAGTGGTGGAGAAAGGGGTCGGTCCTCTGACGACCTCTCAGCAATCCCACTGTGTGGGGTTTACTGATGGTAACTGGTCGGCTAGTTGGCCCCTTTGGACCCTCACCAGCGAAGGGAACTTCATCCCCCCATCAAGAGCATTCCGGAAGGTGTGGTTGCAGAGTGGTGGTGAAAGGTGGTGTGGCTTGTTATCAGAACTCATTAATCCTGCTGTATGGGACTTAATGCAGGTAATGGGAGGGGTAGTTGCCCCCTGAGGACGTCCTTACGGGCCAACCACCCTTCCTGTTACCTCCAGTAGGTCCCACACACCAGGATTGTTGAGAAGTTGTCAGAGGGCACGCACCTTTCCTCCACCACTCTGCAAATGTGCCTCCGGGCGCACTACTAGTTGGGGATAAAGATCCCTTGGCTACAGAGAGACCTTGTGGGCCAAGAAGCCCTCCTGGTACATCCTGTAAGCCATACACAGCGGAATTCCCGAGAGCTGGTCAAAGGCCCATCCCCCTTTCTCCAACACTCTGCAAATGCGATTGCTAGTTAAAAAACCCTAGAAATTCACTTAAAAAAACAAAGGTTTCAGGGCAGTTATATTTAGGCTGACATTTCACTCGTACAAAACCAGAGAAATTCAGCCTTTATAGTTAGCTGAGTTAACTATACCTAGTGTCCCCACAGTGTACTGCTTATGACCTCACAAATTACATCACTCATGACCTGATCAGTGACATCACTGATGACATCAGAGTTGACATAATCCACTGACTGTGAAAGTTTGATAAACTAATTTCTCCTAGTCAGCTGGGCCTTGGCTAGCTTCCTGTGGAGGCTAGCTCCTTTTGCAGACAGGTAGGGCTGATGGATATCCTATCCACCGTACTACAACTGCCACTGGATATAATGCACTAGTAATACGTGGCTAGCAGGAAAATGGTTCCACAGGCACTCCCAGGTATAGAAATATACCTAGGTATTGGTCCGTTGCGGAAGGAGAATGGCAATAATAGTAAAGTTCCTGACTTTAGGCCTGGTTTAGAGTTTGGCGGATGGGTTACTCCCTCACAAACGGAACGGATATCCTGTCTGTTGTATTACAAGTGCATTATATCCAGTGGCACTTGTAGTATGGTGGACAGGATATCCGTCAGGTTTGTGACAGAGTAACCCATCCACCAAAATCTAAATCCAGCCATTTGTTAACTTTTCTCATGCTGCTGGTGTGCATACCTCCTTGGTGTTGGAAAATCTTGACCGAAATACTGGTTTGGAGGGTGGGGGGAATAGCGAGTTGTGGAAAAGTAAATTTTGCCATGTTGTATGTGCCTACGTGTTCCCCATCCTATGTTATATGTGCATGATCGATATGCATATATTCCCCTCTGATCGATTAAAGACGCAATTACAGTTGTGTCCATCTCTAGTATGCTAGTTTCCAGTTCTCGTGAAAGCAACGAATATCAGGCCTATGTAAACCTACGTTGCCACATTTTACAGTGTGCACGTTAATTCATTGAATTGTCCCCGTTTCTAGGCCTCAAAAGGGCCCGGACTTAGATTCAGCTCCTGTCTCCTGAACCCTCTCCGAGGAGCGATACAGCCCCCACCTGTATCCCTGACCCTTAGCTTACTTCTTGCCACGCAGTGCCCGGCTCGGCCTGGCTCTGCCTCCCAGTCTGCCAAGAGTATGTTATGATTCGAGTTATCAGTCCAACCCTCCTTCTCTGCATTCCTAAGCTACTGAATCGCATCAATAGTTTCCGTCATGGTCTAGCCTTTGTGTCTCCATGTAAGAGAAATACTGTATTAATGTTCATAGAATATTCCTCACACACGCACTACATATAGAATAATGCATGCACCAGTCTTAATGTCTGTTAGCCTTTGCCCTGATAACTTTTGGATTCTATCAACATGTACTCTAAACACTAGATACTAGATATGCTTGGGTACATGTCGCTCTGACACTCCAGACTTTAGTCTCCTCTTCTAGCGCAGAAGTCATAGCCCCCAGTTCTCCCTAGTAACACGTCATTGTCAGTTTGCGCGCACCACTAGGTTAAAGGTCCCAGCTGCTCAGGTAGCCCCCTCCATGTTTCCGCCCCATTTATGACATATTCTGTTACGTTTGCATCACATGTCTATGTATACGCCCTGTACACGCCTTCTTGTTACATCATGTTGCCCTTATCTTTCGCGACTGCTACAAACCACGCCTACTGCTACGCCTACTGTATTGAATGTAATGTGTTTTGTTTAACTATATATACTGTGCACTGTTATTAAAAGTTGTCCAATTGCCAGCCTATTCCTGCCCCCGGCAGCTGCCATCCTATTCCCGTACAGGCTGTCCTGTTCCTGTCCTTTATGCTTGATTAAAGCCTGTCAACTCCAGCTACCTCGAATCTTGACTCTTATTTATTGAGCTACCTGTTTATTGATTATAGTCAAAAATAGATCCGGTAATTAATTATTTATTTACCACATAATGGCGCCCGAATAGGGACTTGCCCTTTCCCCACGCGCCGGAGAAGCCACGCAGGCCCCCTGATCCTCTGCAGCCGTGACGGAACCATACCGGCCACGTGCAGATATTTCTGCTTCAAGTATCCCTCAGGCCCACGGAGGAGACGGAGGTTGCGGTCCAGCATCCAGACGAGGCGGTGGAGGAACGCGGCGAGTCCCGACCAGAGCCCAAGCCGAGAGTCCAAGGTCCGAGGTATCCGGAGGCCCACCTGTAATGTAACTGAAGTCCGAAGTTCGTCCGTCCGTCGTCGTAGCAGTCCTGTCCAGTCCGAGGCCTTCCGTTCTTGCTGCCCGGTGAGTACCGTTGCTGGGGTAGTATCTAGACAGGGTCAATTAATTTGTCTCTGGTCCGTGGGTTTGGGTACACAGATCCAACACGAAGTGTCCACCTAGGTGGATGCGGGTCCTGACGTGTCTCTTTATGGGACCGGTAAGTTTCGTACTGTTTTAGCAGTGCATCTAGTCATTCTAGTAAGTTTCTGTTCCAGTAAGTTCTGTTCTCGAGAAATCCATGTGTTCTGTGTTCAGTATTTCAGGTAGTAGTCCGAACTGTTATTATAAATGTTATTTTATGCGTTTTCAATGTCGTGGTATGAGTGATTTGTTTTCTTAAGTTATTATTGTGTTTATCGTGTATTGTATTGTGTCCAGATTCCAGTCTAAGTTATGCCTCTGTTCACGAAGTTACGTCAGTTAAGAACTAGAAACGGTCTGCTCGAGGAAGCAGTTCCTGTCCCGCCTAGGGACAGTCCAGGTCATTTTATGTATCATAAGCATGGCATAAGTGCCATATTATATCTAGATTTATAGGTGGAGTACACCAAAGAATTAGAAGAAAAGTATAGATGGCCCGTATCAGGTACATGGGATGCCGAGTGCATCATGCGAGTAGAAGAAGCATTATGGAAAAAGAAATCCAGACAGTCCCAGAAAGATGCCATCGAGTTATGGCGCAAAGAATCTCATAAAAGAACTGAAAAAGAAATCAGAAAGACAGAATTAAGTAGAGAATCCTCAGAAAGAGCCCAAGAAAGGGAATTAATCGAAATAGGTGAACGAGTTAAAGCCGAACAGTCAGACAGACAGAGAAATGCCCTTATTAAGGGTATGTATCCTCTTCTTGCCGAGGGCTTGCCAAAAGCAACCCCGGAAGCACCATGTAATTTTCCGCCGCCATTAGTTCCGATTAAGCTACGTCACAAACCGACCGCAGCTGATATTTTTCTCTCGTCCTATTTGGACGACACAGTCCCAGAATATGCAAATCCTGTTCCGCCAGCTCCTGTAAATAATGTAATTCCTGTTCCTCCAGCCACCGGGGCACCTGTTACAGCGCCTGTTACAGTACCCCCGGTCCAGCCCGTAGTACAAGTACCCGCTACATCGGTCACTCTGCCAGCACGAAGAGTATCGGTCGACGATTCCAGTTTAGGGGCCGCGGGGGGAGGTCCTCCTGGTACCCCGCCGCCACACAAACGTGTAACATTAGTCGAGTTACATGAACGTGCGTTACAGCGTACGCCCAAACATCAGTCCGTTGCAGATATCAGACGAGCTCTCACCGAATGCCGTTATGATTCAGTCCCAGGCGATGATAATATGGTTATATATTCATTGCGTGTAAGACGGGTGACCGAGTATTTGGACACCCTACCGAATATGAAAGAAGATCTAGACAGAATATATCGTTTCATCCGTACAGGAGAAGACCCAGAAAGTATTGGCGAAATCATGTCTCTAAGGAAAGCTGAGACTCCGCTCATGCTATTAAAATTTCTAATCAATTGTTTAATAAGGGAACAAGATTGTCCGACTAAAGATCCGATCGAAATGAGAATCCTGACAAAGTGGAGTGATCATATAGCCGAGGGAAGACACAAGACACTCAGTAGTATAGAGAGTATGTACAAGAAAATTCGTAAGGAAATAATAAGGCTACACGAGAAACGCATAGCAGCACAAGTGTCCGAGAAAGAAGACAACACTGATACTGAAGAGGTAGACGACGAGAATCCCTCCAGAATAGCGTAAGTAGGTAAAACTAGACTTCCCGACCGACATTCACGCCCAGAACACAAGAAAGTTTTTCCTCTTCCAGCACTAGAACAAGAGAATCTTGAGCAAGTATTTCAAGCTACCGATCACATTCTGAAATCACGAATCGGTTATAGTGAACTTAGTACCATGCATGAACAAGAACTAGCCCGATCAGCAGTCCGATGGGCTACTGATTCTACCACTTTTCCAGATGAAATAGTGGCACAAATGTTTCTGAAACTGCCCCCAGCCGAGCAGCGACTGGTGGGTATGTATATGATCCAGCACCTCATCACACTGTATGAGGGTCAGCATTCTGATCCAGGTCCGTTACATGATGTTCTGAACGAGTTACTCCAGTATAGATGGAAAGGTTTAGGTACCGATTTAATTAGTATCATTCTAGAACAGCGCCACAAATATAGAACGTTTCTGAATCCGCATTTTGTTCATGTCTCACCTCCAGAAAGTAAATCATTTTACATAGATAGACAGCATCCGTTACGAGAAGTACACCCAGTTAGGACAGCGGGTGGTGAAATGCAACGAGTATTTGTTTACACCCCTATCACAAAAATGGAACTCTTAGAGATGAAGAAATTAATTCCCTGTCACGACAAAGATCCAGCAGGGTTCCATCGAGAATTAAAAGACATGCTCCGTATGGGAGAATACACGTATCCAGATATCATTAAAATGTTAAAGGTCCTATTGCCCGCAGGGGTATATGAAAAACTCAAGGAAAAAGAATGGGAGGTGGGAGAGAAAAAGATTGATTGGACAGCTCTAGAAGCTGAAGATAAAATACGAGTACCAGGTACCGGTCTTGGGGACAAATGTAAAGAATTGCCCGAGTTATTGATTCAAGTTTTGCCAAGGTTACTAGCCACGAAAAAGGAAGATTGGGATGCAATCTCAGCATGTAAACAGAAACAGGATGAAGACACTAGTGATTTTTATTCTAGATTTGAAAAATGTTTTATCAACAGTGGTTTGAAGACAAGTAGTGAGTCATACCCTCATCTTTTTGTTACTAAACTAGTCGAGAATTCAAGTCCACAAGTTAAAAATCGAGTTTTGAAAGTCGAAAGTAGTTGGCAAGCTAGTACCCCGTCCCAAATGCTTCAAATGCTCCAGTATCACCAGAATAGAATCAGGGAAGAGCAAGAACACGAGAGGAGACGTATGAAAGACACGAAAATGAAAGTATTAGTTGCACAATCTGTTCCACAAGACAGTCAGAAGAGGGGTCCGAATCAAGCCAGTCATTCTGCAGCTCCCGTTAAAGGGACATGCAATTATTGTAAACAGCCAGGTCATTTTATAAACGAGTGTGCAGTTCTGAAACACAACATAGCTACTGGTAAAACTAAAGAAAGACCACGTCCGCCTAGACAAGAACAAGTTTCACAGACTTCTCAGTCACCCCAGAATGCACAACAGACAGTTCCAGCACCGCAGCCTATCGCTGCAACACAGCATGTTACACAGCAGATGTACCAGTATGCCCAGACAGAGTATCCAGAGTATCAACAGTATTCATGAAACAGCCTAGAGAGGGAGGTAGGCTTGCCTCTCACCGAGATACCTGTAGATCAAGAGGGTCCCTATGTACACAGTCAAGTATTAGGGAAAGACAGAAAGTTTCTGATTGATACAGGGGCAAGTAGGACTACTATCAGTCATGACGAGGTTCCAGGGGCTCCGCTCTCAGGCTCTAGAAATGTTTCCCTTGGATTTTCAGGAAAGCCTATTGTTAACGAGATTTCAAAGCCAGTTACTCTAGAAGTAGGTCCATTGTCCCGAATTACTGATTTGTTACTTACGAAGTCATGTCCAGAAAATTTGTTAGGAATTAAAACATTGAAAGAATTAGGTGCAGTAATTTGCTGCTCCCCAGAAGGAATCCGTTTGTTTTTAAGAGACTTTAAAGGTCACTATGTATTACGCGATTTTGATCCAAGACTCCTAAATGTACCACAGCATTTATGGGGCACAAGGTGTCCCCTTCCAAATTACAATTCTGTGTCCAGCAAGTGATCTACTTAGGCCACTTACTGTCCAAGTGGGGTAGGCAGTTGACACCAGACCGTATCCAGTTAATAGCGAGTCTACCACAGCCCAAGACACAGAAGGAGGTACGAGCTTTTATTGGCCTCACTTCGTACTGCAGACAATGGATTCCTCAGTATGCATTTCTAGCCAAGCCACTGATACAGTTAACGACACAGGAGGCAGCCGTATCGACTGTCCTCCCTTGGACCCAGGAACATACTCTTGTTTTTAATGAATTAAAGAAAGCCTTATGCCAAGCACCTGTTCTAGCTACACCGAACTACAGTAAGCCTTTTACACTTTTTGTCACAGAACGTGATGGTACTGCATGATCTGTTCTCACACAAGATCAAGCAGGACAGTACAAGCCCTGTGCTTATTTTTCGAGCACATTAGATCCAGTAGCCCAGGCTCTGCCTGCGTGCCTCAAGTCAGTTGCAGCCACAGCTCTAGCTATCAGACAAAGTGATTCCATAGTATTAGGACACTCCCTGACAGTACAAGTTCCACACTCCGTGGAAGTTCTTTTAAACCGAACACAGACACAGCACTTGACAATTGCACGTTTAACAGGTTATGAACTGACACTGTTCCAGCCACACATAGAAATCAGACGCTGCAACGTTCTAAATCCTGCTACACTGTTACCGTCAGTTACTTCAAATCCTGCCACACATGACTGTGTGGAAGTTATTAACACCATGACCAAGCCAAGACAAGACCTGACAGACATTGCATTACCTAATCCCGACCTGACACTTTATGTGGATGGTTCATGTATGAGAACTAGTACAGGAGAACTAGTAGCCGCGTATGCAGTGACTACTGACACTGAAGTAATTGAAACGCACCGTATTGACACCCTGTCTGCTCTAGCAGCAGAGCTCGTTGCTCTGACCCAAGCCTGCATACGTGCCAAGAACCAGAAAGTAAACATATATACAGATTCACGTTACGCATTCGGAGTTGTACACGACTTCGGAGTGCTCTGGCAGGAGAGAGGTTTCATGACTTCTCATGGAACCAAGATTCAGCATGGTCTCCTCATTCAAGCTCTGTTAGAGGCAATACATTTACCGACAGCTATCGCTATCATGAAGTGCAAGGCACATACGAAAGTTACTGATATCATTTCCCAAGGTAACGATCTAGCAGATCGAACAGCCAAGCTTACAGCTCAGACCCCAGACATTCCAGTTAACAAGACACAGACATCCACTCCAGAACAGACTACTTGTATGACAGTTAAGGACCCTACACAAGATGTCATAGACATACAGTTACATGCTACTCCCGAGGAAATCAAGAAATGGTCCGAACAAGGAGGGGTCCAGACAGATCAGGGATGGGTGACGAAGGGAAAAGCCACATGGTTTCTCCCCGACTCTATGGTTCAAGTCATTATTAATACCGCACATAGTCCAGCACATCTAGGAGAAAAAGCTATGTTAGACAGTATTCAGAACCTTTGGTTCAACAAGCATTTACGAGCTGCAGCCAAGCAGAAAGTCCGTACCTGTATGATATGTTGTCAGTTCAATCCAGGTAAAAGTGTCCCGGTGGAACAAGGTGGATTCCAACCTCCTGACCACCCTTTTGAAGTCCTCCAGATGGATTATATTCAGATGGAGCGATGTCGAGGTTTCAAGTATGTCCTCGTAGTTGTATGCGCTTTGTCCAGGTGGACAGAAGCATATCCAGTTCCAGATTACACAGCAGCGACCACTGCCAAGCAGTTGGTTCGTGAATTTTTTCCCCGTTATGGACTCCCTAGGGTCGTGTATTCTGATAACGGCCAGCCATTCTCATCTGAGTTAATGAAACATGTTTCCCTTCTGTTAGGGTACCAGTGGAAGTTCCATTGTGTGCGCCATCCTGAAGCAGCCGGTCTCGTAGAGAGACATAATCAGACCCTGAAAATCCGTATTGCCAAGACATGTAAAGAGAAAGGTGTAGACTGGCTAGTTGCCCTGCCAGTTGCTCTATTCTTCATGCGGATGGTTGCACATTCCAGATCAGGTCTGTCCCCGTACGAGGTCGTATTCGGCCGCCCCCCAAATATGTGGGGTACACCTAGACCCCGCAGTATTACAGATGTTTCCAGTAATATGTTGACAGATTACCTAGCTTCCTTGATGTCTGCCCTACACTCTTGTCGTTCACAGGTTGCCGCCGCATTCCCAGACAATACCGAAGTGTAACCGCATGAGGTCATTCCAGGCGACCTCGTCCTTGTAAGGAACTTTGATCGTTCAAGTCCGCTGGAGCCTCGTCGGAAAGAGCCGCGACTTGTCCTTCTGACCACCCGCACGGCCGTGAAGTTGGAAGGCCGCAAGGGGTGGGTCCATCTGTCCCATATAAAGAAATTTCATGGACTACCAGACAAGACTTTTTCTAAGGACTGTTCCATTTCTAAAGACTGCCTGAAACCAGACACTGAACTGAAAGTTCCTCTGTTAGAGAAAACTCCGCAACAGGAGTATAAGTTAAAGCTCCGGTCTAGTAAAATAAGTCAGCCAGTTTAATTGTCTAAGTCCCTCTCGGGTGAAACGGTTAGACAGGTATCTGACATGTATGAGATAGACCCCCATAGTGAGAGAGTTAGTCAAAACTCTATGAGATGTATCGTTTTTCTAAGTTTCTTATTGTTTCTAAGTTTAATGGTTACCTGCACAAGTTATGCATTACATTTATGTTTTCCAAGTTCACATGTAAATAAGTTTTCTAATGCTACAGTAGAGCACACATTTAGTGATCTGCCTCCTCACGAGCTATCCTATCGTCTTGCTATGCGAAATAATACATTCATCAGAATGTTACACTATTCACACCAGACCAGCAATGCCACTAATTGTTGGGTGCGTGGTAGACTCCCCCCTTTCCAGACACCGAAGGGAGTTCTGCCACTCTTTCCTTATCCGTTTTCACATAATGGTTCGTGTGGAGCATGGTCCACTTTAACGTCATCCTCAAATGATATGTCCCTTCTGAATAGAACATGTTTCCCAGACAAGCAAGGTCTCTCCCATAGAACAGGGTTAGATCTAGAAAATGAAGTATATGATTTAGGTAATTATTCTTCGAATTTTATGGTCCTGAATGTTCAGTCTGATACTACTCCAGACTTACCTGCTATTTCAGTACTACCAGTTAAAGGCGAATTATGTGTCAGAAATAATGGTTCCGCCCATGTAGGACATAGTGATTGTACTACTATTGTCGAGTATAGTGACAGTGGGAAATCTATTTTCAAAGTTTCACGTCATTCTTATTTTGTTTGTGGTCAGACCGCATATGTTCGTCTGCCCCTCGATTGGGATGGAACATGTTACATTGCCTTCCTACTGCCACCAGTTTTTCTAGCCCCATCTGATTATCATAGAAACACACATCTAGTACACGTCAGACATAAAAGGGAGATCGAGTCCCCGATTGTCGATCAAACTGAAACTACTCTAGAACAATATCAAGACTTCAATAAAGGTTTCTTCTTCTTTATAGGACCTATCCAGAATAGTAAGTTAATACGTAGGTTAACCAGAACCCTTGAAGCAGTAGTGAATGAGACTACTTCTGCTCTAGGTAACTTAACTGAAGAGCAATCTGCTATGAGATTTGTCGTGCTCCAAAATCGTCTCGTTCTTGACGTCATACTGGCCGATAGAGGAGGAGCATGTAGAGTCATCGGATCTAGTTTCTGCATTTTCATTCCTAATAACCCGCCGTCTGTTTATTCAGCTATAACCAGACTTCATAAAATTGCCCATCAGTTACACCAGAATCCAGGCACCTGGACATGGTCCGGTTGGCTCTGGAGTATTATATCTGCCTGGGGATGGAAAGTATTGTCATTCCTAGGTATTGCAGTAATGATCATATTCAGTTGCTGCCTCTGTATACAATGTGGCCCTGCGATTTGCGGCATTTGTGCTACCTCTTGTATTCCTAGTCCTAAATCCCGTTCCAAGACAATTCGAGACGAGCAAATGATGCTATATGAACTGATAGATGGTATCATGAATATAGATGTTTCCTGATGGAAACGTAGGGCACAAGGAGGGAATGTGGAAAAGTAAATTTTGCCATGTTGTATGTGCCTACGTGTTCCCCATCCTATGTTATATGTGCATGATCGATATGCATATATTCCCCTCTGATCGATTAAAGACGCAATTACAGTTGTGTCCATCTCTAGTATGCTAGTTTCCAGTTCTCGTGAAAGCAACGAATATCAGGCCTATGTAAACCTACGTTGCCACATTTTACAGTGTGCACGTTAATTCATTGAATTGTCCCCGTTTCTAGGCCTCAAAAGGGCCCGGACTTAGATTCAGCTCCTGTCTCCTGAACCCTCTCCGAGGAGCGATACAGCCCCCACCTGTATCCCTGACCCTTAGCTTACTTCTTGCCACGCAGTGCCCGGCTCGGCCTGGCTCTGCCTCCCAGTCTGCCAAGAGTATGTTATGATTCGAGTTATCAGTCCAACCCTCCTTCTCTGCATTCCTAAGCTACTGAATCGCATCAATAGTTTCCGTCATGGTCTAGCCTTGGTGTCTCCATGTAAGAGAAATACTGTATTAATGTTCATAGAATATTCCTCACACACGCACTACATATAGAATAATGCATGCACCAGTCTTAATGTCTGTTAGCCTTTGCCCTGATAACTTTTGGATTCTATCAACATGTACTCTAAACACTAGATACTAGATATGCTTGGGTACATGTCGCTCTGACACTCCAGACTTTAGTCTCCTCTTCTAGCGCAGAAGTCATAGCCCCCAGTTCTCCCTAGTAACACGTCATTGTCAGTTTGCGCGCACCACTAGGTTAAAGGTCCCAGCTGCTCAGGTAGCCCCCTCCATGTTTCCGCCCCATTTATGACATATTCTGTTACGTTTGCATCACATGTCTATGTATACGCCCTGTACACGCCTTCTTGTTACATCATGTTGCCCTTATCTTTCGCGACTGCTACAAACCACGCCTACTGCTACGCCTACTGTATTGAATGTAATGTGTTTTGTTTAACTATATATACTGTGCACTGTTATTAAAAGTTGTCCAATTGCCAGCCTATTCCTGCCCCCGGCAGCTGCCATCCTATTCCCGTACAGGCTGTCCTGTTCCTGTCCTTTATGCTTGATTAAAGCCTGTCAACTCCAGCTACCTCGAATCTTGACTCTTATTTATTGAGCTACCTGTTTATTGATTATAGTCAAAAATAGATCCGGTAATTAATTATTTATTTACCACAGAGTACTTATTCAGCTGTGGTTACCGAGACAGCATGCCTTTAGCCGGCCAGGGTGCCTGTAGTTTTTAGATGATCAAATGCTCCTGGAGTCCTGGGGAAGCATGTTTCTGCTCTTTTTGCTCAAAATGCATGGGTAATGTGCTAGAGCTGTCAACCTGAGACCAATTTGGGGCAGCTCAGGTGGGGTTGTATTTTTTCCTTTGTAGCACTAACAGCTAACTAAATGCTATGGAATTGAATTTCACTGTAGCAGGGGAACCGCCATTTTGGAAAGTTGGCGGGCTAGATGTTTTCGGATCGTAACTCTACCCATCCGATAAATGAGAGCCCTGACGCAGACGCGCATCGGTCTTTCGTGAGTGGGGTGATTCTATTGAAATGGGGATCTGGTTATATTGATTTGAATACTCTGCACGGCTATTGCACTTTGAATAAGTGAATTACTGAATTGCACATTTTAAAAATTGAATCTGTTTGACCCCCCTGCACTACTGTGTGTTGCAGGCGAGGCCTTATTACCTGTTTGTAGGCTGCTCAAAGGCTACGTGCTGTGGGTCAGGTCGTGAGGGCTGGGGCTTTTCTCCTTGGCTTTTGTGGTCCAAGGAAGTGGGTCTTTCCCTCTGTACCTGAAATAGATGCCTTAGACCGCCATTTTGGAAGGTTGGTGTGCTAAATGTTTTCAGATCGTAACTCTCCCAATCCGATAAATGAGAACCCTGAGGTGGACGGGTCAAAGGCAAGCACATATGCCGCCATCTGCGCCCACCAGGGGCCAGAACCACTGCCTGTTGGAAATCCCATCAACATATACATTATACATCGAATGCTCTATGTAACCTAGCACCTCTAATCTCTGAATATTGTTGGCACAAACTAGCAGACTCTGGGCCATTAAAATGTGTGAGATGTAACACAGACTTTGAACCTAAAAAAAAGACTACACATCATGCACCTAAATTACTCTTCCTTTTAATAAATTGTCGCTCACTAATGAAACCTAAATATGAGGGTTGCTCTATTCCGGATATCCTGGATGCACTCCCACAAGGTTTTGGGATACTTAGACAGGATCGTCCAATACAAAGAGGAGGAGGATTTGCAATAATATACAAATTGTTGATGAAATGCTGCATAAAGGAGGCCAACCTTGAGAACTGTGAGGCCTTCTTTTTTACTCTTTCTGCAGCCGAAGACCACACAATAGCGGGTTTTCTGATTTACCGCCCACCAGGCCCTGCAGCACAATTTATATCGAGCCTGGTGGAGACACTGTTCAACCAGCACTGCGCTATAATAATTAGCTAATTTTGGGTGACCTTAATTTGCATTGTGACAATAAGGAGAACCTTGAAGTACTATACCCTATGCAAGGACCTTATGTCGCTGAACCTGGTCCTAAAAGTGAGCGCTCCATCTCCTCAATTGGGACACATTTTAGATAAATTTTACCAACTCAACTAAGATAGAGGTGGAGATGCCGTGGGCAGTCCCCCGGACAGACCATCACTTAGTGTCTTTTTCTTTACCTTCTCGTAGGCCTTTCCCCAGGAAGCCACGGCAGGAAATCACACATAGGAAATCACACATAGGAAGTGGACAAGGTTCAATCCTAATACTTTCTCACAGGCACTTTTGAATACCAACCCTAAACTTGACAAGGATATCAGCATAGCAAATAGGGATATTGAGAATTTCATAACGGATGCACTGGATGGTATAGCTCTGTGGACCACACAGAATACTAAGAGGATGAGGGTATCGGCGCCCTGGGTTAATGACACATTAATGATGGGAAAAAAATTCGAACAACTAGAGCGCAGGTGGAAGAAGGACTACTGCACCAAGAGTATGGGGAGCTATGAAAAAAGTACTCAAACAATATCATGCGCTTATTGGGAAAACACGCTGTGATTTTTATACCGAAAAAAATGAAAATGCCAGTAACTCCTTGGAGAACTGCAATAAAATTGCTGACTTTTTTGCAGATAAGTTGCCAAAATGTATGACTCATTACCAGTGGAAGTATGTCTGGGTGAAAATCCGGAAGCTTCTCCTAGAGCAGTATTTGATGGAATAACCCTTGATGAATTTAGGGTGCCGGAGGTGGAAGAATTCAAGAGTATGGCCAGGGCGATTAAATTTGGATCTCCCCTGGACCCAGCTCTTCCCAAGATCTTAATGCAAGGAGGCAACGTCATTACACCCGGTGTCTCACAGCTAATTGCTCGTTCATTTAATCTGGGTGAAATTCCTCAGAAGTGGAAACCAGCGATAGTGCGACCATTGCAGAAAAAAACACTAACGGACTGTTCGGTGCTAGAAAACTTTCCCTCCATCATGCTACTACCATTCTTTGAAAAAATTGCAGAGAAAGTACCCAACAAGCAACTAGTTAATCATATTAATCTAAATGACTTGTTTCACCCCTCACAGTCTGGTTTTAGAGCCACCTCCACAGAGTCAGCGCTACTCCTTTCTACGGAAACCCTAAGGAAATGTGCACATGCAGGCCAGACTGCTGCACTGATCCTGTTGGATGTCAGCGCAGCATTTGACACCATATCTCGTGGTCTTCTGAAAAGATTATGTACATGCGGGGTCAAGGGCACACCTTTACGCTGGATGACGTCCTTTCTCTCATCATGGAGCTTCCAAGTTGCCCAACACCCATATACATCCAAGAGCATTCCCCTGCTGCAGGGCCCAACATTGTTTAATCTATATATGGGCCCACTGGCAGAATTAGTGGAAGGATACAATGTGACTTTTGAATCATACGCCAATGATACACAACTGATTGTCACCTTATCTCAGAATCCGGAGTGGACAGCTCGCCAATTCTCTCTGTTTTTAGAGGAGCTAGTAGCATGAATATCCAACCATTGGTTGAAACTTAATGGTAGCAAAACGGAGGTGCTAATAGTTGGGAAGTCCCCCTCTATATGGACATCAGCATGGTGGCCTGAGACATTAGGACAAATACCTGCCCGAAAGCAGAAGTAAAGAACCTTGGGGTCTGGCTTGATTTTAAACTAACATTTGAAGGCCAAATCCGGAAGGTGGTGGTGAAATTTTTCGAGACTCTTAAAGTCCTAAGGAAACTCCTTGAACTTTTACCTATCAATGTGAGGAAGACAATTGTACATGCCTTGGTCACCTCCCAGATGGACTACGGTAACATTCTCTGTCTGGGAGCATCTAAGAAAGATCTGACCAAGCTCCAGTTGATCTAGGATGGGGCAGCTCGCCTAGTTCTGAACCTCCAGAAAAGAGCAACAGCTGCGAGGGCACTGGCAACCTTGCACAGGCTGCCTGTGGAGAAGAGCATCACGTTCAAGGCCATGTGCCACTGCCACAGAATGCTGTGGAAGAAAGGACCACACTATCTCTAGCCTACATACCGGCATGGAATCTAAGATCTAAATGGAAGGCATTGGTTACTGTGCCGAGAATGCAGAAAGCGAGGATGGAAGCACGCTTCTTTTGGATACCTCGCAGATAAGATCTGGAATCCTCTGCCTGTGGGACTAAGAACTGAACCTCGCGAATACATTTTTCGCAAGAGATTAAAGACATGGCTGTCTCCACCTTCAAACTAGTATCATGACCCTCTAGTGCCGACGTTGCTTTTGGATACTCTTTTTCATAGCTTCTGCCAAACTTATTGAGAGTCTGCTCTAGCCCGGGGACACACCGATGGTGTAACCATGCGCTTTACAAATGGATAAATAAATATAAAAAACCTAAGCTAAGACAAATGATTGTTTCTGGCTACCTCATCCTACTCTCCAACCACCCTCCCCACTCACCCCCTGTCCCTGTGCATGTACGCTAGTTACGGGGACAGTTGTGTGTCCAGCAGACTGCAGTGCTCAAGATGAACATTAGGAAGCAAGCACAAAGGAGACCACTAGCTGCAGTGTCCGCACACACACTCATGGGTGCAGAGGACACCAGCTCACACTAGGTCCCGCAGGTAAACACTCCGAACACGTTACAGGTCTCCTTCATGTTTTGCTTTTAATCAAAGACATGAAATAGTCCCATAATCCCAGTTATGAAGGAATGAAAGTGTTTTACAGGGCACCATGTGACGGTCCTCCAAATAAGGAACAGGTAAAAAGGCCTCGTCTCTGAATGGAAATCACATTGGCATCCCCGTCAGACCCACATTTCATGAGTAGAGGAAGCAGTAGATACTGTAACTGGTACACTTTTGGGAGCCCCCTAGCACCAGAGCAGATCTATTCCAGTGGACTTGCATGATGGTAGGGCTTACTCTGGAAAAACATTCAGCTAGCCAGAAAATGTACGGTGGTCCAGCCCCACTTTGGAAAGCCTCACAGAGGACTTTTCACCCCAAATCAGATGAACATGGATTCTCCTAAAGAAAGTGACTCCCTAAATCTTGAGGATTTCTCACATTTCCTCCTCCAGATTGCATGCTACTTTTTTTTTTTTGTTTGTTACATTTTGTGACCCACCGCGGTAAGGGTAATTGTGAGAAAGTGCCATCTTTCTTGCATGTTATGCCCCCACTTTTTACTGAATTGCTAATGTGCTTTGACTGAGTGTGCCCTGGGCTCCTGCCAATCAGGTGCCCAGGGCCTGTGTTCCTTCCCTAAAACTGTGTTGAAACTAAAACCCAATTGGCATCTCTGGCCACTTGTCAGCCCCTGGTAAATGGTACCCTAGGTACCCAGGGCATAGCGACCAGAGAAGACCCCTAAGGGCTGCTGCACTTATTGTGCCACCCTTAGGGGCCCTGCCCCCTGACACACACACACACTGCCTTTGCAAGCTGAGTGTCCTGGTGCAGAACTAAAAGAGTCGACATGGCACACATCCCTGTGTGCCATGCCCACAAACCTACTGCCCTGGCATACATCCATCAACCCTCTAGCTGGGTGCCATACGCCAGTGGTGTGGGCACAGGTGCATGAGCCCTGTGCCCCTACAGTACCCAGGGCCATTCCTGGGCACTGTAAGTGCGGTGATGCCATTACGTGTATATGGTGCTGGGAGGTTGTCATTACGAACTCCACAGTACCATAATGGCTACACTGAAGACTGACAAGTTTGATATCAAACTGTTCCGCACATTAAACTCACACTGATGCCAGTGTGGGATTTAATGTAAAATGTACTACAGAGGGCACCTTAGAGATGCCCTCTGAAATCTAACCTACAATCCACATCTTTTTATGAGAGGCTGCCTAGGCTGCCACACAGCAAACATGTTGCTGGACCCCTGGGTAGAGAGCCATCCGCTCTCCTAGGCCTGCAACAATGCACATCCTGGGCGAGGTGCTAGGTCTCCTCCCCCAGGATGGGCAGGGGAAGCTTCAAAGGCATGCCACCTTTGTGAGATTCTCCGGGCCACTTACTGTACTCAGCAGCTGGCCCCAACCGGTTCTGAGCCCCACTCTGGCGGGAAGACTGGTGGGAAACCCTAAGTGAGGAAAGGGGGAGTGCCAGGCTCTCCCAACCCCACCCCTCAGGTGGGAGAGGCGAGGTGAAGCACAACTCCGGGCTTTGGCCATCTTGAGGATGGGGAGCCCTGCCCAATCAGAGATAGGCTCCTGCCCCCCTCCCACAGGAGAGGAGCAGGATAGGGGGTGTAGTCACCCCAGGACAGGGACCCATTGGTCTCTGTCCTTGCCCTACCTGTAATGCCCCTAAATTTAGATTAGGGGCACCCTGAACCTTCCTTCCTCAGATCCTGATTCCAAAACAAGAAAGAAGACCAAGAAGAATACCTGCTGTGCAGCTGCTAACGAGAGGACGACAACAACTGACTTGGCCCCAGCCCTACCGGCCTGTTGACCCTTGAACCTGCTCCTGCTAAACCCCTGCGTCTCCTGCGGACAACAACCTCGAAAGCCCCAGAGGACCTGCTTGCCTTGCTCATCTAAAAGACTCGGACTCCCATGAGCAGTGGTTCTGCTCAAACAGCAACAACCCTGGCGCAAGCCAGGAACCGCGAATCCAGCACACTCTACACCCGCCGAGCCCGGCCTGTGCCTGAGTGAACAAAGACCCTGGGGCTGTACCCCCAGCGATTGTGACCTGAAATCCAGTGCCCAAAAGGACCATCCTAAACAACCCAGAGGACACCTGCAGCCTCACAACAAGGTACCCCTCCAACCGCGACCTGCAGAGGGTAAGATTTCCTGACGTCAAAAGACAACCAGGCGCCCCACGGCCCCCTGTTCCCAACTCCAAAAACAAAGCACGCCGCATCCCGTAGAGGGGTGTGAAGACCCCAATTATGAAGCATGACACCAACGGTCGTTTTGGTGTGTGAGGGGTATTTAAAGAACACTATGTGCTCCTCACCAGTGTAGGGACCACTCTAATAAAATCTAGATGTGGATTCTTTTTGTTATAATCTAACTTTAGCCTTTGCCAAACCTCTGGGGACTGGGGATTCTGTACATACTGTACCTTACTTTGATCCAGTATATACAGAGCCACTTTCTTACAGTAATCAATTAGAAAATTAATGGATGGTGGCCTCATGAAATAGGAGTGAGTTTTGTCAGTGTGAGGACTTCACCTAAAAGGAAACCGGAATTAACTCCAAATCTCTAGCAGCATGACCTATTGTCTTTTGGTTTTTGAAGAGGCAAACTTGTATGGTTGGAAACCCACAAAAGTGATTATTATTTTTTTTTTTTTGGGAATTAAAACTTTCCACGGTGTGATGTTCAGCAACCTACGTTGTCCCAATGCCTGTAAAGTGAGTCTTTTAACACCTGTTATTACAATGTATTACTTTGTATAATCACTAATGCCCCTATTGTCCTTTCAGAGCGAGCTCCATGTGTCAAAGCTTTTCCATCACCCGAACATTGTGCCATACAAAGCAACCTTTATAGCGGATAATGAACTCTGGGTGGTCACTTCATTCATGGCATATGGTAAGTAGTGAAGGAAACTGCTGATGTTAGTTTCTAATTGCAGTCGCTGCTCATTGTGCTGTAGATATGAAATGGGCATGGAAACTGTAATTCAAGGCCTCCTTGCTTCTACATTGGTCTCCCTCATCATACCTCCGATGACAACTGATACAGCACATGGAAGTCGTTCATGTTGCTGCTTCCGTAGAAATGTGTGGTGATGTAACACTAGGATACCTTGAAAATAAACTCTTAAACCATGTTAAGATGGTGGATTGAACATCAAGGAAAACGTAGCAAAGGCTGAATAAACTTTTATCAGGAGTTAGAGGATGGGTTTGCAAAACTAGCGCACAGACCTCTTGTAATCCAATTTTATTTCCCTTTTCTCGTTGGGATTGCATTTCGTCACTGATGGTGTGCTTGCACTTTTACTTGTTAGATTGCAGAAATGTAAGAACATATTTTAAGTTAGCCAAAAAATGTGACACTAAAACAGATCTACCTTTGTGGGTCTAGTTCGCAAAATGTGGTTACCCGAGTTATTGTTGAGATGCTGAGGGTTGGATAGTGGACATTGCGGACACAATTATGGTGACCCCAAACTACAACAAAGACACTTAATTTAAACACCCCTTAAAGGGTTGCTACTGCAGACAGCCCTTCACTTCTCCCTACCACTTCTCACATTCCCCTACAACCACTCGCGTGGCAAAATTACTTTACCCATTGTAGATGATATTTATGGAGCCTCACACCCTATGTGTATGCACGAAGTGCAGATATTAAGCTGGCCGGTCTTTAGTGATAACGCACTGCTGTTGATAACCCCTTACCCCATGCAGTAGATCTACTGAGAGTGGCCAACTGACTGATAAACACGAGAACTGTGCACAAGGCCGCAGATTAACAATTGACTGCGCAAACACTTACTCATCTCACTCAACGTATGGAAACATGGGGGCGGGGACACAGAACATAGACACCCGAAAATTTAAATGGAAACGCAGGAGTAGAGCGAGTGATTGATATCCAAAAGGGAACTACCACCAAATCGCTCAAAGGTTACTGTTTATGTTTAACCTGTGATTGGAGTTCTATGTTTAGTGGCTCATGCATGTGCAACCCACTATTCAGACTCCGATCTATGTAATGTACACACAGTAGTCAACCGAAGAAAAATGGACACCATGCGAAGAAACCTCAATGCACGTGACATACAGGAGGTAGCCGACAATGCACCTCCCGGATGTATGTCATGTATAATTATGATGGAGAATGCACATATTAAACACTGTAAATGTAACAGAAAATCAATAAACAGATGTTTTTAAAAACAGGCTACCCAAATTATAAATAACTGATGAAAAACATGTTCTGTAATGATAGCAAAAAGAAAAAAGGCATGTGGTTCAGAACATTATTGCTGTATTGGAAATAGGTGGGCATATGACAACAAGAGACACTTGTGGAGTCACTGGATCTATAAAGGCAGACAACTGCTCATGCTCACTGGGTAATGTGAAGTGAGGAAGACGCACAAGCAAGCAGGTTTCTTCCATAATTGACTAACTGGACAAGGGCTAACCTACATTAAAATTGAAGTGATTTTCAGGGAAAGGGAAAGTATGAAAGAAGAGAATATGAACAAAAGACAAAGTTGAATAAGAGTCTAGCCAACATAGATTGTACATTTTGACATGTGCAGCAAGTCTAATGTTCCCTATAGGCCTCTATGAGGCCGTAATTCTATTTTTGAAAGCCTCGTTTGATTTTATAAAATGATATCATTGACCACGTTCTCGCCTAGCCCAGGTGGGGTAGTTGTGCTTGCATGCATGGTAGCCCTGTGAACTAGTGGAACTGAAAAGACTCTTGAATGTGAAAATATCCCACTAGATTTTGGGTGGATGTTTGTATGTGTTGATGCTCCTCTTTCCTGCAAAGGGTTTTCTAGATTGTTGTGTTTGTTTCTTCCGAGTCAATGAGGAGGGGGGAGTCATTCTCATTCAAACTGGGAAGCTGTTATATTGGTGTTTGTTTTTTGTTTATTTTTTTATATGTTTGGATACTGGGCATTGTTCATGACGTTCTGTTGCCGGAATTCAGCTCAGGAACTGAACTCAGGTTGGGACCATAGAACATCGGTATGTAGGGGACTGAGACACCATGCCACATCAGTAACTATGAGCCAGAGTCCAATAGCTATAGTGCCTCAGTTGCCCTCCTAAACTTTCCAGAGACGCAAGTGATTTGGCACACCAGAGCATAACACTGTCGACCCTCTCAGGGATGGTGGTAACCGGAAACACACATTCCCTCTCACTCGCATTTGTCTACAATAAGTTAAAAAAGATACACAAAGGAAACTATCATGCTCTAATATGCAATAATTGTGCCACAATTTTAAAACAAATACATGTCAATAATGTCATCAGCATTGTTAATAATCCATATACAATAAAGAGCCCTGTCCTGTTATCTGACAGAACTGCCGAAACCCTCCCGTACTACTATAGGGGTTATAAAATATAGATCTCTTGGTTTAGTGGCGGACCCTGTACCTTTGTATACATAGGTGGATGTTATACATCTCAGCCTACGCAGCACTCTTGTCTCAGGACCGTCGCTCTGTGTGACTGTTATTTTCCAGAATCCTGTCCTTTGTTATGATGAGATTTGTGTATTCAAAACAGCAGCTGCATTCTCCTATTTCTAGATGCTAGTGTGTGCCCCTTGTTGTTTTTCTCCGGTCAGTGTTGTTTGACCTTACTTGGGCTGTTCAGACTAAATCCCAGGAAAAAAGATAAAAGGCGAAAACGTGCTGGTTCTGTGTGAAAATATAACATAGCGCAAAGGCAAGCATTATATTTAGTAACGTGTGCAAAACTAAAGTCGCCTAAAACGTACATGATTAGGCTAACTTAGGGGAAACGAAAAGTCCATGTCAGAAGCACACAACAGTTCAACTGTAATTAGTGTTTTGCGTAGGTGTTCACACTGTATTCATGGTGTTGTCATTTTAAATTGAATAAAAAAAGATGAAAAAGAAAACTACCTGATTATGATAATAAGGCCTCAGGCTCTAAAAATGACTAGATCCCTAATATCCGAATAAAACAGTGCCATGTTGAGGAAAAATATGTGTCTTGCAGCCAACCCAGAACATCCTGCTATATTAGTTGGTCAACTGTTTTGCACTTCATTGTGCTAGAGTGAGAGTCAAAGGGCTAAAGGAAACAGCAAAACTGTTTATGATTTTATGACACTAGCAGTGGAAGAACGCCTTGCTCAGGCTAAGGCACATCAAAAAAAAGTCTCCACAATTGTGCTATTGATTGTAAAGGAGAGATACTTTCGATCACTAATACCGGTCATGAGGGCAAAGCAGGAAGTGCTGCATAATTACAATGGTTCACAGTCTGGATTTCTGATTCTCAATGAGCACAGTGATGGTAGTTCACATTCGGAATACCCGAACCACCGCTGGACGAGAGCGATTACAATCACTTTGTGTTGGTCATGTTCAAATGATTAATGGAAAAAGGCCGCATAGTAAAGATTGCCTACCCTGGTCTAACTGCATTGAAGGAGTCTGTCTTAGAAGTGCACTCATGGATTTATACCATAAACATTGAGTAACTGTCTTCACCATGCTCTCAATTAAATCCGTTTACGTACTTTTCAAGGACGAAATTTGCATTCATGTTGAAACTAATTGCCACACAAAAGTACTTGATTTCTAGGGAGAGTAGGGAGTTCAGTGTCTAAAAAATAACCACTGATCCACCAAGATGCAAAAATCATTCTTCAGTAGGTATTCAGATAATCATTATAAGATCATACTCTGTTTTGTGCTCAAAATGTTTTTACAGCCAATGCATGTTTAGTCTCTACTTGTAAGTGTCCATGTTCACAAGGATATTTTTGGTTTTCGGCAGCCATAACTGCCTTTTTTATTATGTTTTCTTCTTAACATATCTATAAAAAAAATTTTTTTTTAAGTTTTCTTCTTGGTTCCAATATCATAAACCATAGCCATTCATGGAAGGGGCCACAATATCTTCTGTAACAACTATATGCACCTCTCATACCATAAGACTAAATACATATGGTTTCATTATTTGGGTACAGCTGCTTGCAGCACTTAAATTCATTATTTAAATTAAGTATCCAGAAGCTGCAATAGACCAAAAATGCACTAAACCCTTGTCTCACTTGAAGATCGGGAATATTTTGAACCTTAATTACTTTGGATTCTCACAGAATGTTTGTTTATAGTACTGCTCGTTATACAAAGACAGAGGTAGCCAGCATGATGTGAAGACTGCAGGAAGTGCATTTTAACAATGTAATTGTAACACTTGCTCATGGTTCAGTATTGCTTGAAATTAAAATACCTGTGCATTAGCCTCAAAATATTGCATGTGAAAACCCTTCCTATCTGGCTAACAAGCTAATCCACTGAGCAAAAACACAACCCACAAAAAAGGTAGAAATAAACCTCTTTGAAAGCACTGCCCTAGACTTTCAATGAATTTCAACATGACATATGAACCACAAAACATTTAATGCACGTGCAAGAGACTTTCCTTATTCTGAAATGCTCCACCCCATGACTTACTAGACTAACTGTTCTTAACCTTTAACTTCAGGAACCCATAATGAATCGCTACTGGAATCCGGGGACCCCCACCTAAGCAATTTCTATGATTTGAACCTCAATACACTACACAAAACATATGTCCTTCAAACAGACACACAAATAATGGAAATTATTTAATTCTATGCAAAAAAATATTTTTTAATGGGAAGGTTGGAACTTTTCAAAATACAGTTTTATTTCTAAAGTACAAAGTGATGTGCTAATTTCTAGCATATCACGTTGGTATTTTAGCTCCTAATGCATATTCCCTTATTGTCTGTGCATAATATTTCTGCTTCACTTGGGTCCAGTAATCCATACTCAATTCTGTTTGTTGTACTTGCGCTGCTCACACAAATTAAGATAATGATACTAACCTTATTTTTAGTTTCCAATGCCTTCACACATTCAGAAGGTTTTACAACATACAGTTTTGCTTTTTTGTGTGCATATAACTTATTAATCTGCTAATATCAAATTTTATGAACAGCCCGGAACACCTTGAATAGACTTCATGGGCTCCCATGGTCTGTAAATCACAGGTTAACCCCTTCGACGCTCATGACGAGCTGGGCTCGTCATGAGGTAGCCTCCTCGCACGCTCATGACGAGCCCAGCTCGTCATGTAAAGTGCGAATCCGCAAAATCCAGCGTACGGGCGGAAATCATGCCGCACGCATGCGGTTAAGAACTACTGTACTAGTAAGTCCTTGGTAACATGCCCAAACCAAGACTCTGAAATGTGTAACCATCACTGTAATTGCTAAACAGAATGCAATGACTTGTGTTTTTACCATTTTAACGCAGTACATCATGGTGAAACAAGGTTTCTCATACAGAGGCACAAGCTCTTAAGTGGCAGTCCTGAAATGTCTGTCGTTGAGTCCTTCTGGCAGTGGCCATCGTGTGACTGATGCATAGTCCCTCGGCTGAGTCAGTGATCTTGAGTGCACTGGAGATCAGAGGTCGCTGCTCCCTCCAAGCATCACATCCATTTGCTCGAGTTTTGTGCCATGTGTCTGGCTCTCAAGATGTTTCTGCCTTCCATCTGTGGCCAGTCAATCCAAATGTTGCCAAACAACATGTCCTCAATATGGTATCTCAACAAGCAGGTAACTGTGGGTTCATGCTTCCTGTTTCTGGAAGTGCTGAGGCTTTGGGCCTGGGTTTAGATGTTTGGATAGGGATGAACTCTCTAGTGTGTTCCATCCATGTGTCTGCGATTACCTCAGGCGGCGCCACGTAGTGGAGCATGAGTGGCGGCTTTACGTAGAGATAGTTCAGTCCATTTTCAGTTCTATGGGCGTTTGCTGTGGTGAACCTTCTTGCTACAGAGTGGAAGAAACTTTGTTCAATTTGTTTGTGGGAGATCTGTCTGGCTGGAGGTGGAACTTTTATCTCTGCTGTATAATCGTTCCCATTCCACTGATTCCTCGTGTTCTGAGGAAGCTGTGTCAGTACTGTGAGCAAATGCTTCAGATTGCACCTATTAGCCTCGGGGTGTGTTACTTGTCTCTCTTTTGCCTCTCCCTGATATCTCTCCTCCCTTATTTTTTAGTTAGGGCTGGCCTTCCTTTGCAGTAGCAGGAGTTCCAGGTCTTGCAACCAAATCTCCACTTCCATGCCTTGAAATTGAGCAGAGCAATTTGAGTTTCTTTGACCTGTCCTTAAATTTGTTGATGTAATCCACAGAGTTTGTCGTCCATCCGCTAAATCTCTCTCTTAAGGGCAATATTTTGTGTTTCTTGATTAATGGGGGTGTACACTGATCCCCTCTCACAGCATGCGTGTTTGATGTTTTACATTTTGCTTTATTTCTTGTTCAGCAAGGCTTTCCTGTGGAAAAGTTAAAGGTTATGTTGGTCACTTTTGACCTCCCTTTTTTTTTTTTTTGCTAGACTAGCCTTCATTATTTAAATCTCCTATTGTCATTGACATATTTGCCCCCCCCCTTTTCCAGTGAGATCTTAATTTAGCACCCATATTCTTGATGAGTTCTTCCTTTGAACCCATTTGAGACTTCTATCATTGCCATCACGTTGGCTGGGCTTGCTAGTGAGCTGCAGACCTTGATGTTCAGACTCCATTCACTGTATTTTCCAATACAAGTTGGTCCTTTCTTCCTAAGGTGGTCACTCTTTTTCATGTAGACCTGGGCATTACCTTTCCAGTGTTCTTCCTGTCACCTCATGCGACCAAGGGCAAAGAACTGCTACATCGAAGGGCTCCTTACTTTCTATATTGACAGAATCCGTGCATTTGGGTGAATGACCAACTTTTCTTACACCTTTACTAGACACTGTTGTCTGGAATATAAGGTTGCCGAGATGGCCTTTTTGCCAGATCATACTGCACCTGTTTCCTCAGACCCACCACCTGGGAGGTACTATTTTTATATCGATTCAAGAGATGAGGAGTTGACTGTTAGAAGTTTTCATTAGAAGAACAAGTTACTTACCTTTGGTAAAGATCTTTCTGTGGAATACTTTGTCAACCTGCAGATTCCTCCCTCCCTCTCTGTTCTGAGGAATAGTCCTGCGTTTTTCATTGGAAGGTTCCTTTCTACATTCATGCACTGCATGATAAGTCAATCTCTTCAGCCTCATCTCTGCCTCTAGGGCATGGGGAAACCAGAATTGGCATAGCCAATAGGTCTCGCCTTTGGGACCTCATAAGCATTTAGACTATAATACAGCAATACATACAGCCTAACTTCCCTCCTCCCATCTGTGTCTTTCATCTTCCGGTAACTTTTTTTATTTGTTTATTGAGCATTTCATATCAGCAAGCAGAATAATCACAATCATTATCAACGAGATTATACATACCAGCCAGGACAACAATATTACAAAGACCTGTATAGGCACATCTATGAGTTTTCCAATGGCCACTAACTAGTGCTAAGACATTAGGCAATTGCTTCAGTTGTACATTACAGCCATATCCCAAGTGCGTAGACACAATGCATAGCGGCTTCTTCCAGTGAGGCGATAGACCAGATATACAAAGTGAGAGCTACCAGTCATCAGCTATTCGAATATAGGTGGTATATTGACGGAAGGGAAAGGGCAATTAGGACTCATGACCAGCCTGTGCGGAGTGTTCAAGGAGATCAGATTTAAGTGGGTCCCAGATATCCCGTGGTCGGGATGATAGAGTGAGTAGTTCAGCATATGTGCAAGTTTGGTCCTGCCAGCGTGTCATATCCACAATCCAGTCCTTGAACTTGGGTGCACACCCCCGGCCCCATCTGCAGGCCACCCGGCGCCTGGCAAGTAGGAGAGTGAATGAAAGAAATTTGCGGTGTGCCACTGGTATCTCTGCCATGTAACCGAGCAGTTCGGTGAGTGGGGATAAGGGGGTTTGTAATGATGTTATCGCTTCTAGCGTGCCAGTAAGTGAGAATTGAGTTGCATCCCCAAGCAAGATGAAAGTCGACTGCATCCTTCCTATATCTGTCGCACCTGCTTGTTTCGCGTAGTTTGTACTTGTGCAATTTAACAGGAGTATAGTATAGGCGGTGTAGGAACTTGTAGTGAGTGATGCCTAAACGACTACTGGAAGAGACTTGTTCAGTTTTCTTGCAGCAATACAACCATTGTTGGTCTGTGATCTCGTGTCCAATGTTCGCCACCCATTTTTCTCTGGAGGCGCGGGGGTGTAGACCATCTCTGTGTATATGCTATGATAGAGTGTAGAGACCAGGTGGGACGCGTTGTTGATGCGTAGCACATGATGTAATGGAGTAACAGTAGGGTTTTTTTAGGGTGTGAGGGAGTGTATTCCCTAAAACCTTGTCGCAGGCGGACGTACATAAAAATGTCCATGGAAGTGGGTGGTGTATCCCTAAATAGTTGCTGCATGGTGCAGAACGTGCCATTAAGAAAGAGGTACAAAAGGGGGTGGTGATGGATGGAGCATCTGAACCAATCAAACACTCACACCCAGTCAACAGATCTGGGTTAGATCCATCACCGTTCTTTAGCCCACTCTGCCACCCCAGTTCAGACATGGCCATATGCAAATCAGTCTGACCCTGTGCCTCGTGGGAACAGTCCAGCCCGAACTGCCAAGCCATGCCTTCCCTGGACCGGAAACAAGCTTCCTAGGACCGGTTTCTGGCATTTCAGCCGTCTTCAGCCAGGCAGCCAGGGTATGCTCAGACGTGAGTCCCATGCTCTCCACACTACTGGAGTCAAGCTATCCTGGCTGAAGACGGCTGATAGCCAGAAACCGGTCCTAGGATGCTTGATTCCGGTCCAGGAAAGACATGGCTTGGCAGTTCGGGCTGGACTGTTCCCATGAGGCACAGGGTCAAGGCTGACTTGCATATGGCCATGTCTGAACTGGGGTGGTTGGTGTGGAGTGCAAAAAAACAATGGATTTAGGCCCAGATCTCTGTACTGGGGCGAATGTATGACATTGTTCTGCATTCTGTCCAGCAACTGTTTTGCATTAAGAAAGAGGTCCCCCCCAGCAATGAATATTCTGTTTAGTTTTGGTTTCTACTGACTTCGGGAAGGTCAAGCGAGGTGTGGGTGTGGACAATATATCCCTGTCCAGAGGGAAAGGGTCCGATAACCAATGTTCGGTGGCGATATGAGGTGTATATCGAGGCGGGTAAAACCAATACTGAGCAAAATGTGCTTGGGCACATATATAGTACAGCTCCAAGTCAGGGATATTGAATCCCCCCTGGGAGTATGGCCGTGTATCCCATTGCGAGCGGGGTTGGTTACTGCCCCAAACTAAGCACATGAGTTCCGAGTGGACCTGAGAGAAGAAATGACTGCCCGGGTCATAGGGGATATTTAAAAACAGATATAGGAGTTTGGGGAGGATGACCATTTTAATGAGCAAGACACGGCGCGCCATGGTGAGGGGGAGAGCATTCCAGCAAATGATGTTGCTAGTTATACGTGCCAATGTGCAACCGTAATTGAGTCTCATTCATTCCTCCCGATCAGTGGTGATGTGTATCCCAAAGTACTTCACCTTGGAATCTCACCACTGTATGGGATTGTCCGTGGGGAAGCATCTCAGAGAGGTTGTGAGTGGAAAGATCTGAGATTTGGCCCAATTTAGTATGGACGTCGGAAAGTCCTCCGAAGCGAACGACTTCGCGGAGGAGAGGCTTGAGGTTCTGTTGAGGGTTTTTGACATAGTTGACATATGGTGACATCATCAGCATGCAGGGATAGGAGGAGAGGGCGGAGGAAGCATCGAAGGGCCTTTTCTTGATGATGCTGTCTGATTTTGTCCGCCAGTGGTTTTATGGCAAGGGCAAATAGGAGGGGAGATAGAGGGCCGCCTTGTCGGTTGCCTCGAGTGAGATGGAAGGAAGGGGAGGTATGGCCATTGATCAGAACTCCTGCAGTGGGATAGGCATATAGCAGACATATCCATGCAAGGTAACCTACAGGTAGCTCCATGCATTGCAGGATGGTGAAGAGATAGTACCATTCAACAGAATCAAAGGCCTTTGTGGCGTCTAAAAATACTGCCACAAGGAGAATAGAGTATGGAGATTGTGAGAGGTAGCTCTCCCGGGGATAAAACCTGCCTGGTCATGTAGGACAAGTTTCTCCATCAATAAGCTGAGGCGATTAGCTAAATGTTTTTCAATAATTTTAGTGTATGTGTTCATGAGGGATAGGGGTCTGTAAGAGTCGTAGTGATCCGTAGACTTTCCAGGCTTAAGGAGTGAGATGATTAAAGCCGCGTGTATTTGTATCGGGAAGGATCTGCGCCTCTAGGGCGTCAAGATATACCTCTCGCCACAAAGGGAGTAATTGATACAAGTATGTTTTGTAAAAGTCAATGGAAGGTAGTCAGATCCAGGGGCTTTGCCCGATTTCATCTGCATAATGGCTGTGCAAAACCAGTCATCCTCAGAGGGGGCCACCAGGAATTCCTGCTGATTGTCCCCCAACCATCCCAGTCTGATATCTTGAAGGTAGGGAGCGAAATCTGGGGGCACGGACCATCGCGAATGAGAGAGGTTTGTGTAAAACTCAGTGAATGTATGTAAGATTTGACGCTATCCCGATGTCGTGTGCCCGCACTATCTATTATGTCCATGATGTAGTTGGAGAATCTGGGTAGGCGAAGTTCCATCGCTAGCCCCCTCCCAGGACTCTTCCCCCTCTCCAAACCATCGTGCGGTGGAGTATTTGCCGCAGACCTCCAGATCGGCTGTGGCATTGAATTCTGAAATCCCCTATTTATGAGTTTGTGCAGTAAATTATTTAACATTTCATCACTGATGCCCACAAAGTCTGTTATACAAGATCTACCTAAAATAGAAGCTGTGCCTCCTTGCACCCTGATCCTGGCAGCAGGAAAGAAATTGCAGTTTTAAAAGAAACTTTACGAAGTGCAGCGTCTTGCAAGAAACTGATATCTGGTGGAGAATTTAGCAACTGAAATAAGTTACATGCAAAATGTGTAATGTGCACAAGTTGCCAACGAGGAGAACCAACAGTTGGACAACGAGCATCTTTATTTGGGAAAATCTTGCATTTGGCACTACTCACACGAGGAGTCTTTTAATGTTTAAAAGGAGGAGTGTTAACGGGATCCATTTGAAGAACTTGCACAATGGAAGGAAGCAAGTGTAAAATGACTTGGGAGCATGCCAAAGTGGTGGTAAGAGGTTGTTATATAACTGGGATAATTGTTGCTTGGGGCGAACAGAGGCTGCTGTGGGGTTAGCACGACTTAGTCAGCTCACCCCCGATTGGTATGGGGTTGGGAAGCACACGTGACCCCAGCCAAAAAGAACCCATCGTCCTGCTTGACACAAACCTCTAAGAACTTACCGTTCATTCTGCCTTTAAAACAAAAACACCAAACTTGTTCGACTTAACCCGAGTTGGCCAGCATGCCCAACCAACTATGCGTGGTGCTTCCAGCACACATAGCTGCCGCCTTCAAACACAGTGGGGTCAAGTGTAGCCAAGTAGAAGGCTGGGCTAAGAGTGACTGACTGAATGATTGACACTGTCGAATGCGGAGCATGAATTCTGTCACATGAATGACACGCACCCGCTTGCCGTCCCTTGAGGCAAACACAATGCCTGTGTACTGACGGCATCGACGACAATGCCGCAGGATCGCCATGTATTTCCAAATCCCACCCTCTTGTTTACTTTCCTTTTACAATATACTCCTCAGCTTGCAAATATGAAAGGACTTTCACGAAAATGAAGTAATGTAGAAGCCACCGCAGCAGCTGAACTGCAAAAAATGACACTTGTTGTCAAGGCAAATACATTTATTGGTCACACAGGCCAGCTCTCGTGCTGTAATTAGCATAGAAGTTGTGAAATGGCTGCACCCCACTTCAGACAAGCTGCCGCCTGTCTTCCCAGAAAGAAACCAACCGCAAAGAAAGGAAAAAACAAGCCACACGAAGGGCATGGATGTGGGAGGGAGGCGGGAACAATTGTGCAAGTTTCCTCAGATTTAAGTAACAGTGGCTGTAACCGCAGTGGAGGCAGCGCAGTGTGTGCTGAAGAGGCGTGGGTAGGGGCCAGAGTAAGGGAGAGTGAGGGCTGCCCCAGTATGGCAAAACAAACCAGCGCGGCCACGCGATCGCAAAAGTGAAAGAGACCACACAGAACAGATGGCACCCTACTGTGAGTAGTGGAAGGCTCAGCACTGCTAGCCTTCAGCAAGCGCTGTCATTCCAATGCGTGGGCGTTGGGGTGTTGCTGGTTCTAGTTTGTGCCAGTATGAATGTCCTTCAGTAATCTCGTAACCCAGGACGCGTATTCATTTACTGTGCCTCTTTTGCATGCTTGCTCTCTTCACACAGAACAGATGGCACTCTGCGCACCCCTGCTCGCTCCCGCAAGCTGCAGGCCGCCACACACACGAGTGAAGGTCGGGAGTGATTGCAAGAGGCCCTCCTAGTGCAGCTCATGCGCGCTGCGCTAGGCGAGACCTTAAAAAGTAGTGGCCTGCACCCGCAGATTGAAGAGTGGTCCTCGCATTTCTTTGAGTTTTGTTTTTTTACTGTGAGTAGTGGAAGGCTCAGCACTGCTTGCCTTCAGCAAGCGCTGTCATTCCAACGCGGGGGTGTTGGGGTGTTGCTGGTTCTGGTTTGTGCCAGTATGAATGTCCTTCTGTAATCTGTTCACTCAGGACGTGTATTCATTTAATGTGCCTCTTTTGCATGCTTGCTCTCTTCACACAGAACAGATGGCACCCTACGCGCCCCTGCTTGCTCCCGCAGGCTGCCACACGCAAGAGTGAAGGTCTGGAGTGATTGCAAGAGGCCCTCTCCTAGAGCATCGCATGTGCGCTGCGCTAGGCGAGACCTAAAAGGGATGGTAAATTGAGGTCAGTGGTTCAGGGTGGTGCCTTATGCAGCTTCATGATGTACCGCCAATATGGAGCCATGGCGCAACCTGGTGGAGCAGTTGAGCTACAGCTGTTTTTAGGTCTCGGACTGCGAAAGACTGCGCACATGTGCAGTCGAGCTGGCGAGATTTAATGAGGTAGGGAGAGTTTCACTAGCGAGGTTAAGCCCTGCTCCTCTTTTCCATTCGCTGGCGTCCTAAACGGTGGCCAGCCATTGGAGAAGAGGCCCTAGTGACGTTCTTCTTTCTCTCCAAGCCCCGTCCTTTTCAGACTGGGCTCCTTGACTTATTTTTGTGGTAAAAGCTTTCTTATCTTCCTTATGGGGCCAGATGGCCCCATAAAGAAGATAAGGAACGTTTTACCACAGCAGCAAGTCAGGCTGAGGTCGTCCGAATGGGACGGCTCCATAAGAGAAAAGTCGGCGTTGTGCGAGATGCAAAAATCCTGGTGAGCGCTTGTTGTGGTTTGAAAAGGCTTAGAAAGGTCAAGTCATCCAGTGCTTAATTTGTAAGACTGCTGTCGATGGTTAGCACTGGCCTACGGAATTCGGGGACGTGCCCTCGCTTGGCCATGTCCCCAAATCCGTGTTTTGCATTAGTGTACTGTACCCTTCTTTGTCTGCGTCCCCCAAATTCCGTAGGCCAGCACTGCACCTCGATAGCAGTCCGTTCTGAATGCTTGTATGGGCGCCGCCGCCATTAGTTAGTCGTCTGCATTTCTCAAGCTGTTATAATCAGCTGCTTCTGACCCGGAGAGGTTTTAATGGCGATGTCTCTTAGCAACACAGCAGAGTTCAGTGTCTCCTTGCAGCAGCCACTAGAAGCATTGCAGTGCGCCTAATGGCTCTCGGTTTGTGTGTTTGACCTTTAGTTAGATCGACGGGGCATCTGCATCGCCGTATAAGTGAGCGCAGGGGGTCAGTCTGGGGTTCTTGACCGGGCACTTCAGGCAAAGCAGCCACTGAGAGGTGTACAGAAGCAGTCAGTGTTCGAGTCCGCCTATGACCCCCAGCCGAAGACAGCACTGGCTATTAACAGGGAGGCCACGGCTTGCCGCTTGTTTTCTCAATCCCCGCCTCAGTGCATCACTCGTAGTTCGAACCATGACCGGCTATAGCAGGCTTACGGCTGGAACGGTGCGCTGACACCACACTGCAAGACATTGGTATAGGTGGCAAGGGTGCCCAGGGCTCTTATGCTCGCCAGAGCAGTAGTCCATGCCCCCGGGTCGACTAGTAAAAAAGTAGGTTTAATGAGGTTCAGTAGACCCCTCACATTCCAGAACCCCAGTGCTACTGCACCTGCTCCACCAATGATGGCTAAGCTCGACTCAGAAGCCCAAGCTTTGACACAGCTGGCCATAACCGGGAAACACTGCTTAGCAGCAGTTCTCAGTGTTATTTAAATAGTCTTTCACGGTGGAAAAGGACACATTGAGTTGAGAAATAGTAACACTATTTACGTTCTCTCCCTATACAGCAACAGTTGACACAGGGATTGGTGTTTCAAGTAGTAAAATTATTATTTCACTGCCATGGTTTTCGTCTGAAAGGTTCCGGCAGGTCAAAGGTACTAACTTGAAGAGGGGCTAGCAGGAGAGGCACAAAAAACGGGGCAAATCATACAAGGTCTGGCGCAACACATACCACTTCTGCATGTTATGCCTTATTTCATGTTCACATGCAGATGGTTTGAAAAAGGAATACTGTTTCCGGTGACTATTTGGTTAAAAAGTATTCTGTGAGAATTGAGGGCATTCCTCTTTACACTCATACAACCATTTCACATCCTTCTGGTATGCTTGCTGTAATCTTTTTTCCTGCTTTTTCCGTACACTCGTCCCCTCATCCTTTCCTCGTCTCTCTTGTAACAGGCATCACCCCGACCTTGCTTAATCTGTAAAAGAGTAAGTGCTGCGGCCCAAAGATTTCCTCAGAAGCCCAATGGGTTAATGTGTCGAATTATACAGTGAAATTTCCTCTTGCTTAAGTGGATTTTTACTTCATTTTTTGTAATTAGTTGGATTAGTTTAATGTCCTTAGCAGACAAGAAAAACTGATAGTGTTTGAGTTCATTCATGTTATTGTGTGTGTGGGGGGGGGGTTCTGTGTGTGTGGGGCTCTATATGTGGGGCTCTATATGTGTGGCTCTGTGTGTGTGGCTCTGTTTAATTATTTTTCTTTGCCCCCCTCGCATCAAATATAGGGGCAGACAGAGCCCCATTGCGGGACATTGTGCGCCTGGATGACAGCCGTGTCTGCGCGGACGGGCCATATGGCTACGCACGGATTGGGGTAAGGGAGGGAGGGGGACGAGGAGGGGGCCCTGGGGGGCTTGTGAAGGGGGGAGGATGCCTTAGGTCCACCAGCAGGTTAGGGTTAGAGGTATTCACCCCGCAGAACCCACCTCGAGACGAGAAAGCTTTTCAGTGCATTAGTGTGCCACTCTGAGGGCACGAGGGGCAGGGAGTGCACACAAGGGGAGAGATTTCGTGAGATGTGCACATATCTCAGGGGCCAGGCACAGCGCTTTATTCTACACACTCTGCAGCAACAAGGCCGAGAGAGCAGACACTTCCGTATTAGCGCTTTATACACGGATTACGGCAACATAGCTCCAAGAGCATACCCGGCTCTGTGTGCACTTCTTCTAACCACTTTCAACTCACAGTTGAGGATGTGTGTGAGTTCGCAGATCCCAGGTCACAGACTTGCGCCAGTGCGAGCATGTTTATGTCTCAGCCTCTGCCCAACAGGCGCACAGTGAGCTCTGTGTTCAGCTGCACATGGGGGAGGGGTGCCCTCCCTGGGCCATGTTTGTTATTGAAAAATGTGCAGGTTCAATAAACGGTCGTACGCATTCACTGAGACGCCAGGAGATGTACACAACTATTTCAGCAGCTGTGTCATGCCTCGCACTGTGTATGCCTCGACAACACACTCTCTTTGCTAAGTTGCACCGTTGTGTTTTTCTTTTGTACACACGTCGGTATCTTTTTGAAAAAGTAGGAATTTTATTTCATAAGAGTTCTTTTTATTGGGGTTGTGCTGAAGTTAAAATATGCCCCTGTTTACTTATATACGAATTACGTGATACGGGGACTGCTATAATGGTTCACTAACACCAGTAACACGAGCAAAGCAACCAAAAATACAAATATTGTTTTGTGGAGCCCCGGCGCAGTGGGCGGTGCCGAGTAGAGTTCATTTAACAAAACGGAGCATTCTTAAATGCGCCCCGAACTGTATCAGGGGTGTCCGGGGGACCTAGGCGCAGCCTGGACATCTGTCTGCACAATACAATAAAGTGTCGCCCATTTCAATGGCATCGAGCCCGGTGACGGCGTAAGAAAGAGACTCCAAGCTGCGCCGTTTATGGTGCAAGATGGCGTCCTCTGGAGGAGAGTTTCATACAAAGTGATCAAGTTATTCGCCAATTAGCATTGGTGTGCTGATCTGCAGGGATCGGTAGAGCCGATCCCGTTCCTTGCCTGATATCCCAATGCCTTCGAGAACTTGAATGACAGGTAATCAGGTAATGCTTAGCTGAAAGAAGCGTCGCGTACCACTGTGGCACAACTGCCCACATTCACATGCTTAGATTGTGGGATTTAGATAATTGAATCAAAACGGTCTGTTTAATATTAAAGGGAAACAGTGGCGACTTGCTTGACCATAATCCTTCCTGTGCATTGTTCTTTCATTCAAGCAGTCAATCTGGCACTTCTTCCTACTTAGAACAACACGATACTTCTCTGTTGCCAGGGACTGGAAGCAGCGTTATGAGTCCTTGGATTTATTTATAAAAAAAACAACAATGCTAATGTTTATTGTTTTAAAGACTCCAACCCACTTACTTTATTTACCCGGGACTATTAATGTAATGTCTTCAGTGACCCTGTGACCTAGAAATTGGTAACTACACAGCTCCTGGGAGTCTCTGTTTGGTGCCCAGCAATTTGACGCTGTCATCTATGCTCTTAACTTCTATTTCCACGATAGTCACTTTGTATGTACTGTATACATGTTACCCAAAAGGGTGTGGGTGTGTGGCTGTGTGTGTGTGTGTGTGTGTGTGTGTGTGGGGCGCTGTGTTTGTGTGGGGTCGCTGTGTGTGTGTGGGGTCGCTGTGTGTGTGTGGGGTCGCTGTGTGTGTGTGTGTGTGTGTGTGTGTGTGGGGCGCTGTGTGTGTGTGGGGCGCTGTGTGTGTGTGTGGGGCACTGTGTGTGTGTGTGTGTGTGTGTGTGTGTGTGTGGGGCTCTGTGTGTTTGTGTGTGTGTGGTTCTGTGTGTTTGTGGTTCTGTGTGTTTGTGGTTCTGTGTGTTTGTGGTTCTGTGTGTTTGTGTGTCGCATTTGCGAGGGATTAAGCTATAGGCCTTGTAAATGACAATGACATTTATTTATCTGTTATCAAAACCAACACATACATTTTAAAAAATTCATTTACAATGCCAATAGCTCTAACTTTTGCAAAGGCGAGACCGTTGCATTGTAAATGCTTGTTTTAATATTCAGTTAGGACGCTTGACGGGGCAAAAGGACTGGAATCTGCAGGTAGAGTATCCGATAGAAATATTTTTACTGAAGTTAAGAAATGTATTATCCATTAAAAATGTTTTGGACATAAATGGTGATGTGCTCTATTCCTTTATTTTGATGCAGGCAGGGTTAGTGCAGAGAGAAGCAAGGTGGTGGTCCCATGATGGTGCCAAAGATAAACTTTTGCGAACTGGCAAAGGACTTGCTAGTCCTCCCATCGCTGTTTGTGATGAGGCCAAATACAGAGTTCTAATGCGGCTGAGTGATTTAATAGATTTTGTGATATTTTTGTGATGCTGTTCGCTCTGTAAAATTGTATTGAAAACATATCTTGTGGGTAATGGGAAGCGAATGGAGATAACTTGCATGTTTATTCTGCATTTCATAAAAAACATCTTCATTGTTTCCTTTATCCAGGATCTGCCAAGGATCTTATCAGCACCCATTTCGTGGATGGCATGAGTGAACTGGCAATCGCATACATCTTACAGGGAGTGCTGAAGGCACTAGACTACATTCACCACATGGGATATGTGCATAGGTAACAAAGCTTGATGGTGTAATCACTGAAGCAAGATGCTCTACTGTTTCACTAAGCTAGATCTAAAAAAAAAAAATCACAGGAGTGATATTTGTGTTTTGGCTGCCACTCATTAATGATACTACAGCTTAAACTGTAGAGCATAGAGTAGTTCCTCTGTTGAACATGTCTGTACACTGCTTTAGGCTAGGTTTATAGTGGGTGGGTTTGTGGTTTTGTATGAACAGTTCTTTCTTATTGCCTTCCTAAACTCTAAAGGTAATGGGTGTAATCGATCCGTGTTGGCACTCTGCCTGTGCTGGAATATTTTCAAATGTTTGTTAAATCCTTAGCAACATATTGATGTCAGGAGACACCTCAAAAGTGATTAAGAAATGGATGTACCATTGAGTTGGATAATAATAAACATATGATATTCAGTGCCAAGATACCTGTCGCAGCAAACGTGCACTTTGCAAATATGTGATGTGTTAAACCTCCCCATGTGGGGAAGGGAGGATCTGTGACGAAGGTGATGTGATTGACTTCAAGGCCCACCTTGAATTGTTTTCCATTTGCTTTCAAGGAGTGTGAAGGCAAGTCACATTCTGATCTCGTTGGATGGGAAGGTGTACCTGTCGGGTCTGCGTAGCATCCTCAGCATGATCAACCATGGCCAGCGGGTGCGCGTGGTGCATGACTTTCCAAAACACAGCATCAAGGTCCTGCCCTGGCTCAGCCCAGAAGTCTTACAACAGGTAACACTACAGCCGAGGGAGAGGGAGAGAGAGAGCGAGAGAGAGAGAGAGCGAGAGAAAGAAAGAAAGAATATACACACCGAATTAAGGACATGTTTGCTACTATGGTGAGAGCAGGAGGGATTGCCAGGAAATCACATCGCTGGAATGTATTATTGCTTGTGGAAAAAGGTCTAGGGGGAAAATAAAACCACGTTTATAAGAACACAGGGCAGTGCCATTTTGTTTTTCTCCTTTTTTTTAAAAAACAAACGAAAAAACCAATTATACTGTTCAAATGGACAGTAAGGATGCTTAGACGAAGGCACAATTAGACCTTCTACAAAAAAAGAGGCCGCACACTGCAGTTCAAACCTATCAAATACGTCTCAATGGCTAAAAGAGCCAGAGTAGCATTTCTTCAGAATATTCCTCTTCAGGATATTTGAAGAGCACCAACTTAAGGCTTGAAAAACACATTTGAAAATCCTACACAAGTACAGGAATTAACACACATACAAGACTTGTAGCCTTTAAGAACGTTTTTCATACTGCTTTCACTTAATATACTTAATGTATCCTGTGTGTGTGTGTGCGCACACACACACACACACACACACATAGCATTTGCACCTAAAACGATTCATGCTTCGAAAGAATCCGTTACTTACCTTCAACATTAGTTTTGCAGCTTGCAGCAGTTCTAAATACGCAGGTGACCTGCTTGACCTCCTCATGGGATGGAGCACTGAAAATTGTTTTACTCATGCACATTTTAAGGTATGCGAGGCCACAAAAACACAATCTAAAAATTGTGGAGCTATATCATGGGGAGATCTCATAGCACTAAGATGTGCCCATTGTTATCTCAAACAGAAAAAGACTTTAATTGATCAGAATGCATGTACAATGTAGATTTTTGGCCCTCTGTTAATAGATGGTGAAGTATGAAAACCCTGAACCTATAACGTCTTCACGCTAGAAGGCTGTTGTTGCAGGTGGTGATTGTTTTCTTTTTCTGCTTGACTTCTTTTGTGATGTGTTAAAGTCTGGTGATTGTGAATTACCATGATGGATTGGGCCACTGCCTTTGGGTCTGTCAGAGCTGTATATCAGTATGTTGAAGCAATAACAAAATATTTTTTTCCTGTAGAATCTGCAGGGCTATGATGCTAAATCCGATATTTACAGTGTTGGAATCGTGGCCTGTGAATTGGCGAATGGACATGTGCCGTTCATGGACATGCCTGCCACCCAGGTAAGCCAATGCCTACTTATGCTCACCTTCCAGAGGACTGCTGTGCTCACTGGCGTTACAGGTCTCCTTTGATTCCATTCTTTTAATAGAGACAGATAATTTAGTATGCTGATCTTGCTTCTTTTGCTGAATGTCCAACTTTAGTTTTGCATCCAATTTTCAACTCCTGAAACAGCGAAGTAAACAGCGTCTGTAGGTTTGCTGCCATCACAATTCATCTTAACTCTTATTTGAGGGATGAGGCAGCTTCTTTTGGGGAGAAGTCTCATTTAATTTAAGCTCCATCTAGAATTTCGTGCAGAATTTACCAAAAAATAAAAGAAGCATGCTAGTTTGGAATTTAGAATGATGCATGGCAGTAGTGTGTTCATTGTGAATTGGAGTTTAGCAGTGCTTCATACACTGACCCACAGAGGTGAAACACATTTGCACGGTTTATCAGCCCAGATTTGAGTGACCGTTTTTTTTCCCACGAGATCTAATGTTGAGTGTTAAGCCTTAGTACCTGAACTCACAGGCAATCCTTGATAAAATCCAATAAAATTAAATGGTACAAAAGATAGAATGCATTTGAGAGTATATAAAAGACCTAATTGCATGCAGTTGAATTGGCCAGTTATTCAGGGTCCCTCATGTAGACCCCAGAGCCTTCATAAATCTATTGGCTGTGTATGTTTTCAGCTATGGCCTATCAAGCTACCAACTCTTTTGACTACTGCTGACTTCTCTGCAGAAGGATTTAACATGGGATTTCCATTTCAATTGGGTACAGGTCATTTCACGAGCTCTAAATAGCTGATTTTGTGATCACTGGTTAAATTAGCGAAGGATACACATGCATTTAGATCATTTTCATACTCTGCATCGACGTTCTCCATCTTTTTTTCCCATTGTATGCAGTGCCATATTTTTCTCCTGTAGCTGTGGTTTTGTGCGGTTATCTATATTATTTCAGTATTTTGTTGTCTTGTCAGATGTTAATTACTGGCCCCTTACGTTCCTTTTCTTGCATACAGCTAGTCTAGACTGAGACCAACCTTCCTGAACACAAACCACAGTTTTCGCAGTCTAGCCTCAGCTGCCAGGCCGGGTCCCCCTGGACAGTAACATAAGCAACCTCCGACAGAGGTCAGCTTATACGGATTTGAATATGCCTGGACTCCATCTAGAGTGGCAAAATGGGGACAAACAGTGGGCTAGAATAGCGCCTGAGTGATGGCCTGTGCCTGATATTAATTCAAGCATTCCTTTCATTGCTTCATCTTTTGTTGCTATGGCTGCCCAAATGTGAAGGGTAAGCCTTGACATGGTCTCTTCCTCACTGCGCTGCAGGACTCCAACTGCACTTCAATGAAGAACCCAAAGTAGGCTGAAACCAATCTGGTGCTGCTTGTGCTCCCATCTGGGAGGAGCCAGGACTGACCGCTTGGCCTGGAAAGTTCTGCTGAAGCAGAACAACTACTAATTTGCATATGGGTGGTCTCTGTCAAGTGGCTCAGTGGGGGTAAAACAACCTGGGTCGGAATTCATCCCGTGTGGTCAGTAGCTGATATTATTGCAAGCATTTCTTCAGTTGTTGTTGCTTAAAACCAAGCAGAGCATGGTGGTCAATTTTTCCAAGCCTGCGGAGATTTTCTGATTCCAGTAGACAAGAAGTCTCCCCATCTTTGTTAGTTTGGAGGCTGACGGAGGCCGTAAACATAACCTGACAACAAAGACTTATTTATTTACGAAGAAGTCTTTGGTACTAAACCATTCTGTTTCCTAATCTTTTATTGAATAACCAGGTAATAGAGCGTTTGATGTGATGATACATCTGCAGTTTTCCTGCCTAATACGTGTACTTGCAAAGTGTTTTGTTTTTCTTGCACGTAGTTCTTTTGTTATTGTATCTATTTTTAGGTTGTGTAAGCACCCTATCTAGCCTTAGTATTATGTATGGCTAGACGAAGTTGGTTAATATTTATATATTTGTTCAGTATTTTTGATGCAGGCAAAATGGTTTGTGCATTGTGACTGTCTTGATGTAAGCATACAAATGTGACTGTAAAATCGCAGATATGGAGCACAACAAGCAAAATGCTTAATCGTGTTAATTGGTTGAGTTTAAAATGAAGAATTACTTGGGGCCTCTTTGATGAAATTGATCATTTGTCCCACCCTTGCCACCATATGAACTACTAAGATGGTACTTGACGGAGTCAACATTGCTCCATCTGAGGATCACAAAAAGAGATGCAGTCTCATACGTGTGTGCTTCATGTTCACACAAACAATCTGATGGTGCCATAAACTGTACTGAGACCCCGCAGAAAAGCCAGATGACATATTAGCTGTGGTGGAGAAAATCAAGGGGGCATGAAATGTCAGAGTTGGCGGACAAACCTAATCATACCCTTGGACTATTTTACATCTTTGTAATAAAACCTCCATGCCTTGGTTTCTGTTATAGTTATGTTGATGCTGAGAATTATGTAGCCTCACATTCTCTAGATACCAGTCTTCCTAGGGAGGATAAACCTTGAAACAAATTCTGTAAATCGCATATAAAGCCAATATAACTACATGTCCCATCTCTACCTGATGAGAGTTAAGGTGGTGTGCGGGTGCAGTTTGTGTCCCATTCTTAAGGCACCTTCTGGCTGAATGACTGATCAGATAACTGCCTTAGGCACAAAGTGATGAGAGCTTTCTCACATTGCCCTAGCACTACCACTTAGTAGGTACGAGCAATAAGTTGGTTATGCGTAGAAGGGTAGACCCTACAAAGGCTAGGATTTCTCATAGTAGGACAAATTTACAATAGCAGAGGTTACAGTAGACCCACAAGTGCATAGTTAAGGATGCAATGAGCAGGCCAGAGCACACACTTGCTGAGGTTACAAATGGCGGGGCCTAAGGCGCAATGGCTGGACTTCTCTCAGGACACAACACATACTGACCGGTTACCCAGGGAAAGTCAAATCGCGTACTTCGGGAGGTTAGAACTAGTGAGAGAGCAGAATGTTTGAGGGTGCACATAGCAGGCCAGAGGGAATGCTGTAAGAAATAGCAGGATAAAAAGCACGGAATGACTTTACACAATGATGGGGCTGCAGTATCTAGTTATGCAGAACTCCCAATGCGGAGGTTAGACAGAGCAAGATAGGATACAACATTGGTAAATTTACAGATGTAACAGCAGAATAGTTGACGGTATAAATGACAAATAATATGGTGGCTAATGTTACGGGGTTGGAGCACATATTGGCTAGAGTTACACATGGCAGGTTGTACATTAGTTGTGGTTGTAGATGGTTGAAGAGCATAGAAAATGTTTAAAATAGCAACAGATTGACTGAGCCTACATATGGCAGAGTGCACGGTGGCTTAAGTTCCATGTAACGGGCAAGAGTTCAGAACGGCTGAAGTTACACACGCATAACACGTGCACCAAAAGGCTGAAGTTGCACCTGGTGACAGTTGGAGCTCACAGTGGCTGAAGTTCAACATTGCTGGGGCAGTTGGCCCGGGTTAATCATGAGCAAAGTACAAAAAGTTTGTAAATGTGCATGAAACAAAGGCCACAGTGACCAAGTTTATGCGGAGGCCAGTTTCACAATAGATATCGTTAGGAAAACTGTGCACAGTGGGTAAGGTGAAATGCAACAAGACCGATTGTATAACGGCTAAGGATACAGATGGGAATAGCTTGTGTCTGATTTTAAGGCATAATGATGGTGCACAGTGGTGGTTACCTATGGACCAGCACACAGTGGCTGAGTTTGCACATGACTGCCAGGTGCATATGGCGCCTGAGGTACATAACACTACTCCATGTTGTTGAGGTTCCACAGGGCAAGAGAAAGCACATAGTGGCTTAAGTTACACATGGCAGACTAGAGCACACAAATGAAAGTCATGCTTGACTGGGCAGCACACAGAAAGGCAGGTCTCACATGGTGGCATAACAGTGTCTGGCAATGAAAAAAATACAGTGGTTGGGTTTACACATAGCAGACTATAGCGCCTAATTGCTGAGGTTCAGCTTGGTGACTGAGCGCTTAATGGCTCATATGTTCACCGGTGAGAGACCATAGCTTGCAATGGATGAAGGTAAAAGTGGCAGGATATTTATTACACGTGGCAGAAAAAGGATTAAGTTAGTGATTTACATCTGGCGATGAAGTCTATATTGGATGGGGGATACAGTGGTTGACGTTCGAGCAGCCCAAGTGTGCCCAACAGCTAAGAGCAGACATGAGTGTTGTGGTGCACAGGTGCTGCTAGAGAGCTAAAAGTGAAATACTTTCCAACGTATAGGTTTCCTTTGTGTTGCATCATCTCAAAGTTGAGTTAAATAACAAAGGATTGTCTTTTGCTTAGCTCTGAATTTTGGGGATATTAAATGCAGGTAAACTATACTACAATGACTATATTTCCTAACATTTTTGTGATATTGTGTCATTTTGTGGGAGGGAGTGAAGAGGGACTTGAGTTTCGTCCACTTTTATGGATTGGTATGTGATCGTTCTTAAATTGGTATTACAGTGTGGGAAATGATTGCTGTAATTTAATGGAAGAATAAAAGCTAATTGAAGTATTACGTACAAGGCACTTTGCCTAGTACATAAAGCCCTATTTGGAGGAAGGGCAAAGGATGGCAATCCTTGTTTCCTCTCTATGTACCGCCGCGCGTCCTAAGATCTTCTGCTTCTAGCTTGGTACACCTTCTAAAGATTAAAAAAGCAAGATGCGGAGGGAAACCCTTCTCATTCTTAGCGGCTAAGTTATGGGATTTCCTTCCTGTACAACTGAGACTTCAGCCCAGCAGGTCGCTTTTTAGAAAAGAAATAAAAACCTGGCTCTACACTCCTCTCTGAACCCGTCAGCTGCCGTCCCTGTCACCACGTAGCCCCAAGATGCCTCCGCAATAGTGCGTCCTATAAATAACTCCGTCAGTAGAGATATCAATGGAATTAACAACTTTGTTGAAACCAATGTGAAAACTCTGCAATGTTGTTTTGTAACGCATTTTATTGAGCTTTATACTAACAAAGGAGAAGGAGGTACCTAACTTTATTTATCCATTATTATGGGCAGTCCATAACCTCATAACCACATTGTTGTGGCGCCCATTCCTACTCACCACACCTCAAAACTCTGTATAACACCAATCACTTTTGGCCTCCAGGGACTAATATGTCTGAGTGCATGACTGTAGTATAATGCCTATCTATTGGGCCTGTCTCCCCATATTTTCTGATGTTTGTGTGGACTTTACCTGGCCATGTACACAGACTCATACAGACTAATGCAGTGATTCAACTCTTTCATCCAGCCTTTGAGAGATGGGGGTTCAGATATTTCCAGGCCTGGGCGATGTCCCTCTGGGCAACCAAAAAACCAATCCATGACAAAGCCATCCCCTATCTTTTGCTGCCTAGTTCTACATTTATGTGCAAGATAGCAGTTTTGGGCTCCCGGGGGAGCCGCCATGTCAACACTTCTCCCACTGTAGATAGCTACCCCAACGCATAATCATGCAAACTGCAATTGCAGGCTGCGTGCTAGGGTGCTGAGAAGTGAAGACATGACTTGGCACACCCTCTGTGTACCATTCCTACACACACTGCATGCACTATAGGTAAATCACCCTTCAGCAGGCCTTACAGCCCTAAGGCAGGGTGCACTATTCTATGTGGACTTATCTGCCTGAGCAGATATGCCCCTGTGATGTCGAAGTCGATTCTTGGATAATACAAGTGAACAGGGAACCCATTTTGAGAACAGTTGCTGGACACTGGTAATTATGATTTCTCCAGCTACGTAATGACTTCACTGAAACTAGAGATGTTTGGTATCAAACATCTCCTACTAATAAACCCACACTGATTCCAGTGATGAATTTATTAATATATGTTCCAGAGGGCACCTTAGAGGTGCCCCCTGAAATACTACAGACTACTAGTGTAATGGCTAATTTGTGAAGACCAGCCTTCTACCACAGACCGGATTCTGACCCCCTGCAGGTGAGAGCATGTGCTCTCCGAGGGCAAAAACAATTCCTACACTGGCCGGAGGTGTTGTCACCTCCTCCAAACATGATGGCTAAGTACTCAGCATATCAAGGCAGGAGGCTTCAAAGGCCTCTGCTGCCTTTGATTTGCGACCCAAGGCCAGCCCCCTCCCCTGGGCGCATTTGGCACCAGTCGGGAGGCGTGTTCCCCCCCCCCCCCCCCCCCCCCCACGCCCAACCAGCTAGTTCCACCCCAAAGATGGGCTACCTGATGTGAACACAAAACTTAAAAATACCACCAGCTTGGTTTTGGTGGATGTAGGCGTACTGTGTCGGTTATCCCCACTTCCCCAAGTGGTCATATAGAGGGGGTAGACACCATAAAGGTAAGTAGCTCATTAGCTACTACCTGTCACTCCCCTTAATGCCCCTTAATTGAGTATTTAGGAGGCCCTAGGATGCACAGAGCCCAGCTGACCATTCTACTCTGCACCTGAGCGCCTCGGGCTGGATACCAACGAAGCGGCTGTGCCCCCTTTATCCCAGGACCCTTGTGACACCCCTTCCCGTTGGGAGCTCCAAGACCTGTCCCCAAGTTCCCCTCTGCAGCCTCTTTGTAGATTGCCCCCCTTCTTTCCACCAGTGTAGGGTGCAAAGATACAAACCTGACTAGCACCTCTGCACCCTGACGTCCCAAGGCTGGTGACTAGCAACTGCTTGTGATACTTGGACCATGGCCCCCCATGACACTAAGGAGATCCCCAGAAACTGTCCGTAAATAACTGTATGCCTTTTCTCCCATAGAGATGTATTGCTGCATAAAGACACATTTAAGTGAACCGTTTACTTACATGTAAAAATCAATATTTAAAAAAGTACTTAGTTAATAACTAAGTTATTGGTATCAAAATGTACATAAAAATACGCCTTATTTTTAAAAAAATTGTCTGATTTATTCTTGTGCATTTCATTTATTGCCTCTGTGAGTGCAACACATGCTTAGCACTACCCTCTGATAAGCCTAAACTACTTGCCCACCGTACCAGAAAGGAAAGCATTTAGTGTTATCATGTTTGCCTCTGTAAACCAATAAGGTTTGCCAGGACTCTTTACACAGTGTACCTCGTGTTGGTTCACTATATAAAGAGCCAGCTTCCTACAGTCGTGGAGTTCAAATTCTGCATGTAAATTTTAGAAGTTTAATGTAGTCACAGTCATAATTTTGCCCAACTTAAAATACTGATTGCATCCTAGCATTGGAACCCTGGTAGTTGAGCCATCTGATGGAGCCATGGGCCGGTCTGCAAGGAGGGGTCTCCTTCATAAGTTTATTCTTGCAGCCCAGTGTTTTAATTGTATCATGCCAATTTTGTAACCTTAGTGGCAGGTGGGAGGAGGAGGCATGTCATTCTTCTATGCAGCAGATATAGTAACTGTACCCCTTACATTGCCCGTTTCTGAGACTCAAAAGCAGGATTATAATGTTTATACCACCATTCATTAAGAATAACTAGATGTGATGCTTTGTAAAATGATGTAACATCAGCTGTTGCTTTACCCCCTTCATATGTAGATTGGAAGCAATAATGCAAGGCAATCCTAATCACCCAGTCCCTCCAAAGGATACCCCTACAAGTCAAAATAGAGCAAAAAACTAAAAACTGTGCAGTATCGCATATGGAAAATTTTGCAGCTTATAAAGCAGCTGTGGCAAAGCGATCCTTTTAAAGATAGCCGAATGACGAGTTGTGGTTGAGTGTTCAGTGTTGTGCTCTCTGGGGGACACATGTATAGGAAAGGACCACCGCTGGACATTTGCAGTACCACTCGGTTAATAAGTGATTCCATATGTGCTTGGCCTACGTTCAAGGATGGCTGAGTACATGGAGAAAGAATCCAAAAACCTTGAGACCAACCAAGAGCTCCAGAAGCTCTGGTATGACCAAAAGGATGCACTGGTGGAGTTCCAATCAGGCCTGAATGTGTGGGTACTAGAGCCTGTGGCTCCCAGGGAAATTCAGGACAAATGGAGTGGCCCTTACCTGTCCTTGAAAGGAAAGGTGAGGTCACCTACCTGGTTGACCTAGGCACTAGGAGTAACTTTCACAGGGGCATGCATGTGAACCATCTAAAACCTTTCCATGATGGGGCTGATGTGGGCATGCTGATGGTCAGTGATGAGGATCAGGAAAAATAGAGTGAACCACCTCTCCCTGGCCACCTTCTACAGTCCTAAAGATGGGTCAGTTGATGGAGTGGTCTTTTCAGACACCCTCTCTGACCAACAGCAGGCTGACTGCAGGCAAGTATGCCGAGCTGTTTTCCCTCACTCCTGGTCAGACTAGCTGGTATGATCATGATTTAGACACTGGTGACAGTAAGCCTGTCAGAAGTAAACGATACAGACAGTCTGAAGTGAAGGAAAGCATCAAGCCTGAAGTCAGCAAGATGCTGGAGTTGGGGGTGATTGAGCCCTCTGAAAGTCCCTGGGCCAGCCTAGTATTCTTAGTCCTTAGCCTCATTCCAAGGGTGGTAAACCAGAGCTGAGATTTTGTGGTACTAAAGAGGTCTCAATGCTGTCGCTAAGACTATGTATACCCTGTACCAAGGGCAGATTAATATATTGAGTGGCTAGGTGTAGCCAAGTTTCTCAGTACTTTTGATTTAACATCAGGGTACTGGCAGATAGATTTGACCCTTGTAGCAAAAGAAAGATCAGCATTGTCGACCCCAAATGTACAGTACCTATTACAGTAATGCCATTTGGTTTAAAGCATGCCTTTGCCACCTTCCAAAGGTTGATTAATAAAGTCCTTGCTGGGTTGGAGCCTTTTAGTGCAGCATGTCCTGGTGATATTGCGGTCTATAGTTCCACCTGGCAGGATCACCTGATGCACCTGGTAAAGGTCCGTCAGGCTCTGCAGAGTGCAGATCTCCATATCAAGGCAAGCAAGTGCCAGATAGGGAAGGGCTCTGTTGTATACTTGAACCCGCTTGTAGGTGAAACCACGTTCAATCCTTACAAGCCAAGATTCAGACAATTCTGTATTGGGTCGCTCCAACCACCCACACTCAAGTCAGGGCATTCCTTGGCTTGATTTGGGTACTACAGGAGGTTTGTGAAGGGGTATGGTTCCATTGTGACACAGAATTGACTTCCAAGAAAATTCCAAACACGGTAAACTGGACAGTGAGCTGTCAAAAGGCTTTTGACACACTGAAGGAAGCGATGTGCTCCACACCCTTTCTGAAAGCTCCAGATTATTCTAAGCTATTTATAGTGCAGACCGATATCTCTGAACATGGGATAGGAGCAGTCCTATCCTAAACCAATGAGGAAAGCCATGTTGTGTACATTAGCAGGAGGTTACTCCACAGAGAGCAGCCTGGGAGTGCCATTGAGAGGGAAGCCTTTGCTGTGGGTTTGTCCCTGAAGAAGTTAAGGCGATACTTGTTTGGCTCTCGCTTCCTTGTTCAAACTGACTACAAGCCTCTCCGTTGGCTGATGCAAATGAAAGGTGAAAACCCCAAACTGTTGAGGTGGTCCATTTCCCTACAGGGTATGACATTTTCAGCGGAACACAGACTTGGGACTGAGCATGCCAAAGCAGATGTCCTTTCCAGGTTGTTCCACTTAGACGATGAAGACTCTCTTGGGAAAGGTTAGTCTCCTTCTCGGTCATTCAGGGGTAGGGGGGGAAGGGGAGGAATACACCTTTTTGACTTGGTCCCCCCCACTTTCTGCCTGGTATTTGATGCAATTTGGACAAAGTGCACTGGGTTCCTGCTAATGACCCGGGAAGCCCTTTTAAACAAGCATTGGCATAGCCAATCGATCTTGCCTTTGGGACCTTATAAGTGTTTAGCCATGCAACAGTTTGTTGTTGCACCAAGGATATCGTGCTGGATAACTAAACACTTATACTGTGGCCCCTGGGCATGTATTAAACATTTAGGCTCAGTTCACGAAAGGGCCGTAATCCCTTTTGGGTTCAAATGTCTGTGTACATCCAAAACGGGATTACAGGTAATTGTAATTGTAATAGCATGTATATAGTGCTTACTACCCCTAAAGAGGCATTGAAGCAATTTTTCGTGGAGTAACACACTACTCCAGGACGAATAGGCCACGTTTCAACGCATGCGATACATCGCATGCCATCACAACGAAAGTTATTACAACAACTTGTTGTAGGGGGCGCTGGATATTGGAATAGTATGATTTACTATTGCAACTTTAGTCTGTACAACAGTAGGGAAGATGTTGGATTTTAAATCCAGCACCTTTTGACCCCTACAGCAAGTCGTTGTAATGACCGCGTTGTAATGGCAGGCGATGTATCTCATGCGATGTAAACAATATTTCTCCTCCACGACCCAAATAGGATTCGTAGTGAATTAGTATAGGGAGATATGAAATTAATTTGAGTGGTGGGCATGTGAATTTGTTATTTGGATTGAAAAAGGATAGGGGATGCATAGAAGAGGTAAGGGTTTACACAGGGCTTTAAGTGGGCCGGGTCTCATCGGTGCTGAGCACCAGCAGTTTTTTAAAAGGGGTCTCGAAATGGGTCTCTATTGGGCTCTGTTTTGTGCCCTGGCACAGCCGGTACGTTTTTTTCCGGACTGCAGTGACAGCAGGCACATAGATGTGTGCTGCTCACTTCTCACTAGTGGAGAAGTTACGGCATGACGTCATGCCAGGTGAGCATTGTAGGAGAATGGCAATCCCTTAAAGAGAGTCGTTCCCTAGTCTTCTTTAAACTCAGTGTGAGAAAGTGCTCTCTTTCTTGCATGGTATGCCCCCACCCTTTGCTGAATTACTGATGTTCTTTGACTGACTGTGCCCTGGGCTCCTCTAATCGGGTGCCCAGGGCCTATGTTCCTGGCATCTCTGGCACATGTCAGCCCCTGATAAATGGTACCAGGGCACTGTGGCCAGAGAAGGCCTCTAAGGGCTGCAGCACTTATTGTGCCACCCTTAGAGGCCCGGTACCCTGACACACAGACACTGTCTTTGCTTTGTTCTGCACCAAGGGGTGCAGCCTGCAAAGAGTCGACATGGCACACCTCCTTGTGTGCCATGGCCACAAACCACTGCCCTAGCATACGTTAGTCACCCTCTAGCTGGGTGCGCTATGCCCAGGTGCATGAGCCCTGTACCCCTACAGTACCTGGGTCCATTCCTGAGGCCTGTAAGTGCAGTGTTGCCATTGAGTATATGGTGCTGGGAATTTGTCATTTGAATTTGTCATTACGAACTCCACAGCACCATAATGGCTACACTGAAGACTAGGAAGTTTATTATCAATGGGAGTTAATGTACAATGCACCACAGAGGGCATCTTAGAGATGCCCCCTGAAACTTGACCAACCTCCAGTTACCTGACTGAGTGGCTGCCTAGGCTGCCACCACCAGACATGTTTCTGGACCCCTGGGTCGAGAGCTTGCCGCTCTCGGGTGCCTGAAACAATGCACATGCTAATGAGGTGCCAAGCCTCCTTCCCCCAGGATGGGCAGGGTTCACGAAGGAGAAGCTTCGAACCGTCTTTGTGAGCCTCTCCAGACCATTTGCTGCTTTCAGCAACTGGCCCCCACTTGTTCTACCCCCACTTTGGGCAGGAGAACCGGTGGGAAAAACAAGTAAGGAAGAGAGGTGTGCCCACGTCTACCAACTCCATCCCTAAGGTGGGAGAGGCGCGGTGAAGCACAACCTTGAGTCCCGCCATCTTGAGGATGGGGGACCCAGCCAACCAGGGTCAGGCTCCTGCCCCCCTCCCCTCCCCTCCCCTCCCACCCCAGGGAAGGGACACATAGGTCCCTGCCTTTACCTACCTGTAACACCCCTAAATGTAGTATTTAGGGGCACCCTGAACCTTCCTTCCTCAGATCCAGCAACCACAAGAAAAGAAGAGAAGAAGGACGAGAAGTCGTACAGAGCTAACAAGAGGACGACGCCCACTGACTAGGCCCCAGCCCTACAGGCCTGTCTCCCCTCGAACCTGCTCCTGCAAAACCCTGGCATGTTCAAGCGACCAGCAACCTTAAAAACCCAGGAGGACCTGCCTGCATTCACTTTAAGGACTTTTTCTCCCGTGAACACCGGATGTGTTTAATCTGCAGCTTCTGGTGCCAGCCAGAAACCGCGAATCCAGCCCACTCTGCACCCGCCGAATCCGGCCTGAGCCTGAGTGGAAAAATACCACGAGGAGGTCCCTCTGGTGATCCTGACCCAAGATCTGGCGACCCCTGACCTGCCTCAAGCTTCCAGACGACGCCTGCAGCCTCAATCCAGAGGACCCACCTACTGCGACCAGAGCGGGTAAGAAAATCCGACGTCCCAAGGCACCCCTGCACCCAACGCCCCACGGCCTTGTGTGCCCAACCCAGTGGTGCCTAACCAACCCTCAACATCCCAACGTACCCCTCGAAGTGGTGGTCGCTCCTGGAAGATCCTCGTCCCCGAGCCTGCAGTGTTTTGTTGTCCGGAGAATCTCCATTGAAATCAAAAATAGCACCCTACACCCGGCCGCCCTAGTGCCGCTGATGGTGCCCCTATTGTGCTAACTTGGTCTCCAACTTGACCGGAGCTAAACCCTCTGAGCTTTTTTTTCCCACAACCCCGCGGTCTGCTTGCCAGCAGCCACCAACCGTAGCCCCCCTATCCTCCATAGGATAACATTGGGCCTCAACACTCTGCACCCGGCCGCCCTAGTGCCGCTGAGGGTGCAACGACAGTGCATCACTGACCCTGGGAGACCCCTGAGTCTATCCCCAGAACCCTAACTCCAAAGAACGAGTACTTACCTCGAAACCGATAACCTGCTTTTTCCTCATAGAATAACATTGACACTTTTTCTCCCAAAAAGTTTCAGTGTCGACTTTTGAAATACAAGGATATTCTTTAAAAATCGTACATCTGACTAAAACGCATTTTCTTAACCGGTTTCAGGAAATGTCCTGGTGCTGAATCTAGGATCCAGCACTGTGTTAGTAAAAGTAATCCGAAAAGTAGTTTAACTGTATTTTACTTAAAAAGCCTATTGATTCTTATGTGCTGAGTCTACTAAGTTGTGCCTTGCATTGCAACCCCTGTAAACTTGAATTGGTATAATGTCATACTGTATTTTGAAAGGATTCAACAAAAGCATCTTGTATCTGAAAAGTAATTTAATGCTTACCTGTGCCAGGCTTGCTTGGTTCTAAAAAATAAACAGTATATTTTTTTATACAAAAACCATTGGCCAGTTCTTGAGTGTGAATTCATTTGCTGACTGAGTGGGTACATCAAATGCTTAACACTGTCCTCTAATACTGCCTTACTGCTCGACCAAGCAACAACTAGAGAGTAAGATTCTATCTAACTTTAACCTCTGCCAAACCTCTGGAGACCCTTTGACACTGTACCTCACTTTGGTGCAGTGTATATATAGAGCCAGTTTCTTACACTCAGGAGCAGCAACATTATCGTGGTGTCACCGGGGCTGTAAGGGGAAGCTTTCTCAATATTATTTACAAGCATAGTTGCTGCTTATTTATCTTGTGCAACTAACAACCGTTGACAAAGGCAATAGTCCTGACTTGGTTGTAGGTATGACGTTACTTGTTGTATCCTATATCTGGATGCAATGAGAGCAACCGCAAAATACTTGGGCGGCACACTATGCTAAGCACAGATTTTTAGCTTACGTGTTTCAAGCCACACCCTTAATTACATTAGCCACACCCCTTTGAAAAACCCTCCCTTTTTTTCATTCCACTTAAAGCCCTCGGTTTACATTTATATAGCGCTTGCTACACCTAATAAGGTGTTGAAGCGCTTTTCAATGGGTAGCACGCTACTCCGGAACCCAAACGAGTTAGGAGCAGTGCAAGATGTAGGTGCTTTCTTTGGCGATATGCAAGTAAGCAGTTCACAAGCGCTATATACAAACCTTGAAATGGACAACATTTCTCTCATTTTATTCGACATTCCAAGATATCAGTCTTGGAATCGTTCACAATTTGCGTACCCCTAAATTTGTGGACCTGGTGTAAACAAAATCAGCGAGTGCCCACTTTGCACCTGACTTTTGAGGCTCCGCCCATACCCATTTCTGTTGTGTGTGGCCAAAATGCGAGCGCTGGGTAAACATGTCACAGAGCCACCTGACAATATGCTTTTAGGTCGTGTGTGACTGTTGCATTGTAGGGTATACCGTGTCGTCCTTACATTGTGCGCGGACAGGACTCCTCACAGAAGCCCTAGGATGTTGGTGGTTGTGAGCTGAGCAGGTGAATGTACAACACGATCGGGCACTTGCGCCACCAGCACCTGTTTTTCAAGGGAGTCTAGCAAAGCAAATAATTTTTATAAGCATTTCCTCTCCATGTGGTTAATTTGAATGTGCTAATGGGAGAGGCGTATGTGAAATACTTGGAAGTAAAAACATTTTTATATATTAGAAGAACCGGGTGAGGGAAGAGTGCGGGGAACAAGAAAGAGAGAAGGTGCTTAGCAAATAAAAAAACAGAGAGAGGTAGGGAGGGGGGAAAAGAAGAATTCTTTTCTAAGGCTGCTGTTGTGGTCCACGCACAACAAGCACGTAGAGGTCTTACATAGAACCACTTTGCAGTACCTCAGGCAGAAATAGTGAAAATAATAAGGAGCGGAGGATATGAAAGGTGATTATGTACCCTGTCTTTTCTACTGACCCCCTATTTTAGAACAAGCATTTACAATGCAACGGTTTCGCCTTTGGAGAAGTTAGAGCTATTGGCATTGTAAATGACAACATTTGTATTTATGTTTTGGTTTTGAAAACCGATAAATAAATGGCATTGTCATTTACATTGCCAATAGCTTAATCTCTCGCAAATGTGAGAACTATTGTACCCTACGGACGAGCTCAGCAGACAGCAATTACTACCACACACACACACACCCAGAGCCAGCCACACACACCCAGAGCCAGCCACACCCAGAGCCACACACACAGTCCCAGAGCCCCCACGCACACACAGAGCCCCCCACACACACACAACCAGAGCAGTCACATACACACACACACTGGAGCAGTCACACACACACACACACACACACACTGGAGCAGACAGAAACAGGGGGCTTGGAGAAGGTTCATGATGGATGGACTGAGGCATCAGGCAGTAGTTTGGGGGAATCTGTTAGTGAAGGTTGAAAGTGATCACTGCCCCATGTCTTGTGCCCGCCAGGTCGTCCACCAGCCTCTGCAGTGTGCATGTTGACGTGCATACATCTAGGAGCCTATATCGCTGCCGGACTGTGCCGTCTCCTCGGCACGCCGGTGGTGATGCTCCATGGTTGGCCTTTTCTGCTCAGTAAACAGGCTCCACGGGAGGGGGCCGGGGAGGTGTGTGCCTCGCTGCCGGCGTGTGCTTGTAATTGCCGAGCCTCCTGCCTGCCTGCTCTGAGAGCCAAGCCAATCCAAGCCAAGAGAGCCAATTCGTTGGCTTGCCCGCCTGGTTAATGGTTCAGTGTATCCACCTCAATCGGCACTACGTTCAACTCTGGAGATAAGCAAGAGCCAGTCTGTCGTTCCACTTCCATACAACACGGCTCTTCTTTAGCGGATGAGATGGCGAAATGAATGAATAGCTTGCCACTCCTTTCTGCGGTGGTCGGTGGCTTCTGTATGCGCTTTGGCAAGGACACCGCAGCATTCGGTCACCTCAGATTGAGTCAGGGTACCACTAAATAAATGGAGTGGTAAAACATAGCTTGCTTAAAATAATGATATATATGTATACTGTTTTGTAAAGTGTAGTACTAAATCTGTGAACACATTTTTTTAAAAATCTGATTAGTATTAAATGTTGGTTGCTAGGGACTGGAAGTATTCCACAAGCAATTACCAACAGTCTGATTCACACAGAGAAAACAAAGACTCTGCTGGTTCATCGGGACGCCATTGAGGAACTCAGTCAGCAGAAGGGATCATTTACTCAGAGCCAAGACGATGAGCCCACCACGGTGAGGGAACTGGGATTCATCGGACACGCAGACTCAGTACAGAATATCTGCTTTTTCAGAACGGATATTTTACGAAACATAAAACTACTCAAACGATTCCAGTTCTACATCAATTCGTTTAGAAAAAAACATGTTGTGCCTGCAGCCACTGTATAGTTGCTTTGCAAGCTGGACATCACAGATGTCAAGTTAGTATTTGCCACCGAGTTAGCTATTGGTTTGTCATGGTGGGTTTTAAACAAGAAATGTGCAACCGACGCAGCATCTCAGCGGCACGTGCATTAATCAATTGATGGTAACTCAGCAGCTTAGACAACAACAAAAAATCCAGTAGGAACTTTACTGGGTAGAGCGCTTATATCTTGCTCACGTAATAGATCGGTCCTTAAAAAACAGACATACTGAACTAGCTTAAGAACTGTGCTTTTTGTGGCCATTTATATCATTCTCAAATGTAATCAAGGCAACGTGAGTTATGGCGTGAAAACCCACCCTGACCTACAAAATGCATTACCATCTTCCACTGCGTCAGAGATATAATGTAGGCATGAACTATTATTTATAATTGGTTTCAATGTAATTCCTTACATCTGAACACATCACAAAAAGAATCCATGTGGGCTGTCGTCTGTGTGCTCGTAGTGTTCTCTGTGTGAGCAGAAGCCCTGGTTTGATATGCTCTCCGTGTGTGCCTGAAGTGACGCTCGTCTCTCCATGCCCTATTTATTTATTTATTTATTTATTTATTTGCGGGTTTGTATAGCGCTAGGATAAACTCCCGAAGGAGTATCTCCGCGCTCAAAGACAGCAACAAGCATAGGTCAGGACAATTACAATAATACCGCACCAGAACGCACAGATTAGCTGAGCTAAAATATGTCATAGCTCTGCTAGTTTCGCTTAAACAGGAAGGTTTTCAATTGCTTTCTAAAGGAAAAATGATCGGAACACTGCCTCAGTTGGAAAGGAAGATCGTTCCATAAGATAGGACCTAACACTGATAAAGCCGTTCCACCCAGTCTGGTCCTGCTGATCTTAGGTACCCTCAGCAGCAACTGCTCACTTGACCTGAGTGTGCGTGTAGGAACATATGGAACGAATTTATTAGCCAAATAGGCAGGTCCCAAATCATGTAAACCTTTGTGTATAATACAGCAAGTCTTGAAATTCACTCTCTGGCGAATGGATAACCAATGGAGTTTATCCAACAGAGGTTTGGATGAAGATCTGGGGGGGCATTGAGGACTAGCCTGGCTGCTGTGTTTTGCACCACCTGCAGTCGGTCTAGCACCTCTTCATTTGCAGACACCAGAAGACCATTACAATAATCAAGTTGGCTGATGACTAGAGCCTGAACCAGAGTTCTTCTAATGGAGTCCGGAAGGAACGGGAATATCCTACGGAGAAGGCCTATCACGTGGAAACAGGATCCCACCGTGGTGTTTCCATGTTGTTTCATAGTCCGCTCCGGCTCCAAACGTACCCCAAGGTTCTTGATTATTTGTTTTGGTTCGGGAACTGGTCCTAGATCCAGTGGCCACCAATCAGGGGACCACTGCACCTTGGCCTCACCGAAGAGCATCACCTCAGTCTTACCAACATTGCACTGAAGAAAGTTGGAAGACATCCACTGGGATACTGCTTTCATCCCCTCGGAGAAAGATTGTATAACCTCCGGAGTTAGTAATTTAAAGGGAAAAAGCAGCTGAGTGTCATCAGCATAGGACACTGGACAGAATCCAAAGGCTCTTGTTATATCTGCCAGGGGGGCCACATAGGTGTTAAAAAGAGTTGGGCTCAAACACGAGCCCTGTGGCACCCCCTTGGTGATCTTAACCTCATCCGACCGAAAATCACCCATGGTGACACATTGGGTGCGGTCGGAGAGAAAGCTCTTTATCCAGTCCAGTGCCTTGCCACCGAGTCCATTCACAGTCAGTCGTTCGATCAAGATCTTATGCGAGATGGTATCGAACGCTGCCGCACCAGGACAACGGAAAAACCCCTGTCCTGGTACATGCGGAGGTCATCAGTTATCGACAGCAGGGCCGTTTCGGTGCTAAATTTTGGCCTAAAACCTGACTGTGAAGGATCAAGGCTTCCCGATTGTTCCAGGAAGTTGGACAAATGCTTATTAGTGTGCTTTTCGATGATTTTTCCCAGAAAAGGCAGCTGGGAGATAGGCCTGAGATTGGACATGTTGGTCCACGGGACGGAGGTGTTCTTCCGAATAGGTCTGACTAGAGCCTTTTTCCATTCCCGTGGGACACATCCCGTTGTTAATGAGAGGTTCACCAGGCTCTGAATATCCGGACCAAGTACTCTCCCCACCGTTCCCATTAATCTTGCTGGTAGTAGATCAGAAGGGCTCCCACTTTTGATATTATTGATCAACATTTCTACCTCTGGCAGAGGGATATTAGGGAAGTTGAGAAATGAGTTAGAATTGGTAGCAACTGCTTGCACCGGCATGTGGACATCCTGACTGATTATGGGTGGAATGAGTGCCTCTATTTTCTTATAGATAGCATCAACTTTCTCGGTAAAAAAACTCGAGATGTCGTCACAAAGATGTTGGGACGCCATGTCCGCACTTTCACATGCCACTGGTTTTAGAAAGGTATTTACAATTTGGAAAAGCACTTTCGGATCGTTACCTGCCGCCTCCAATTGTGAGGTAACATAGCTCTTACGTGCAGATCGGATGGCTTTATGATAGATGTTTATAGCCATCTGATAATTGATTTTATCCTTTTCCAAGTGCGACTTTCTCCAAACTTTCTCAGTTTTCCTAGCAGTACGCTTAAGGCACCGCAGTTCTTCAGAAAACCATACTTCCTGTTTCGTTGCAGGACGACTTTTAAATATTTTTAGCGGGGCAATCTGCTCCACTGCAGTATGAGTGGGAGAATCATATTTAAATAGGGCCGAATCAATGTCCTCAGTAGCTAGAATGTGTGGGGCAGCATAAACCTTTTTAAATGTTTCATCAGATATTTTGTGCCTTCGCCGAGCCGGGATCTGTGGAGGATAATTGAAAGATATATCAATCTTCGGCATCGAAAACTCAAGAACAAAGTGATCTGTCCAGTTAGTCTGTTTAGGCACATAGCACTTAATACCAGGAAAATTGGAAAGGATCAGGTCTAGAGTGTGACCCGCCAAATACGTAGGCCCACTGTTACACTGTTTCAATCCCAGCAGAGATACATCGGTCAAAAAGGATTGAACCTCCATGCTGTCTTTTATCTCGCTGTGGATATTAAAATCTCCAAGCAGTATAAAATCTTTATCTGCATCAACGTAGGGAGCGAGGGCTTCCACTAGCGCACTAGAAACTCCTTTTGTGGGGCCTGGGGGGAGATAAACTAAAGCTCCCTTCCTGCTGTGTTTGGCGGACGAACCAACCTTAAATACTATCATTTCGAAAGCAGGGTTACACCATTGGTCTAAAACAGAAACCGCAATGTTGTCTCTATGTACGATCGCTATTGCCCCTCCGGCCTTCTTCTCGATCCAGTCTGATGATTTTATACCCTTCCGGGATCCCAAGAGTAATGGCCGGGATGGAATGGGGTTTAAGCCACGTCTCCGTGAGAAAACACAAATCAGGTGTGTGTGTAGAAATAAGGTCCCAAACCTCGATAAAATGTTTCGCTAGCGACCTTATGTTACATAACAGGTTCATCCCACCCTGAATGATTTCGATGGGCTTGTATGTAGTACGTTGTAGGGTTTTATTAATAGTCCTAGGGCATGCGTCATTTACAGCTTGAAATTGACATTGCCTGCGTGAGAACGGCCCTTCGGGGGGGGAAGGCTTTTTAGCCCACAGAATATCCGTGGGTTAGTTCTTAAATACATCAGAGCCTGAGAGGAATAGCTCACCCTTGATTTCTTTGGGGCATTCGATCCAGATGGAGATAGTGCCATGGCCCCTGGCCCCTGGCCCCGTCCAGTCGCGGACGGGCGCAGAGGGGCTTCTCTCTGGCTTGTCTCAGGCGCGTCCTCAGGCGCTCCCCTGCGCGCGACCGCTGCGCGCTCTGAGCGACGAGAGGGCTAAATAGCCCCTCCTCTTACACAGCTAGACCGCTACCCGCCGCGTGAAGCGGAAGTGGAGTGTTGTGCTGGTCTCGCTCTTACCTGTCCGCCCTCCGCTCTACGGCGCTATTTGCCGAGTCGGACCGGGGCGGGCAGGCTACAACATCGAGCGGACTTCCCTTGGTGTAAACAGGTAGATTTGTAACTCTGTGACACTTTTGAAAACCGCGCTACAATTTTGAGTTTAAAACATTACAAATAGTGCAAATAGTGCAATTTTAAAATCTGGTTGCATTTACCATTATCAGAGTCAAAGTCACACTAGCTGGCGTCAAGCGGTTCGGCAGGACTCTGCCACTGTCTTCCCTAGCCGCGTCAGCCGGCTGCTCCTCGCTGCCTAAATAGCCCCTCCTCTTACACAGCTAGACCGCTACCCGCCGCGTGAAGCGGAAGTGGAGTGTTCTGCTGGTCTCGCTCTTACCTGTCCGCCCTCCGCTCTACGGCGCTATTTGCCGAGTCGGACCGGGGCGGGCAGGCTACAACATCGAGCGGACTTCCCTTAGTGTAAACAGGTAGATTTGTAACTCTGTGACACTTTTAAAAACCGCGCTACAATTTTGAGTTTAAAACATTACAAATTGTGCAAATAGTGCAATTTTAAAATCTAGTTGCATTTACCATTATCAGAGTCAAAGTCACGCTAGCTGGCGTCAAGCGGTTCGGGAGGACTCTGCCACTGTCTTCCCTATGACAAAGGCCCTGACGCACGGGCCTCGGGGGCAAAGCCTGTTAAAGAGCAGGCAGGGAGGACGTTCTGCTCAGTGACGGTCTCCTTCCTAAAAGAAACACATGTCTAAAGCCTTTATTAGATCAGGAACTGAGGAAATGGTTTGTGCTTATATTAGATCAGGAAACCAACGTGATAACGCGTGTGAAGGAGGAAAAGCTGAAGATGACCATACGGCCCGACTCTACAAACGAAAACAAAGAACACGAGAACACTGAAATCTGCACTTGGACTTATTTGAAGCCCTCTGCGCTTTAAAAATAAAACTTCGAAAATAAGCATCACGGCACACGGACATCGGGAGGCACACGGACAGCGGGAGGGGGGCGGGCAGGCACACGGACAGCAGGAGGGGGCGGGAACGGGGACAAGAAACACATGTCTAAAGCCTTTATTAGATCAGGAACTGAGGAAATGGTTTGTGCTTATATTAGATCAGGAAACAAACGTGATAACGCATGTCAAGGAGGAAAAGCTGAAGATGACCATACGGCCCGACTCTACAAACGAAAACAAAGATAAGCACACGCACCAGATCATTCAAACATTTCGCTATTACCAGGACAACAGCACCTCAGCGAGTAACATGCATACGCCGATGTCACACAACTATAAAAAGCGTTCAGCACTCAGTGGGACATCTGCAACTGGGAGAAAGGATCTGGTCGTTTCCAGAACCAACAGGTTTGTGTGAACGTTGCCACGAGAAAACTGAAATCTGTACTTGGACTTATTTGAAGCCCTCTGCGCTTTTAAAAATAAAACTTCGAAAATAAGCATCATGGCACACGGACAGCGGGAGGCACACGGACAGCGGGAGGGGGGCGGGCAGGCACACGGACAGCGGGAGGGGGGCGGGAACGGGGACACGAACAGCGGGAGGGGGGGCAGGAACGGGAAGACGGACAGCGGGAGGGGGGTGCGGGGACACACGGAAAGCACTCACCTGGACCTGAACTTCCTCCGGCGGCGGTCGGCCGCGGAATGACGAAAAGAAACCTCGACGAACACAAAAATAAACCCCGCCCACCGCCGCACTGACGTGTCCAAAAGGGCCGGATGAGAAAAATTCTCAGAAACGCCCATGAGTCGCCTCGCAGGATGACGGACGCCTCTGTTTGCCAGTGGCTAGCGTCCATTTATGGAGCTAGCCAATGGGAAACAGAGGTGGGACGAACATCCATAATGGTATACAAAAGTTTTCGCCTGCGCGAACCGCTGCTTGCGCAGCTTTTCGGCAGGCGAAACCTAAAAAAGGAGCACAGAGGGCTGTGAGAAGAGAAAGCAAGGGGTAAGAGGGTCTCGGAAAGTGGGGATAGATGGGTAAGTTAAACAGGGTCAGACTGGGAAAAAATAGGCCTGGGCAGCAAAATAAAAAAGGCCCCCATTAGTGAATTAGAAAGCCAGAAAAGGGGTGTTGTTGCACATTGAGGCAGATTTGCATTTTTTAAGACACGCTTTATTTACGAGGTAAGATTGCATAGAAGATTGCAAAAAAAAAAAAAGATTGCATAGATATGAACGTGCTGAATGCAATGGTTGTTTTAATATCAGGGAAATTAGCAGTAAAAATGGATCCAGCAGAAGCACAAACACCCCAATAACGCCCCACACACGCTGACCTATCAGAGCAGCCCTTCAGACACTGCCTGATCGCCCGATCGGCCAGCCCGACCCTGACGGTAAGTCCAGCTTTAAAAAAAAATATTATTCTGCAGTTGCTGGAATTTACCCGTTTCGGTTATCTAAGTGGCCACCACGCGTAGGGGATATATAATATATATGCTTAAAAACTTTGCTGTAGAAATAGCAATAGACTTTGTCCTTTTCTATCTCGGCGTGGATGGCACTGTGCTAATCCTATGCTTAAAAACTTTGATAGAAAACCAGACATTTCAGGTGAGCAGATCTAGAGTGTCGCTGGTGTTGAGAGTTCTCTAACAGAAGCTGCTTTACACCTAAACTTTAGAACTACCCAGAGTTCTCTCCTTCTTTTTTGCATATATATATATATATATATATATATATAGATATATATATCTATATATATATATATATATATGTGTGTGTGTGTATATATATATATGTGTGTGTGTGTGTGTGTGTATATATTACCTACTGGCGGTCGCCAGTAGGTATATATAGTTAGGATTTTTTCTCTATGGGTTTTTTGAAAATTCTATGTCTAATAACTTTGGCGTTTGTGGACGGAATCGGCTGAAATTTTCAGGAAAATGGCACATTTTGTTTCTGAGCAGCCCTTGAAAATTTGGGGGGGGTTCGTCCAGTGGGGGCCGAGAAAAAAGGGGGGTCCCAAAACGTGTTTTTAACATTGAGTTTTCCATAGGGCGGTTGGCCTCACTTTTAGCCCGAACGGCTGAATGGATTTGCACGAAACTTGGCAAAATTGTAGGGACTGGTAGCCCGATGTGCCTTTTGTAGGTCTCAATATATGTGCTCCAGTGGATTTTGAGAAATTAACGTTTAAAAAAAGATATATATCTGTAACAGCGGACCGGTTAGCGCTCTGGTTCGCGGACTTTTCGCGCAACGGAGCTTTGTGAAGCGAAGCTGATTGGTTCTCCGGCGTCTGTCAACATTCCAAACAGTCCGTAGCGGCCGCCATCTTGTCTCTCGGTAGGATCGAGAGACAAGAGGAGGTCAAAACAAAGGGGGAAATAACTATAAGGGGGCATAGTAGATCCTCGCTGACCCCCTAGGTTTGATGTGGAGGTTTTAAAAGGGCCCCGCGGGGCAAAAAAAAAAACAAAATAATAATAATCGAACGGCTGAATGGATTTGCACGAAACTTGGCAAAATATTAGGGACTGGTAGCCCGATGTGCCTTTGCTAGGTCTCAATATATGTGCTCCAGTGGATTTTGAGAAATTAACGTTGAAAAAAAGATATATATCTGTAACAGCGCTCCGCTTCGCGTACTTTTCGCGTTACGGAGCTTTGCGAAGCTGATTGGTTCTCCGGCGTCTGTCAACATTCCAAACAGTCCGTAGCGGCCGCCATCTTGTCCCTCGGTAGGATTGAGAGACAAGAGGAGGCCAAAGCGAAGGGGGAAATGACCATAAGGGGGCATAGTAGATCATTCCTGACCTCTTAGGTTTGATGTACCATTTTGCCAAGTTTGGTGTAATTCCGTTCAGCCATTCAGGCTGTAGACGTATGTAAATGTCCTATGGAAAATTGCATGGGGAAAACACATTTGAAAGTGTTGAAATTTAGAACCAATTAAAATGTTACTTTGGTTTTGTATTTGTGTGTGATGAAAGTTAATTGGTTATGTATATATGTCAAATGAGAGGAAACCACAGCCATTTTGTGATACTACTGTCTGAGGTACATTTGTGAGGAATTTTTGGTGGTGAATTTCTGGTGTTTGATTTACACAGTACTAACACTTCTGCTACTTTTAAAAAGGTGAGTTGTTAATTTGTAAGGGGAACTATGTTGTACACTTGAAGATAATTTGAAAAATGTTTTCTGTTATTTATTTGCAGTCCTTCTGTTATACTAAATACTTGATGAAGTTAGTTTTATATTATGTATTACTAAAAACGATAAATGAAAGTGATTATTTTTTTCTGCAATTTACAGCAAGCAATTTCAAAATAAAATGGCTCACAATGAAGAGACCGTGGCAATTTCTTTTGAATTGTCCACTACATTGATTGAAATTGAGAGCACCAATAATGAAATATTGTCACAAGGAGGACATGACTTGTATGATTCCATTAGATTGATTGAAATGGACAGCACCAAGAATGAAATATTGTCACAAGGAGATGACTTGAATGATTCCACTACATTGATTGAAATTGAGAGCACCAATAATGAAATATTGTCACAAGGAGGAGATGGCTTGTATGATTCCATTAGATTGATTGAAATGGACAGCACCAATAATGAAATATTGTCACAAGGAGGAGATGACTTGAATGATTCCACTACATTGATTGAAATTGAGAGCACCAATAATGAAATATTGTCACGAGGAGATGACTTGAATGATTCCACTACATTGATTGAAATGGACAGCACCAATAATGAAATATTGTCAGAAGGAGGAGATGACTTGAATGATTTTTTTGATCAATCTCTTGATGGCGAATTTATCGAGTGTTTGGAGACCATAGAGTTACAAGAATCATCATTGCAGACTTTTAATGAGGAGATTCCAGATGAGATGATTGAAGAGGAAATTACTGATGAGGACATGTTACTAGTTGTTTCAAATTTAGAAAATTCTGAAGAATAAATTTATATTTAGAAATCAAAAATTGTTTGAGACATTATTTATTTTTATTTTTAATTTATGAGGTTGTAGCGAAGTGATTGTAGTATAAAATGAGACTTATAGTATAGAGTGCAACATTTTTATGTTACATGGTAAGTTTACTCATATTTACTTCCCTTCTGCCACTATATTATCTCCAATGTGTATTTGACATGTCTTCTTCATCTCCGGCCTCCTTTCTCTCACTGTGTGTCTCCGATGCATCTTATCGCTGGTATTTTGTGTAATTACAGAAGAGAGTAAAATAAAATAGTTCGGAACGTGAAAAGGGGGCAAAGTAGAGTACTCCTCACCCCCTAGGCCTTTTTAGGCGGTCCCAAAAGGATCAGTTTCTGCTTTCCTGAGAGATTATGGTATGAGTTCCATATACCACAATAACTTGCATTACAACATGCAAGATATCTATCTCCTATTACCAACTTTTGGAGATATTCGCGCTAAGCGCGAATATCTCCAAAAAGTAACACCTGCCCTGAGCAGTTCTTAGCCATGTTATCCAATGGGAGGTGGATAACATGGCTAAGAGTATTAGCTCGGTAATGCATGAATATCGCTGACTTTTTAGCGATATTCATGCATTGCGGCCGTTTATTATCGCATTTGCGATAAACCTTGATAATAGTAAGGTTTATCTTCGATAATTTCTGACGATGCTTAGTGGTAAAAAATTGGTTGGTAAGCATCGTTAGCGATAAATATCGCTTAACTTTGGTAATATGCCCCAACGTCTGTTAACGTTCGATTCGAAGGAAATGAGGAAGTGTTGAAAAACATTGTCTGCGCCATCTTGCCTTTTTTGAAATGCCACACTTTTGTCGTGCACGGCAGCCATTTTAGATGTCTTGACCAGACCCACTCTCTGCACGCTGTCGATTCGTAGCATGGCTCCTCACCCTCGTAAGCATCTCCCCCAGGCACTGGTCACCACCGCTCTCTGTCTTATGCATGGGCAATAAACCTTCCCCCATCTGCGCTGCTCTTCCCTGAGAATCACACTCTGTGCCCGCCCGACACCTCCCTTTCGCCCTATTCACTACCGCACCCTCTGACACTCCTCTTCCTCTGTGTCCGAATGTCCAGGCCGGTCCTAGGCTATCAGCTAGCCCTGCAGATGTAGTTTATGGCCCCAGCTGTAAAGAATCACCCCTCTTCAAAGGAGTTATAGTAGATCAAGGCCCACACCCGATGTGATCCGTCACAGCACACGCGTTCCTACTATCTGAAAACCATCCTGTATTGTGATTGGGGAGGGGACCGAGCCTGAAGCGGAAGATTCCAGGAATGACTCTTTGTACATCAAAGTTTTTACAATTATGTGTCACATTAAAAATATATAGCACTCCAACAAAGTAGTAGGAATATAAAACTTTAATAACATATAAATATATACAACAAAACAAAAACAGTAAAAACATTTAAACAACGAAGAGACCGTGGCAATTTCTTTTTAATTATGCAATAGATTTATTGAAATTGACAGCACCAATAATGAAATATTCTTGTCAGTAGCGGTCTGTTGTGCGAATAGTTCCAAGGCAGCAGAACGCGCTGAAATCTAGATGGCACGAAAGTGATGTCTAGTAAGTTGCCGCCCAGCAAAAAACGGCGTGGGGCGCCGCGGGGGTGAGTGAGTCCAGTAGGCACCACAGCTATTCTTACCGGCATTGCAGAATTACTGCTGGGGACAATGCCTGTGCTGTAGCAGGGTCACAGCAGAAACAAAAAGGATTCTGTTGAAGATGTTGTTGGTTTTCAATTTGAAAACAGTTCTGGTGTCAACTGCTATGCTAATGTAGTGGTTAATGTTTTGTTTTCTCTAGAAAATGTAAAAGAGGGGGAGGCAGTCCAAAGTTCCGTTAAAAGGGCAAAGGAAAGGATCGGTGGTTTGAACTATCAGTCAAAAAGGGGAGGGGGTGCAATAATTTTTCCTACCGGGTCACACTGTGCTTTCACCGGAAGTAAGGTCTGCAGGATTGTAGTAATTCAAAGTGAGGCTGGCGCCAGCATGGGAGCGCCGACGTCCCGCGGATACAGTTTCGTCACTCCACGGGCGATCATGGCAGTCATTCCCCATCGGGGGTCGGAGACTCCCGCGGCTCCTCTAGAATCTTCAAGGTCGTGGAGGACTACGGTGGTGGAGTCAACCAGTGACCGGGCCATTTCTTTATGTTGGGCCCGCTCTTGCCAGGTCGACCGCCATTTTGAGAGTTCGGCAGCTACCGGCGATCGCGGGGTCACATGAGCGGACGGGCTCCACCCTGCCGGGCGAGACGTTGCAGCATGGCCACAGTGGAAGAACCGTTATCTAGGTCGTTCCGAAACTGTGCAGCACTGTAGTTGTTAGGATGCCACCGCCTGGAGCGCTGAGGGTGCAGCTGGGAAGCCTCCACCTGGGGAGGCGGGAGAGGCCTGTTCGCACCGTCTCTCCCTCCCAGTGCACCCCACGGCGTCTCGCTTGAGATTTGTTATGGCCGGACCAGGCGATGAGGACGAGGGGGGGGTCGGAGGCATGTGCAAGACATCCCCCCCCAGTGTTGTCGCAGCCATTATAAAAGAAAGAAGTGTCCCGTCCGTCTTCGGGCCGGGCTTCCGGTGGATGTCGGCCGGACGCCCCTGGCTCTGGCCCCATGAACGGGTTTCTTGGTTTATCGGCTGCAGCCGGATCCCGTCGGCCTCGGCCCCCCGACCGTTGGTGGTCGGACCGGAAGAGCATGTGGCGGGACTACCTGCAACTCTCAAGGGCCACCGCGGCCGGACTGGGAGAGAGAGGGGAGGGTCGAGGAGACATTCCCCCCCCCTGCAACTGTTCAGCGTTGTAAAGGCAATCCCCTGGCCGGGTCCCGCTGGTCTCGGCCTCTCCTCCGGCTACACCCTACGTTAGGATCTCCTGGCCGAGGCGTGGCAGCAGGACCTGCCTTATATGGGCTGCTCCCGGCTGGGCGTAGCCGGAACCCTGCCCCACCTTGGAAGTTTCCAGAGTGGGGGTGGATGTTCTACTGACTTGCATTTTCCCTAGTCTATCGATTTTTTTGGCGTGGCAGGCGGTGGGACAGCGAGGGGTGATTTGGTTTCTCTTACTGTTTTTCTGGTCTCTCACCACTGGCATATTTTAACGTTTTCTTGTTTCTAGGACATTAATAGGTTTTATCATTACGTTATGTTATCGTTTCTTTGTTCGTTGTTTAATAAAAGTTCATGTTCATCAGTGGCCTACTGATTTTCGTTTTCCTATTTTTTTCTTTCCAGGTTGTTTCATGGTAAAGTTTCTGTTAACAGGATACAGTGATCACTTCGTTATTATTGCATATGTCCTTTTCACTAGGGGTGCTCTCTGGTCGGGCCAGATGACGTATCTCTAGTAAATGGTCCGGGTGAAAAAGGTGCATCAATCAGTGGGGAGTAGATAGGCATGACAGATTACAACGGGGGAGAACGGTCCGCATTACGTACCCTTTCACTACTTGCAAAGATTTTCCTACGTTTATTTGCAAACAGGGAATACCTCCAAAAAGAACTAATTCCCAAACAGTCAATGTTCGGACAATCAATCAATCAATGAGGAATGAAATAGGTACGACGTGTTAAAGGCTTGCGTTACCTACCCTTCACTATCTGCAAAGGGAGATAGAATATTCCTATTCTTCCTCGTTTGCAGGTAGAGAAGATCGTTAAGAGAATTAACTTCGAACAATTCAATGCTCGATTGAAACAATCAACAAGGGGTACTGTGAACACAAATGAACGCCGCTTATATACATACGCATTGCTATTTTCAACAGGTTGTTCCTAATGTTTCTATTTTAGCGAGGTCAAAAGAGATCCCATTAGTGGCCTACTGATTTTGCTCGATTCCTTTTGTTTTTTTACACGATTTTTCGCTATCTGCAAAGACTAAACAGAGTATTGCGACTCTGTGCTTGTTTGTAAATAGAGAATGAACCAAAGAGAACAATCAATCAAATGGAGAGAGAAGCAGGCACGACGGATTACAAAGGGGGAAAGGGCTGCGTTAACTACCCTTCACTATCTGCAAAGAGAGAGTACTCCTAATAGAAATGAGGGGTGGGGGGCAGCAATCAAAGCAGATCAGTGTGCATAAACACGAAAAAAAAAATTCTTACCACGTACTTGACATTCGACAGCTTATGATATTTGCTATTAAAAAACCATTGAAATTCACTGAAAAAACCATAGGTTATAGACCATATATAGTTAGGAATTAGCATTTACAAAACCTTGAAAATTCACTGAAAAAACCATAGGTTATAGACCATATATAGTTAGGAATTAGCATTTAAAAAACCTTATTTTACTCACACAAAACCATTGAAATTCCATATATAGTTAGTTGCACTAACTATATATTGCGCACCCGCAATCCACTGCTGATGATGTCACATATTACATCATTCATGACATGGTCAGTGACATCACTGATGACATCACTGATGACATCTCAAATGACATCACTGATGACATCTCAAATGACATCATCCAGTGACTATGTTTCTGTAAAGTTAAAATATGTCTTACATATTGAAGAATGAGTGGATGTATAAGTGTCTGGACGAAGGATTTAGTAGGTGCATGACTGAATGTATGAGTGAGTGATTAAATGTGTCTCACTGAGTGCATGGGTTAGTGACTAAACTGTCTTAATTTGTGCATCATTATGTCTGTTGTTCTGTAAACTGCTGCATGTGTTGATCAGTAGCTATATGAGTAACTATATGGGTTATTGATTGATTGCCCAAGTATTTGCATGGGAGACTGAGTGTGTGTGTGGCTGGATGGGAGGTGTGTGACTCTGTACAGATCAATGTGTACTTGTATCAATGATTGTATAAGAGAGTAAGTATGTGTTAGTATATGGTTGAAAACGTAAGGTGCTCTATGTTTAACTGTATAGAGTAGAAAATGGAAGTGTGATTGATTCTTTACAGGACTGACTAGGTGTGTGAGTAACTCCATGGATGAGTGGCAGAGTGTGAGTGTCTGTATAGGTGTATGAGTGCATATGATTGTGTTGTAAACATGAGTGATTGTATGTATGAATGATTGTATGGGTGAATGAGTGAATGTGTGTGTAGACGTAGGAATCAGTGAGTACGTATGTAGTAACTAGTATTGGTGTGTCAATGGTTTCAAAAATTATACTCTGTTTTTAACACTGGGTGAAACAGAGGTTATATTAAAATGTGAGGAGATGCATTGTATTGTCACATGAATGATATCATCAGTGATGTGATCATTGATGTCAAGTGAGATGTCATCAGTGATGTCATTTGAGATGTCATCAGTGATGTCATCAGTGATGTCACTGACCATGTCATGAATGATGTAATATGTGACATCATCAGCAGTGGATTGCGGGTGCGCAATATATAGTTAGTGCAACTAACTATATATGGAATTTCAATGGTTTTGTGTGAGTAAAATAAGGTTTTTTAAATGCTAATTCCTAACTATATATGGTCTATAACCTATGGTTTTTTCAGTGAATATATATATATATATATATATATATATATATATATATATATATATATATATATATATAATTACCTACTGGCGGTTGCCAGTAGGTATATATAGTTAGGATTTTTTCTCTATGGGATTTTTGAAAATTCTATGTCTAATAACTTTGGCGTTTGTGGACGGAATTGGCTGAAATTTTCAGGAAAATGGCACATTTTGTTTCTGAGCAGCCCTTGAAAATTTGGGGGGGTTCGTCAAGGGGGGGCCGAGAAAAAAGGGGGGTCCCAAAACGTGTTTTTAACATTGAGTTTTCCATAGGGCGGTTGGCCTCACTTTTAGCCCGAACGGCTGAATGGATTTGCATGAAACTTGGCAAAATTGTAGGGACTGGTAGCCCGATGTGCCTTTTGTAGGTCTCAATATATGTGCTACAGTGGATTTTGAGAAATTAACGTTTAAAAAAAGATATATATCTGTAACAGCGCTCCGCTTCGCGTAACGGAGGTTTGCGACGCTGATTGGTCATTCTGTCACTGGGCTATAGTTGGGCTACATCTGGCTGATATTTGGGCTACATTTGTTTTTTTTCGTCTCTGGCGGCCATCTTTGGGCTACATTGGGCTACATTGGGCTTCATTGGGCTTCATTGGGCTACATTGGGCTACATTTGGGTTCCAACATATATATAGGCCAATGTAGCCCAATATATATTTTTCAAAGTTAATTTTCGTAAAAACCACTGGAGCATATATCTTGAGACATAGCAAAGGCACATCGGGCTACCAGTCCCTACAATTTTGCCAAGTTTCGTGCAAATCCATTCAGCCGTTCGAGCTAAAAGTGAGTCCAACCGTCCTATGGAAATGAAGGAAATGAATGGGTAATTTGTAATTAGCAAATAGCTCATCGCAAACTAGGAATGGTAAAGAATCGCTATTTATTCCTTAAAGTTCGCTATTTAGGAAATGCAAAAAACTTTGATGATACATATGGCGGTTCATCTCTAACAAGATAAGAAGCATAGGGATAGATTTATGATGACTGGCGCATCACCAGGGATGTGTTAGTCATTCTGTGCCGCTGTTCCGTCACCTATGGTGTGCTGCATTTACAATGCGGCGCATCATGGGGCAAAAACAGCACAGATGCGTGATGTATCTGTGCCGTAAAGGTGGCGCATTGCTGGAGTTGTATCGCAAGTGTGATGAAGCTCCAGCAAGGGTCGGGGGTGCCCCTGTCGCAGGGTTTCTGTTCTCACACAGAACTGTGGACAGAGGATTGGAACCTCGGCGAATTAGGGTGTCCCAAAACTCACCTTAGTAATCAAAAACCCCTTAGCAAGCTAGGTACAGTGTCACATTGGATATAACAAACTCTCAATGTTTAGACAATCCAGAATATGAACTTATAGTACCTCAGGATACGTGGAACTCATGAACAGTCGGTCGTTATATATTTCTTAGAAACCAGAACATGGAGTTAAGAAGAACACATGTGTATTTGAAATGTTTATTTACTAATGCCGTCTTCTCAGGCGTAGTATCTTAGATAATACAAGTACACATATTATCAGTAGCAAAATTACCAGCATAGTTACTAGTACATAAAAAGCGAATGGTGACAGTATGTTAACATGCTGTAAATGAATAAGAGTTAGCAACACTTATAAGCAGCCGCGGGCCGTGGAGGGAGTTACGGTGGGGCGGGGAGGGGGAGGGGCAGGGTGGAGAGTGCTCCACCCTGCTTCTCCCTCTCCCCGCCTCCCTGCCTCACCGTAACTCCCTCCACGGCCCGCGGCTGCTTATATCTCACCCTCCCTAATACACATATTATATTATTTGCTAAGAAGGTCTCTTTGTGTTGGTTTAGGGCGTGCCCATACTTTAGTGTCTTAGATTTGAAGGAATCGCATCAGCATACACCAGCTCTCTCTTCATGTGAACCGCATCAAGTGTTGTGTATGTGTGTTCGGCAAAGCAATATAAAACCCGCCTCATGCCCAGAATTGGCAGAAGTTGCACTTATGTTATGAGTATGAAGTCGTGGAGATCAGACCTCATAACAATTCTGTATCGTGTTGTTCTTGAAACTTTAGCACTCGCTGTACAGATATAGTTTAACAAGCAAAGCAGATAGTAGAGCAATAACATATTATTCTCATGTAAACCACGATGAACTACTAGGTTGAAAGCTAAAGCAACAACTAAGTGTCGTGTGCAGAAGTTGCAAAAAAGGAAAAATGGCGTTTAAACCGGTAATGAGCCCATGCTAACTTAACACGGTGTAAAGATATCCAGGACGTAGATGACACCTCCCCATGATCCGGAAACGAACTGAATAAGATAATAGAAGTGCCATCTCATGAGAGCAGATTGCAAGTTTATATGTGGACGGTCCGCAAGGTAAAGCATTAAAAACTAGGAAAATTTAATGCTAAAGAAAAATAAAACAGCCAAGTACTTTATCGAGTCTTAAGCCAATAGGCAAGGTAAATAATAAAAACTTGACAAATAAGTCAATGAATTGTCAATGAAATGCTAGTACTCAGCATATCAAACATGAAAAAGGTCTATGACATAACTGTGTATGCAAAATAAGCTGCAACAGCCTCCAATAGGAAGTCACCGTCTTCATCCGAAAACCGTTCAGCCATCCAATTTAAAAGCGGAAAAGAACATACGTGCTCTCCCAGCACCGGATCCTCTATCACCATCAGAGGACAGCTCGGTGGGTTTTCAAGAAAGCTCTGTTCCAAGAAAGACTGTGTTGCCGCCAGTAAATTCCAGGGACCAATTAGTCCATGCATCAATGCCACAGCCATAATCCTTTCGCCAGGACAAACCAACTCGTGAGTAATGATAGGAGTCATCAGCTGATTAAAGTCGACGTCAGGAGAAACCGGTCCGCAGAGACACAAATCAATGGCCCAATCGAAATCACAGGTCAGGCAGTGAAATACAGGCTGGACACAGGTGAAGTAGGAGAATCGAAAAGATAATCCATATGCCGTGCTTAATATCGCCAACGGCATTGGGCCATAATATTCTAGCATGCGATTGCGGAACAGTGTCAGCAGCTGCAGGGCGGGAGGTTGCATAGGAGGGACATCCATATTTAAAAATGTAAAAAAGCACAAGAACGTCCGCTGGTAATGCAAGTAAAAATGGCAATCCACGAAGCAGAGTGGAAAAAATACAATGAAAGAAAGTAGGGATGACTCAAAAGATTTTCTCAAATGAAGTCACGAGACCACTGGTAACAACTTTAAAAAAGTGCGCCAGGGCCTTTGTGGAGGATGCGTTAGAGATAGTCCGAACCATCTTGCTGAAATGGAAAGGCAAATCTGAATTGAAAAGGGTCTGCACCTCTGTACGGGTGTTCGCTATGTGAAGCACGAAAGTTTCACGGGCCGAACTCAAGGCCACCTCTCTCTGAGACAAAAGAGCTCTTATTCTTGCCATGCCGTTGAAATCTGCTCCCAAGGTTGGTATTTGTGGCGAGATTGAAAACTCCCTATGTTCATGTGTGGGAGGAAATAGAACATTTCTGCAGCAAATAACCCGTTCACTTACTGTTACGATAAAAGGAATACTTTTAATTAACCCAGATCAATCTTCATTATTGAGCATCAAATAAGTACCATTTTCCAACAACTTGAACGTGGGGATGATAGCAGGAACTGGCGTGCCTTGCAACACGCAAGCCATATTTGGTCGGGGTTTGTTGCATGAACCGTGTAACTGTATGTGCCTACACATTAGTGAATGATCTGGCGTCTCAGTGCATTCCTCTCCATTCAGATAAACTTCTTGATCATCTTTGAAACATCTGTATGTGTATGGAAGCGACCAGACCTCATGAAGAAAAGCACTACCTAAAGGTTCATAACGACCTATTGGTATATATTTCATACAATTTGAAAACTTATATAAAGCAAAAGGCAGCGTTATTAAACTGTGGATAAGGCACGTTGCCAAAAAACCCGCAATCCTCTGCTGATGATGTCACTGAGCATGTCATGAATGATGTAATATGTGACATCATCAGCAGTGGATTACGGGTAATAGTATCTCTAGTTTACTCCCCTATAGCTGTCTTTCTTTTAACATAAGTGTCTGTTTCCTTCCCTTATACTTACTGTTTTTGGTTCGCTTCCGGTTCGCGTACCGGCGAGCGAACTGGGAAGCGAACTAAGAGAAATAGAGGTTGGCACAGTTCCAAATATTGTACCAATTTTTTAATAACGGGGAGGTAGTTCTGAAAAGAACTTTTTTTTTTTATTGTTTTTGTTTTATATTTTTTTTATTTTTCGGAACATTTTTTTACTTTTTTTGAATTTTTCTGAACAGTTTTATATTTTTTTGGGTTTTTCTTGGAGGGGGCAATGAAAACGATTCATTGTAAAGGGCTCAACAGGAGCAACAAAACAAAAAAAAAAGTATTTATTATTTTGGGCGTTTCGTACAAACTTGCATATGATAGTCAATAGCTCTGTTGATCAGAGTGATGCTTCTTTCTCCGTAGCAAATGAATCCATCGCAAAATACGCAGGTGTGTTTTACTTCACCAAATCTCATTTGTATATTTGGCACCATCTCCCTGCCCTCTGGTCCCGTTACTTCCGGTACAACAGATCTTCTGGCCATAATAGGGAGATTATCTAGGTCGTTCCAAAACTGTGCAGCACTGTAGTTGTTAGGATGCCACCTAGTCATATGGCGATGCATTGTGTAGTTTCCGAAACTGTATTTTTTCTCGGTTCCTCTGGACAGTCTATCTTGACATATAAGGCAAGTTACGTATCTTGCATTTACTTTTTTCTCACCTTTGGGAATTTTAAAAAATTGCCAAATGAAGTTTTCTTTCCGGTGAGACGTCCTGGGCTCCTCAGGCAAAAACTGCCTCTCTTCGTGCTCGTCGTCCTGTTCCTCTTCTTCCTCTTCTTGTTGAATTATAACTTGAGCAGGTGGTCCACTCTTCCTTGGATGTGGTGGAGGTGGTGGGGAAGCACCAGCTGAAGCTACTAAAGAAGCCATTGCTCAGTGATCACAAAGGGTCTTTCTCTCACAATGATGAAAGTCAGAGTGAGGAAAGAAGGAGGGATTTTCATCATTTGGGACAAACAAGAGTTCTCAACCAATGAAAAGTGTTCATTTTAGATTATATGACCTAGTCTTACATCATTAGGAAACCAAAAGTGAAATGAACCAATGAAAAGTGTTATTACCAAGTCACATGACCTGGTGTGTTTACGTTAAGCGCTTTGCAGGGCCTCCCCGTTTGCTTCCAGAAACCTGCGCTTTGCGACTCGGTTCGCGTACCAGTTCGCTAACGTGGCACGTAATATGACGTATCACGCGACA